>NC_134267.1:104207571-104578341 GCF_031893055.1 Leptodactylus fuscus
TCATCCTAGAGAACACTGCTAAACTTGTTTGCATTCATTGCATATTTTATCTATGTGCTACTACAATGTATATAGTTTGCATGCTGTATTATTTATTTCCCTTGTAAGGGACGAGACACTGATGATGGAACTACACCCCTTGTCTTGGGGAAGCTATGGTCCAGCCAAACCCATGGTCGGCTAAGGTAAGAGATAAGGAAAGTTTGAGCCACCTCATGGCAGTCCATTCCAGCCACTAATGAGTGTGGACATGTGAGGAGATCCCTGGTACTGAGAATCCCTGCCCATGATTATTGCTGCAGCAGCCCTGAGAAAGGGACAAATTACAGCTTTCAGCCTCCAGAGAGTACAGCTGGAGAAAGTGCCAGTTTGGGGAAGAAGTTGAGGTTTCCTAGAGCCTCATGGATTGAGCCATGCATTCCATAGGAAGATAGGGTGCCAGTACTCATTCGGCCCCATATAGTAGGAGAGGAAAGGGTATAGTTAAACAGATTTCGAAGATATTAGGCATTGACTTAGACATCTTTGTTGGGCATCCCTTCTGTCATTGCACTACTGCACTTATCGCGAAGCTGAACCTATTGCTGTTGAGTTGCCTCATTAAAGTGCCACCTTTTATTCAACTGCAACTGCTGTCACCTGAGTCATTCCTGCACTTATTGTTAAAATTCCTTTCAACCACCATCATTAGGTTCAATAAGTTTGAGTACTACCACAAACTGGAAGTGTCCTGGGGCTACTACCACCACCAGCAGGCATTCTGCACCAATGCAGGAGGTGAGCTTGAAGAGTGGGTTGAGCAATTACTGGCCACTAGAGATGAGCGAACACTAAAATGTTCGAGGTTCGAAATTCGATTCGAACAGCCGCTCACTGTTCGAGTGTTCGAATGGGTTTCGAACCCCATTATAGTCTATGGGGAACATAAACTCGTTAAGGGGGAAACCCAAATTCGTGTCTGGAGGGTCACCAAGTCCACTATGACACCCCAGGAAATGATACCAACACCCTGGAATGACACTGGGACAGCAGGGGAAGCATGTCTGGGGGCATAAAAGTCACTTTATTTCATGGAAATCCCTGTCAGTTTGCGATTTTCGCAAGCTAACTTTTCCCCATAGAAATGCATTGGCCAGTGCTGATTGGCCAGAGTACGGAACTCGACCTATCAGCGCTGGCTCTGCTGGAGGAGGCGGAGTCTAAGATAGCTCCACACCAGTCTCCATTCAGGTCCGACCTTAGACTCCGCCTCCTCCGGCAGAGCCAGCGCTGATTGGCCGAAGGCTGGCCAATGCATTCCTATGCGAATGCAGACTTAGCAGTGCTGAGTCAGTTTTGCTCAACTACACATCTGATGCACACTCGGCACTGCTACATCAGATGTAGCAATCTGATGTAGCAGAGCCGAGGGTGCACTAGAACCCCTGTGCAAACTCAGTTCACGCTAATAGAATGCATTGGCCAGCGCTGATTGGCCAATGCATTCTATTAGCCCGATGAAGTAGAGCTGAATGTGTGTGCTAAGCACACACATTCAGCACTGCTTCATCAAGCCAATACAATGCATTAGCCAGTGCTGATTGGCCAGAGTACGGAATTCGGCCAATCAGCGCTGGCCAATGCATTCTATTAGCCCGATGAAGTAGAGCTGAATGTGTGTGCTAAGCACACACATTCAGCACTGCTTCATCAAGCCAATACAATGCATTAGCCAGTGCTGATTGGCCAGAGTACGGAATTCGGCCAATCAGCGCTGACTCTGCTGGAGGAGGCGGAGTCTAAGGTCGCTCCACACCAGTCTCCATTCAGGTCCGACCTTAGACTCCGCCTCCTCCGGCAGAGCCAGCGCTGATTGGCCGAAGGCTGGCCAATGCATTCCTATGCGAATGCAGACTTAGCAGTGCTGAGTCAGTTTTGCTCAACTACACATCTGATGCACACTCGGCACTGCTACATCAGATGTAGCAATCTGATGTAGCAGAGCCGAGGGTGCACTAGAACCCCTGTGCAAACTCAGTTCACGCTAATAGAATGCATTGGCCAGCGCTGATTGGCCAATGCATTCTATTAGCCCGATGAAGTAGAGCTGAATGTGTGTGCTAAGCACACACATTCAGCACTGCTTCATCAAGCCAATACAATGCATTAGCCAGTGCTGATTGGCCAGAGTACGGAATTCGGCCAATCAGCGCTGGCCAATGCATTCTATTAGCCCGATGAAGTAGAGCTGAATGTGTGTGCTAAGCACACACATTCAGCACTGCTTCATCAAGCCAATACAATGCATTAGCCAGTGCTGATTGGCCAGAGTACGGAATTCAGCCAATCAGCGCTGGCTCTGCTGGAGGAGGCGGAGTCTAAGGTCGGACCTGAATGGAGACTGGTGTGGAGCGATCTTAGACTCCGCCTCCTCCAGCAGAGCCAGCGCTGATTGGCCGAATTCCGTACTCTGGCCAATCAGCACTGGCTAATGCATTGTATTGGCGTGATGAAGCAGTGCTGAATGTGTGTGCTTAGCACACACATTCAGCTCTACTTCATCGGGCTAATAGAATGCATTGGCCAGCGCTGATTGGCCGAATTCCGTACTCTGGCCAATCAGTGCTGGCCAATGCATTCTATTAGCTTGATGAAGCAGAGTGTGCACAAGGGTTCAAGCGCACCCTCGGCTCTGATGTAGCAGAGCCGAGGCTGCACAAGGGTTCAAGCGCACCCTCGGCTCTGATGTAGGAGAGCCGAGGGTGCACTTGAACCCTTGTGCAGCCTCGGCTCTGCTACATCAGAGCCGAGGGTGCGCTTGAACCCTTGTGCACACTCTGCTTCATCAAGCTAATAGAATGCATTGGCCAGCGCTGATTGGCCAATGTATTCTATTAGCCTGATGAAGTAGAGCTGAATGTGTGTGCTAAGCACACACATTCAGCTCTACTTCATCGGGCTAATAGAATGCATTGGCCAGCGCTGATTGGCCAGAGTACGGAACTCGACCAATCAGCGCTGGCTCTGCTGGAGGAGGCGGAGTCTAAGATCGCTCCACACCAGTCTCCATTCAGGTCCGACCTTAGACTCCGCCTCCTCCAGCAGAGCCAGCGCTGATTGGCCGAATTCCGTACTCTGGCCAATCAGCACTGGCTAATGCATTGTATTGGCGTGATGAAGCAGTGCTGAATGTGTGTGCTTAGCACACACATTCAGCTCTACTTCATCGGGCTAATAGAATGCATTGGCCAATCAGCGCTGGCCAATGCATTCTATTAGCGTGAACTGAGTTTGCACAGGGGTTCTAGTGCACCCTCGGCTCTGCTACATCAGATTGCTACATCTGATGTAGCAGTGCCGAGTGTGCATCAGATGTGTAGTTGAGCAAAACTGACTCAGCACTGCTAAGTCTCTGCATTCGCATAGGAATGCATTGGCCAGCCTTCGGCCAATCAGCGCTGGCTCTGCCGGAGGAGGCGGAGTCTAAGGTCGGACCTGAATGGAGACTGGTGTGGAGCGATCTTAGACTCCGCCTCCTCCAGCAGAGCCAGCGCTGATTGGTCGAGTTCCGTACTCTGGCCAATCAGCGCTGGCCAATGCATTCTATTAGCCCGATGAAGTAGAGCTGAATGTGTGTGCTTAGCACACACATTCAGCTCTACTTCATAAGGCTAATAGAATACATTGGCCAATCAGCGCTGGCCAATGCATTCTATTAGCTTGATGAAGCAGAGTGTGCACAAGGGTTCAAGCGCACCCTCGGCTCTGATGTAGCAGAGCTGAGGGTGCACAAGGGTTCAAGTGCACCCTCGGCTCTCCTACATCAGAGCCGAGGGTGCGCTTGAACCCTTGTGCAGCCTCGGCTCTGCTACATCAGAGCCGAGGGTGCGCTTGAACCCTTGTGCACACTCTGCTTCATCAAGCTAATAGAATGCATTGGCCAGCACTGATTGGCCAGAGTACGGAATTCGGCCAATCAGCGCTGGCCAATGCATCCCTATGGGAAAAAGTTTATCTCACAAAAATCACAATTACACACCCGATAGAGCCCCAAAAAGTTATTTTTAATAACATTCCCCCCTAAATAAAGGTTATCCCTAGCTATCCCTGCCTGTACAGCTATCCCTGTCTCATAGTCACAAAGTTCACATTCTCATATGACCCGGATTTGAAATCCACTATTCGTCTAAAATGGAGGTCACCTGATTTCGGCAGCCAATGACTTTTTCCAATTTTTTTCAATGCCCCCAGTGTCGTAGTTCCTGTCCCACCTCCCCTGCGCTGTTATTGGTGCAAAAAAGGTGCCAGGGAAGGTGGGAGGGGAATCGAATTTTGGCGCACTTTACCATGTGGTGTTCGATTCGATTCGAACATGGCGAACACCCTGATATCCGATCGAACATGTGTTCGATAGAACACTGTTCGCTCATCTCTACTGGCCACCATTGACAACAACTACAGCAGCTTTGATCTCCAAAAGAATGCTGAAAGTTATGTGTCCTTTCTATTAATCCTTCTCCTGCTGCCCTGCAGTTATAATGCCAAGCAGTGTTGGGCAGGAACAAAGAGTATGCTCCTATGGGTAACTGCACAGTTCTCTCTATGATCCATTAAAACCTTTCATGAATGTTTTGTCTGGTCAGTTAGTTTGAATGAGATCTTACCACTCCCACTGAATGTAAATGCATCCTAGGCAGTTACTCTTCCCAACCAATAAAAATTCCCTGTCAAGAAAAATGCCCTATATTAAGAGCTTTTGCATTTAGAAGCAAATATTTAACTACATGAGGTACAGTAGGTAAATTAAACCTTTGCTTCTAAATACAGATGCACTTTAATATATTATATACTATGACTGTTTACTCCCCTGAAACTCTTTTCGTACCCTAGAGCATAATAATCTGAGATAAGATATTAACCTTTAGATTGCAAAAGTTATTCTCTTGTACCATGGAATTGCACTTAAAATTCCATAACAACATCTCAGGCTCCTATCCATTTTGCTAACTCAGCACATTATACAAATGTGTGAGCTATTGCTTTTCATTTATGTAATGTATCTAAAATATGGGTCCCTCTCCTAATCAGAATCCCAAAGCAGCTTTGATTAATGTTTTTGATATTCAGAAATTGATTGGTGTAATTCTTTGGTTATTGATTTCCTTAAAACACGCAATCATGGACTTTAATTAATTCTAGAATGGTTTGGTACAGCTCTTATCTTCCTAGCCGCTCCAATATGTCCTGAGTACTTACAGTTTAACTCTTCCTAAGTGCACTAAAATATTCCTTCCTTCATGCAGACTGATATATTACTCTTACAAAAAGCTTCAGATCACTTTTACTTCTATTTCAAACCAACCATACAGTTTGCTTCTTTTATTAACAAAGACTACAAATATATTTAACATTTGAACAAACAAAACAATAGACATTATTAATAATTCTTGTAAATATAGACAGTGTATTAAGTAGATAACCAGCAGATATAGTTCATATGAAATTGAACAGGCTTTTCCAGGCTTTGGTTGTTGAAGGGGATTGCTAAAACTCTGATATCAATAATCTAGCTTAGGCTAGGTCATCAATATCACATCTTTGGGGCCAGCACCTGGTAACCCTCAGCCAATTGAAAAACCCACAGAAGTTCAGATAAGAACTTTGACCTCTTCACTGCTTACCAAACACAGCACCATAAATTGTATAGTGGCTGTGCTCCTAGGTCAAATAACTTGAGAGTCTTCAGTAGTTGATACCTTTTTTAATGGTTTACAAATAATGATGACAGATTGCAACGTTTCGAAGCTCTCGGCTTCTTCTTCAGGTATATCTAAAAATAATTTCTGAAGGATGCATATTTATGTACAAAAGGGACACATAGGAATAGAATTCTAGGAGGGAGGGTGGAAGAAGGTTATTGGTTATTGTTACATACAAATAAACAGTTAATTAGTTTGCAATGTTCTTATCAGTTCAGAGAATATCTTTTATGGCTGTTTCAGTTCAGTGATTTCTGTAGGATGTCATGAACTCATGTGACAGATTCATCCCTTCTTGCAATGTTTGAAGCAGGGTCATAAACTTGTATTCATAAATCTGTCTCTCTTTCCTGGATTTAAAATTCCCTCTTAAAACCAAAATTTTCATGTCATTGGTGATATTATGATCTTCATTGCTGAAATGTTTTGACATGGGAAGGTCCATTCTTTATTCTCTAATTGAATGACGGTGTGAGTTAATCCGCATTCTAAGCTTCTGACCAGTCTCTCCAACATACAGATTTTCAATGGAACATTTGGTGCATATTATTAAAAACACTACATTAGGTGTGTTACAGGTGAACGTACCTGAGATATTATATTCCCTGTTAGAATTTGATATTTTTATCTTGTCGGTGGTCAGTATGTGAGGGCATGTTTTGCACCTTTTCTGTCCGCATGGAAATGTTCCTGTGTTAATTGGAGGTGACCGTGAGCTGCTAGTAACCATATTCCTGAGATTTGGTGGGTGTCTATAGCACAGGAGAGAGGGGTCTGGAATTATGGATTTCGATACACAAAAACAACAAAATACTCAGGGCAACAGTTAAACAAGCTTGGTAAATGTATTGAATATTAATATCTAATTAACTTATTAATGGGAGAAAGATAACATTTTAATTAGATGCTTTCACTGAGAAATTTTAACCTTTTTTAACACAATGTACCCAATAACTATCCTTTCTCACCACCTAATCTGCAAAAAAAGTGCACATATGAAATACATAGTTCGTATTTTGAAGCTGGAAAATAAGTCCATATTCAGTCTTTCTTGTCAGTCAATAGAATGTTAGCGATATATGGAGAAAATGAACAGTGTTCCAGAATCAAGAAATTTTAGAAAGAACCTGGTATATATAGTATATATGCCATTGATAGACCTCAGGTACTCAACATACGGTCAACTAACCATTATATTGTAAAATATCCACCTATGTTTATCATGTACCGTATTTTTCGGACTATAAGACGCACTTTTTCCCCAAAAAATTTCGGAGGAAAATGAGGGTGCGTCTTATAGTCTGAATGTGGATGGAGGAGTGGGTTTGCAGCATGGCCGCGCTACTGCCACCGCTAGTTTTCTTCAGCGGCAGTAGCGCGGCAATCTGCAGGCCCCGGCAGCTAAGACAGTCCCCGGCATCTGCTGTAATAGACCGGCGGATGCCGGGGAGTGTCTTAGCTGCTGGGGCCTGCAGATTGCCGCGCTACTGCCACCGCTGGTTTTCTTCAGCGGCAGGAGTGTGACAATACTGCAGGCCCCGGCAGCTAAGACACTCCCCGGCATCCGCCGGTCTATTACAGCAGATGCCGGGGACTGTCTTAGCTGCCGGGGCCGCGCTACTGCCGATGAAGAAAACCAGCGGTGGCAGTAGCGCGGCCATGCTGCAAATCCACTCCTCCTCCACAGGACCCGGCAGTCAGTTAGCCCCCCCCACCAGCCCCATACCTTTAGTGATGCAGGCCGGCTCCTGCACGGCGAGGCCGCAGGAGCCGACCTGTTCCGATGACAGCCGGGAGCCTAATGAAGGCTCCGAGGCCTGTCATAGATATATATTACTATCGCGGCTGGTCTATGACCCTCCACGATAGTAATGTATAGAATCTCCCATAGACGGCAATACACTTGTATTGCCGTCTATGGGACTTGCAATCAAATGATTGCAGGTTCAAGCCCCCTAGGCGGGGGATATTAAAATAGTTAAAAAAAAAAAAAAAAAAAACACTTAAAAAAAATAAAATAAATAAAAGTTCACCTCCTTTCCCTAGAATACATATAAAAGTATAACATTACTGTGAAACATACACATTAGGTATCCCTGTGTCTGAAAATGCCCGATCTACTAATATTTTTATGTACAGTGAACGTCAAAATCAAAAGTGCTAAACTGCCGGGTTTTTCTCTCTGTTTTGCCTCTGAATTAAATAAAAGGTGATCTAAGCAATAAACATTTCCCAAAATGGTATATCTAAAAAGTACACCTGGCCCCACAAAAAAAACGCCCTATACATCCCCGTACAGCTGCAGGGTCACCTGTCAATGTGGCCTTGCAGCTGTTCCAAAACTACAACTCCCATATATTAAATATTTTACCATTTTTTGCCTGAAAATTTTTTTTCCCTATTTTTCTCCTCTAAAACCTGGGTGCGTCTTATAGTCCGAAAAATACGGTATCTAGTTATAGACAATTCTGAGCATTTCAGAGTATAAAAACAGTAGACAATCCTACTTAAGGCAAATTCCAAGTTGCAATAAGGTTTCAATCACATTTTTTTCCTGTCAAAAAATATTATCAGTTTTTTAAGCTGCCTACATTAGAGACAAGAAAAGTCTAATACTTCAGTGTCTAATAAGTGTAAAATGTCAAAAGTAAGAATCTAAGTATTTGCCTCTCCAGAGATAAAAGTGAAAAAATATTTCTCAGAAATCTTTCCTTACATCTGTCCTTGGTATGCTTCAATTTAATTTACTTCCCTAAGTTGCTCCTTCTTTCAAAGCAGAATTAATAGTCACCAGAGTTCAGTCGCTGTATGCTCTTGCCAGTTATCACTGTGGTAACAGGATTTATTCTCTTTGTCTTTTTCAGGGTCTCTGAATTCTTCCTCCTTCCCTGTAAAACAGTCTTTTTGGACAGGCTTATTAAAATAACAAGATAAATTACCTACAAGATTCATGATTCTACCAAGCAGCCCAATTTCTACACACACGTAATTCATTTAGTGAGTGCTTTAGGAGATGGAATGTCCTAGGATCATTGTATCTCTTTGGTTACTGATAAGTATGCATTTCCCCAGACTAGTTATGTTCACATCAGATGTTGTGCCATTTGTTCTTTATTAAAACATTCTCATTAAACACGTGGAAATGGTAGCTTAAAGGGAAACTTTCATATGGAAAATGCAGTTTCATCTGCAGGCAGTGTGTTATAGAGCAGAAAGAGCTGAGCAGATTGGGATTTGGTTGTGTAATAAAAAATAAAAAATAAAAAAAAACTGTATAACTTGCCTTTATTCCTTTGTATCCCTGCTCTTTTTATGTTTAGAAGTCCAAGAGGAAGTTCTGCTCAGTGACTAACAGGGATCTTGGTATACACAGTCATAACAGGAGTGCAGTCAATTACTGATCGGATAGTGGGAAGAATATGCAAATCTGTCTCTAGAGATGAGCGAGTAGTGTTCGATCGAGTAGGTGTTCGATCAAATACTACGGTATTCGAAATACTTGTACTCGATCGAACACTACTAGCTGTTCGAAGTTTAAGTTCGATGCAGAACCAGTGTTGATTGGCAGAATGCTATACATTGCCAATCAACGCTGGTTCTTCTCTTACCTTTAGAAGTCTTCTCCGTGTGGCGTCTTCCGGCTGGAATTCACTCTGCCTAGGCATCCGGCCTAGGCAGAGCCGACTGCATAATGCGAGGTTGAAGTCCAAAGAGACAGAAACGGTACCGTCCGTAGCTGAGAAATTGATTTGGTTATAAACTCACATTATGCAGTGAAGACTTCTGGGAAATCGGGCATGATGTTCAGGGTGCTTGCTATAGAGTACAGCATAGCAGAGGCACTGTGTCCCTGTTTACATCTTGGGAGACAGATTTGCATATTCCTCCCATGTTCCCTTGCAGTGGAGCAACTATGGCTGTATAAGTCTCCACACACCTGAGAAGGTGGTCTCTCCCTAAGGATAGACGTTATCCCCATGATCGGATAGTGTCAGGAATCTCAGTTTAGCTGCTGTTACATTAAGATTACCATGTCTACCTGTCGTTCCCAGGAGTCACCTATACTAATCTAGTTAGCAGTTGAAGATGGATATTTAAACCCTATTCCTGCTCATCTAGGTGCCTGTTATGTGATTGGACTTTAGTGAGGCTCCCATACATGATTGTTTGTGCTGGAATGCTCTCATATTGGCTTGTAACTGGAAATCTGCTTGTCTTCTGATTCTGACATTACTCTTGGACTGGACTCACTTTCAGTTTAGACATGTTCACCCTTTTGATTCATCTTCCTGGTTTTGATCTTCCTTTTGAATTTATTGTGGGTTCTGCTTAGATTTCAGATTGTGGAGCTTTTATTTCTTGTGCTATTTTCTATGGTGATAACTTGGGCCCCAAATTCAGCACAAGTCCATCTGGCTTCGTGGCTCTCTGGTGAAGCCATTTGGTTGCCTCTTACCACTGTGTGACATTTAGGCCGGGTCCCCATGGCCGGAAACACAGTGATTTGCCCGCGGCGGAAACGCCATGGGAAAAATTGTGGCGTTCAACAGTATCTGCAAAGTGGATGGGATTCATCTGAATCCCATACCCACTTTGTGTTTCAAACCGCAGCGCGGACACACTGCGATTTCCAAAAATGGCGCAGTTTTTTAAATCACAGCATGTCAATTATATCTATGGAAACACTGGCAGCTTTCCTGTAAATATAATAGCAACAGAAAGTCTGCAGAGGAAAACTACATGAACTTTCTGTTCAAAGCGCTGCGGGAAGAAGTGCAATGCGTTCCTACCGCAGCGCTTTGCCGCAGCGCCTTAGCGCTTGCCTATCGTACCGTGGGGCTTTTTCTACTGCTCTCTATTATCATCCAGTTTCTGTACCAGACACTGACAATCTCCTTCACTTCTCAGTATATATATATATATATATATATATATATATATATACAGTATATATATATATATATATATATATATATATATATATATATCTCCCTATCTTATAAAAATGAATTCTTGTCTGTCTGTCTGTCTGTCTGTCCGTCTGTCTGTCTGTCTGTCTGTACTCTAATGCGAACCAAACGACTGGACCGATCTTCACCAAATTTGGTACAGAGATACTTCAGGTATCCGGGAAGGTTTAAGACAAGACTCCAACTCGCTCGGACGTATCGTTGCTGAGATACAGCATTCCAAATACAGTGCCCCCCCCCCCCTTAGCCAATACAAACCTGCAAGTCTTTCACTCATATTCCAACTGCAATACACACGGTCACTCCACATGCACAATACAACACTGATATCCAAACTGAGATACACGCATCAGAGGATTAGATACACAGATCAGCACACAGTATCACATGCCAGAGGATTAGATACACGGGTCTGCACACAGTCCCACACACCAGAGGATTAAATACGCATTTCTGCACACAGTTCCACACACTGAAGGATTTGATATGTGCATTTGCACACGGTTTCACATGCCAACGGATTAGATGCAGGCATCTACAGACAGTTCCACACTCCAGAGGATTAGATACGTGCGTCTGCACACATTTGTACACGCCATAGGATTAGATACACGCGTCTGCACACAGTTCCACATTCCAGAGGATTAGATATGCGCGTCTGCACACAGTTCCACATTCCAGAGGATTAGATACACGCATCTGCACACAGTTGTACATGCCATAGGATTAGATACACACGTCTGCACACAGTACCACATGCAGTAGGATTAGATACACGCGTCTACACATAGCTCCACACGCCAAAGGATTAGATATGCACGTCTGCACACAGTACCACACGGAGGAGGATTAGATACGCGCGTCTACACACAGTACTACATGCCACAGGATTAGATACGCGCATCTGCACACAGTACCACATGCCGGGGGATTGGATACGCGCGTCTACACACAGTTCCACACGCCGTAGGATTAGATATGCGCCTCTTCACACAATACCATACAGGGGAGGATTAGATACACGTGTCTTCACATAGTTGTACACGCCATAGGATTAGATACACGGGTCTGCACACAGTCCCACACACCAGAGGATTAAATACGCACTTCTGCACACAGTACCACATGCCATAGGATTAGATATGTGCGCCTGCACACGGTTCCACATGCCGAAGCATTAGATACAGGCGTCTACACACAGTTCCACACTCCAGAGGATTAGATACACAGATCAGCACACAGTATCACACGCCAGAGGATTAGATACACGGGTCTCCACACAGTCCCACACACCAGAGGATTAAATATGCATTTCTGCACACAGTTCCACACACTGAAGGATTTGATACACGCGTCTGCACACGGTTCCACATGCCGAAGGATTAGATACAGGCGTCTACACACAGTTCCACACTCCAGAGCATTAGATACGTGCGTCTGCACACATTTGTACACGCCATAGGATTAGATACATGCGTCTGCACAGAGTACCACATGCCATAGGATTAGATACACGCGTCTACAACCAGCTCCACATTCCAGAGGATTAGATACGCGCGTCTGCACACAGTTGTACACGCCATAGGATTAGATACACGCGTCTGCAGACAGTACCATATGCAGTAGGATTAGATACGCGCGTCTAATCATAGTTCCACACGCCAGAGGATTAGATACGCGCCTCTTCACACAATACCACACTTTGGAGGATTAGATACGTGTCTCTGCACACAGTACCACAAGCCAGAGAATTAGATACGCGTCTCAGCACACAGTATCACACAGGGGAGGATTAGATACGCGTGTTTACACACAGTACCACACGGGGGAGGATTAGATACGTGCGTCTACACACAGTTCACATGCCATAGGATTAGATATGCGCACACAGTACCACATGCCGGGGGATTGGATACACGCCTCTACACACAGTTCCACATGCCGTAGGATTAGATACGCACCTCTTCACACAATACCACACAGGGGAGGATTAGATACACGTGTCTTCACACAGTTGTACACGCCATAGGATTAGATACACGCGTCTGCACACAGTACCACATGCCGTAGGATTAGATACGTGCGTCTACACACAGTACCACATGCCTTAGGATTAGATACACGCGTCTACACACAGTACCACATGCCGTAGGATTAGATACGCACGTCTACACACAGTACCACATGCCGTAGGATTAGATACACGTCTACACACAGTTCCACACGCCGTAGGATTAGATACGCGCCTCTTCACACAATTCCACACGCCGTAGGATTAGATACGCGCCTCTTCACACAGTACCACACGGGGGAGGATTAAATACGTGTGTCTGCACACAGTACCACACGCCAGAGGATAAGATAAGCGCATCTGCACACAGTACCAAATTCCGTAGGATTAGATACGCACGTCTGCACACAGTACCACATGCCGTAGGATTAGATACCCACGTCTACACACAGTTCCACATGCCGTAGGATTAGATACGCGCCTTTTCACACAATACCACAGGGGAGGTTTAGATACGTGCATTTGCACACAGTACCACATGCCAGAGTATTAGATAAGTGCATCTGCACACGGTACCGCACGCCAGAGTCATTAGATATGCGCGTCTGCACACAGTTTCACTTACTGGAGGATTAGATACGCGCCTCTTCACACAATACCACACGGGGAGGATTAGATATGTGCATCTGCACACAGTACCACACCAACAAGGATTGGATACTTGCATCTAAACACAGTACTACACGGGGAAGGATTAGATACAGCTTTACTCCAGGTATCCATAACAACTGATCACAGGTTTTTCACTGACATCCAAAATGAGATACACATAATCGCATGACGCTTATGGACATACACACAAACAGCATACAAAATACACCAGTGCAAAATTGGACAATTCTTATGGGGCCACTACACAAACATAAAATGTAATATACCCGTGCGAAGCCGGGTCCTCCCTCTAATATATATATATATATATATATATATATATATATATATATATATATATATAGCCCTCCTGCTTTTTTTACATGCTGCATTTTTCATTTGTCAGGTTTGCTTTAAAGTAACTCTACTTCAATTCTATTCTGCCAAAGCCTCTAAGAGGTTTTGCATATCATTAGCTGAAAAACTATTTTTATACTAAATTCTAGTATGGTAATAAATGTATAAGGTTTCTACATACAGTGCTATATACATCTTAAAAAGTGCAATAAAGATTGATAAAAAAAATATACACAATAATCTTAGTCTTTATTCTTGTATACACAAATAACACATATTGTATATCACTGCCATATACATTTTAAAGCATATTGCAACCTTACTTTGATAAAGTCAAAAATAATTACATTTTCTTCCTGATGTGAAGGACAATGGGACACTGGTTAATGCCATTAATGTACACTGTTGTAATATAGGTCAATAGTTTATAGTTCAGCTCTTTGGGGAGAATTCTGGACTATCTACGACTCTCACTTTGACTAGTATCTGCTCAGAAGAGGTGAATATGTTTCTCTAAAACATTGATGAAGTTGCAGCTGCATACCCTCCCTCCCTCCTCTTCTATTTACTGTATACAATATGGATTTTGGGAGACTGAGGAGATATTTAGATCATTTATAGATAGCCTGTAGCCATTGAACACTAAACCACAAGCATCAGCCAAGTGATGAAGATGCCATGTTTCCCTGATGTATTACCAAGTTGTATACAATCACATATACTACTGATATATGGAAAAATATTTAAGATGCTGAATATATTTTAGCAGAATGATAAATATTGGAGTTATTGGTAAAACATAAGCCCTGTATTTCCAGAAACCTTCCAGATTCTTTTGTACTTACATTGTAAATATTTACAGCTATCTCCTTGCCTTTCAGATTCATCACAGTCAAATAAAGTATTTTATTCAAGCAAATTTCTGTCTGGGAACTTGCACGCAGGGAATTCTCATGCAGACATCTGTCACCAACCGTACTCAAAACAAAGCTGGCAGGATGATTTGTGCCCTAGGTTTTCAGCAATATTGCTTGTACAGTTGCAAGATGTTTTTTGTCTCATCAGGAATAAAAATTTGACCAGCAGCATACTGGAGTCAATGTCCAATAAAATCTACCTTCCCTAAATATTATTGGTGCTGCCATGTCACGACTGGCAGAGCCTAGTGCAGAATGTTTTGTTCAAACTGGCATAGCTATCTACATAGTAAAGCCATGCCTTGTAATGGTTTGCAAATGTCATCATGTTTCCTACAATTGCTAATAGACTGTTGCAATAATGATACTACATTATAGCACTCAGATCTATTGGTTGAACAATCTCAGTTAAAACTTACGCAATAAAGTGTAACGCCATAAATAGTGCCAATAAGCATAATCCCAGAAGATGTGTCCTTATCTATTGCTTTTTAACTGTATTAGCTATTATTGTTGTATTAGATTACCCTTGAGGACATTCATATACCTGTCTCCATTAACCCTTTGGTAATTACACAGTGACTGACTCTTCTATGAACACTTTAGCAACATGTGGTTGATAAAAGAAGCTGTTTCTGTGTGGGGTTTCCATTGTGGAATATGTATACTGTCAGACATGTGTTTCAAAAGATTTTAAAACATATTATAGTCTAAGGCCTGGTTCACATCTACATTTGGGCCATTCCATTCCCCTATCAATGTAAAATATGCAAAGATAAAAGTCCTGCAAGCAGTACTTTTCTCTCCATGTTTTTTGTGCGGAAACCACAAGGACCCCATTAAAGTGTATGGAGTCTGTGGGTTTCCTTAGGTAATCGCTTTTTTATGTGGTTAGGTTTCTGTCCTTGCTAAAGGGTTCTCTTTGCTTTTGTATTTACTGACTTCTAACCTTTGGCTTTTTGACTACTATTTTGGTACTGTTTTGTCTCTCTGGCTTTGACCCTTGGCTTGCTGACTCCTCTTCTGTGTTGTGTTTTGTTGTGTTGTCTTGTCCGCATTTTGTGTTTACATGTATCTAGAGAAGGGACTGTTGCCCAGTTGTCCCTGTCTTTAGGACAGTGAGGCAAGTAGGTAGGGACAGGGGCTGGGTCAAGTTTAGGACTCACTGTCTCTATCTTTATCTTCCTCCCAGGTTTCAGCAGCAACACTGGGGAATTGCCCAATTAGCAATTCTCTTACAATATACAATAAAGATGTTTCTTTTACCACTTATTAGGCTGATTTCCTCCTTTCCCTCACTGACACTGTTACCACTCATAACATCCATATCCTTGTTCGGCCTCACACAGAAGTCTATAGGGGAGAGGTCGCTGCTGATAGATACTTAAGTGATTTATTGCCTCATTCTTTGCAGTTGTAGAGGTTTATCTTGAAAGTACAATATTATTAAGCTCTTATATTGATAGTGTAGCAGATCTTAGTAGCTGCAGTATGGTTGTGTCTTTTCCAGCACCCTCCTCCTCTTTTCTTCCCTATAAACTTCTATGTGAGAAGTAAAGCATCCTCATAAGTGGACAAGAAACCTCGTTCTTTCATAAGATATATTACAACATTTCTTGTATTCAACTTGTATTCAACTTGTATTCAACTCCAATTATAAAAAATTCTTTTTATAATTGGAGTTATACTTTAAGCCATTCTCAAACATGCAAATAGACCGCACACAGAAAATTTTTTAAGTTGATAGGCGGCATTCATTCCAAATTCTATGTTATTGTTAAATAACTTCAGCAGTGGGCTGTAACAATTTAATGTCCATACCTATTTTGCCTCTGATTTGACTAAAAAAGTGATGAAAGCATTAGACATTCCCCAAAATGGTATAACTAAAAAGTACACCTGACTACTCCAAAAAAATGCCCTATGCGCTCTGTGCAGCTGCAGGATCACCTGTCAGTGTTGCCCTGCAACTGTTGCGAAACTACAACCCCCATACTGTATGTTATTTATCTGATTAAATATTTTACCATATTTTTTTGCTTCAAATTTTTTTCTCCATATTTTCCTCCATTAAAACCTAGGCGCGTCTTTGGTGGTCCGATTCGTTGTATAATCCGAAAAATATGGTATATGATTTTATTATGATCCAGTATTCTAAATGAATGTAGGCAGAGAAAGCTTTTGATTAATGTTTCCAAAGCTGAAAAATATACTTATGTGCAAATACATATCAGTAACTTTGCTTTCCCAAATGCTATTTTATATTTATACACCACAGTTGAAAGTTTTTCTTGCACAACACAATTCTAGGTTAACAAAGTGGAAAAATAATGGAATGTAGTAATAGATTACACTTGACTAAGGAAAGTCCTCCACAGGGAGGTATAGGAATGCTTCATTACACCAAGCTTTACATAAGGAAAAGACACCTCTCAAGAATGAGAATGAGATGTGATTAGAACAAATATACTATTGTTGTGGGCAATGAATTTAAAGTTTCTGTAAGGCCGGGGCCCCAAGGGCCGGAAACACCGCGATTTGCAAAAAATCGCGCTGGTATGCAGTATTTGCAAAGCAGATGGGATGCATGAGAATCCCATTCCCACCTTGCAGAAAAAATTGCAGCACAGACATGCTGCAATTTCCAAAACCATTGTGGTTTTGAAAATCGCAGCATGCCAATTATATCTACGGAAACGCTGGTGGCTTTCCCATAGATATAATGGTAAGAGAAAGTCCACAGAGGAAAACTCCGTGAACTTTCTCTACAAAGCACTGCGGGAAGAACCACAATGCGTTCACGCTACGGTTCTTCCCGCAGCACTTTAGCACTACGTTTACGGCCTGTGGGGCCTTAGCCTAAATCCGTTTTATCATAAACCAGGCTGGATTATGATAAAATTAAAAGGTGCAAATACCCCAATCACCATGTACTTGAGATGTGAATCTTTTTTAATATGCTCTTACAAAAATAAATAAATATCACACCGAGATAAAAATGTTGGATTACTTGCAAACTTGGAATGTAGTTATGTCTCAGGCAGGTATACAGTATAAATGAATATAGGTATGATCTGGGTCTTAATGAAGGGATATAATAGTGCTTCCCAGCTACCCTATAAAAAGACTCTCAGAGGCTACTTTTGGGTAGTGTATGTATTAGTGAGTGATCTAGACATCCCTCTATGATGTGGAACAACACACTGCCACAACTGCAAGTGTACTGTTCAGGGAAGCTATTGCGCCCCCTATTGCATCCCAGTTGGTCATCCCTAATATTTATACGATGGACACTAAAAGGTTGGCAATATATGCATGACATCCTGCAGCCCCATATGTTGTCTGTCATGGCAGGTCTTCCAGATGGCATTTTTCATCAGGATAGTGCTCACCCACGCACAGCAAGGGATTCTATGGAACGTCTCCACCTGATTGCAACTTGCAACCTGCTAGCTCTCCAGATTTATCACCAATCAAGAATGTATGGGACCATCTGGGACAACAGGATTGGAATTGTAAGCAGTGCGAGGCTTGGATGTCTAGGGCCCATCAGTGGAATTATTTCTTGGGGTCCAAGAAATATCACAATGCCAATCAATCATGATAGGCCATAAATACCCAATTGGTAAGGGGATGATACAAAGCCCCATGAGCCAATTCCAGTCCACATTCTGTACACAATACATGGTGGGTAGTAGAAAGCTGGGCACTGTCACAGCAGCTCAGCTGCCACTGACTTCAACAAGTGCTGAGATGCAGTGAAGGTACCCCGGCTCCTATAAAGTGGACGGAGATTTCTGCTTCCTGCTTCATACTGTGTAAAGGATTGATGCTGAAGGATAGACCATAATAGAATTAAGTCCAGACAACCCCTTTAACTCCTTCCTGCCAGAGGAATTTTACAATTTTTGTTTTGGATTCCCTCCCCCTTCCAAACCCCAGAACTTTTTTTTATTTTTCTGCTCTCAGTGCTGTATTAGGTTTTAATGTTTACAGGACAAATTGTTCGTCATAATGGTGCCCATAATTATTCTGTACTGGGAAGCTGGAAAAAAATTCAGAATGGGGTGGATTTGTGCGACTTTCTTGCAGGCTTCATTTTTACAGCATTCACTGTGCAGACACAATAACATCATTTGTATAGATGTAGGTGCACATAGCAATGAAATACAGGTGCTTTGTTACCGGTAATGGTAACAGGGGCGTAACTACCATAGAGGCAGCGGAGGCGGCTGCCACAGGGCCCGGGCCATTAGGGGGCCCGGTGACAGCCGCTACCGCTGTATTTTTATTTTTTTTTTTAAATAGGCCGTTACAGGCCCTATTCACTTGCCGATCCTGGTGACACCGCGGGCCTCACAAACACTATCATTATACTCGGGGGTCTTTGCAGAAAAGACCTCAGAGTATAATAATTGTTTATGGGTGTCCACTATGGAGCATAATACTGTGTGCAGGGGCCAGTAAGGGACATAATACTGTGTGCAGGGGACACTAATGGACATAATACTGTGTGCAGGGGCCAGTAAGGGACATAATATTGTGTGCAGGGGCCACTAAGGGACATAATACTGTGTGCAGGGCTTACTAAGGGACATAATAGTGTGTGTAGGGGCCACTATGGGACATAATACTGTGTGCAGGGCTTGCTAAGGGACATAATAGAGTGCGGAGGAGGGGGTCGGTCGGTCGAGGTCTTCAACGTCGGTGTCGGTTGGGGGGGGGCATGTCAAAAGTTCGCCACGGGGTCCCGCCATTCCTAGTTACGCCACTGAATGGTAAGGTTACGTTTACTGACTATAATATTAGGTTGAAGCATTGTCAGTGCAGGACTGGTACATTTAATTGACTTTATTACAAATGCCAACATTTGTTGACCAACCTCAATGCCAAACTCCCTCTCCCACATTTATCATTAGTAAAAATTACACTGCCCTAGCACACAAGATAAAACTTTACAATTAGTCACCCTTTGCCAGCATTGTACATGAATAATAATGGGTTACATTTACCGGGTTTACACAGTGATTAAGTTGCACTTGTGAATTAACAAGATCAGATATATTAGAGTAAAGCATATGTCAGACAGTATGTGTAAATAATGGTAATCCGTTTAAAACGTTAGCCGGGACATTAGTTAGTGAAATCATTTGCTGAAAAATATAGCACAATAAACAGCTGGCAGTTTTTACAGTTTTCTATTTTGTTCCAACAGAAAGAAAAAGTCCACTGTACATAGGAGAATTCATTCTCAAAAAGTCACACAAAAAACGGCTGAGAACAGGAAACTCAAACCATGGTCATGTGATCATTTTTGCAATCCATGTGGCTTCCATTTTTTAACATAAGGCATTCGAATGACATCTGAGAGTTGTCCTTTTTCAATGGACAGTTCAGTTCCATGAAAATGCATCTGAATAGCACAAGCTGTAGATAATCAGAACGGACTCAGTATGGGAGACACTGGTGTTGCAAAAACTGTTGTATATATGAAGTATGGGAATATTTGAAAGTCCTTATAAACATATAGTTTAATATAGTACAATTTTGTAGCAATATGGTGGTGGTGATGATGATGGGGGGTATTGCCTAAATTTGTTTCAGATCATACATCCTTTATTAAACCAATGACAGGAATACGTATAGGAACATTTAGTACAAGGACTTATTTAGGCCTTTCAAAACCATAAGTAACAGTTGATACCAAAGTAAGGAAAATAATAATAATCATAATAATAATAAGTTCAGCTAACTACATTTAATATATATATAAGAACATTTTTTCATATATTTTCATACACTGTACCCTGTAGCAAAAAGTGAATATAGTCACTGACACTTTTGGAAAGAGGTGCAAGACAGTATGCTGTGTTTTCTTTGAAGGGAACACAATGAATTCTTGACAGCATTGACCAAGGGATTTCTTAACCCTGTCAAAAAGCCTAAAGCAAACATGACAGACAGGAGCAAGTCAAGCAAGCATACAGTATGAGAAGAGACCACGATGAAACCTTTTTATCTGAAGGCGACATTTCTGTGATTCACATAAGTTTTTTTCCTTGGCTTACTGCACATAAAGTTTCAAAATGTAGTAAAAATCTATTTATATATAAGTACAAAAGTACTGGCAAAACTTATTTAATAGATTGAGTTAGCCGAATTTTTTATTATTATTATTATTATTATTATTATTACTACTATTATTATTATGCAACAATATGCACATTTAAAGCAACACTGTAGTGTTTTTTTTTTGTAGCTATGCAAGGTAGTCATCAAAGAAGATTCTAAGTCTACTATTGCTGATGCTGTCAACCATGTCTAGCACCTGTACCCATGTCTATTTTCTGTTTGTGTAAAACACTGAAGAACTAATATTAACATATACCTTTGTGCAAATTGCATGAGAAGCAGAGGAACAAGGAGACTTTTTTTTACGTCACAGAAGAGTCTAGACAGAAGATTTGCGGGACAGGACTAATAAATATATGATCACATGGTGATTCTAAACAGTAGTCGCAGTGAGCAGAGAGAGACCTTCTGCTTGCACAGCAATCCACACTGCGAAAAAAAGAGGTCATACAGGTATATAGTACAATTGAAAAAAGGCATACACTGACAAGCAAAAGGGCAACAATGTTTAGAACTTTTGACTTTCATGCTTCATATCTCAACATCCCCTACAGTTTCAAATGTGAGACTACCATTAGAGATGAACGAACAGTAAAAGGTTCAAGGTTCGGTATTCGTTTCGAGTAGCCCCTCAATATTCAACTACTCGAATCGAATATCGAACCCTATTATACTCTATGGGGGGAAAATGCTCGTTTCAGGGGTAGGCAACATTCGATCAAATTATACTTACCAAGTCCACGAGTGAGGGTCGGGCTGGATCCTCCGAGAAGTCTTCTCTGTGCAGCGTCCCCGTGCATGCCTGCACTACAAGTGGACATGCGCATTCGTCTCTGCCCAGGCCCGATGCCTGGCAGAGTGAATTCAGAGCTGGAAGACGCCGCGGGGAAGCTGCACGGAGAAGACTTCTAAAGGTAGGAGAAGAACCAGCATTGATGGCCGACTGTATAGCATTCGGCCAATCAATGCTGGTTCTGCATCGAACTTTTCCATTCGAATAGCGAGTGGTACTCGATCGAGTACGAGTATTTTGAATACTGTAGTATTCGATCAAATACCTACTCGATCGAATACTACTCGCTCATCTCTAACTACCATCATTTTATAGACAAACACGACAGTGGAGGTGGCTTAGTTACGCTTTAAATGCCTCTTCTCCAAACTAAATAGGTTAACTTCTTAAAGCTCTCTTCACAACTGAGATCCTCCATTCCACTTATCAGTTTTGTGGCTTTTGCACTTTTTCTAATTCTAGGACATCGGACTATAATTATCTGGGGAAGAACTAGAGACCTTTTTGAAAACAAGCGCTACATTTTTCTTATGCCAGTCCCTTGGTACTGTACCAGTCACTAGAGAATCCCCAAAATTTAAGAGTAGGGGTACAGCAATCATGTGATCTTGCGACTTACTGAAAAAAACTGAGAGCAGGATAAGGAAATACCTGTTAGTAGACAACTATTTCTATTGAGAGGATGGTCTTTCAGACAATATCATAAGCCAAAACAAATCACTAGCATGTCCTGTTAAGTTCCAACAGAATATTCTGAAAAGAACAAGCATGATTCTAAGCTAAACTTCTCAATAAAACTAATATAGAGAATAAGTCTTGCCCTTTATTCCAGGGGTAAATATAGTAAAAATTAAAATCAGGCTTATGTAATTTAGCACCATCATATCCCCAACCCGCCAAAAAGGATTTGCAATTCATTTGTACTATTTTTAGATAATTCTCCACATCTTTGTATGTAGGACCTGTGAATCCTGGACAGAATCTTTAAAAAATTGATGCAGCTAACTGAAACTGGTCGCACATTTCCTTACAGATGTAAGTCTTATTGTTATGGTACCATTGCCATTATGAAGGCAAGGATACCTCTTGACTTGCCTCCTCTTATTTACTAATTTGTTGGGCCTCCATGTGTTTATACCTATAAACTGTAATGTACAGAATGGACTTACATTTGACACTACATTTGACAAATGATGCTTGACATGATTTCTGATTCACTGTATCTGTTGTAAGACATTGCTACTACGAGACATACTGCAAAAGACTGAAACCCAAAAAGCAATACATGCTATATAGCTTGTCATTGGGTCCAAAAGCAATGAATTTTCCTGCAGCTGTTTTGAGTGATTATAAGGTTATATTCATATTTGGTAGATTTATACCAGAAATGTCTGCAGCTGTCCCACTCATCTGAATGAGATTTACAAAATCCAAGCACATTGTGTAGAGAAAAAACTCATCCACATGAAACATAATCTCATAATTAATTGATGGAGACCCCTGATGAATGACATACGTGCCTTCTAATGATTTTTTTTCCTTGTTATTTTGCAAATGGACAGTACACATGTACTCCTATATTTTAATAGGTTTAATGCTGCAACAAAAACATGTAGGATTATGACCCTATTATTCACACTGTAGAACTAGAATATTTCCAGATATAATTAATTCTGATAGGTGGTACGTTTTTTTTCAGCATGTACATTTCTAGATCCATGTTTTGCAATATAGTTATTTACTGAGAAGAATTGAATTCTGACGTTAACTATAGACACATGTAAAGAGCAGTTTGTGAGTCCATTCGGTTCCATGTTTTCTGTTCTATATAATTCATCTCTATTGATTCCTTAACTTAATTTTCTCTGCACAAAATTCAATTTCAGAAGTCAGTAAAGCACAACTTTATTTGAAGCTATTAGATTGGATTCAATACTTTACAGTTTCACTGTGGTTAATTCCTTTCAGTCTTCTATTTTTAGCACAGACCCTTGTGACAAAAAAGTGTTTAGAATGTAGGTTACATTTTATCAGTTAATCCACTAAATAGATGTTATAAAGTATGGACTTAAGGATTAGGCCTTATTCACACAGCAGTGACATTTTTGAAGGCTCTAATCATGTAATAAACATCCGTGAATGTTCATTTTTTACAGCATTTTTGCATAAATTCTGGGTGTTTTTAAATTTTTGATGGACAAATGTCATCTGTGTTGCATCTGTTTTTTTATGAACTGTAAAAAATGCATGATTTTCACTAGTCATCTGTATTTTACCCAACCCACTTACCTAGTTTTAATAGATGTAACTAAAACATGAATTTGCATTACATCCATTAAAAATTAATTAAAAAAAAAAATGGACAAAGATAAAGCATATCCGATTTTTTTTTTTTTTTAGCTGACTGTGTTTTTTTTTTTTGCCATCACATGGCCATTTTTCACTGTCATATGGATAAGGACTATGGACAGTCCATTTTTTGCCTACATTCTTACAAACGTGGGAATTGACATTTGTCATGGCTGTTTTGCATTTGAGGGGCACCTGTTTTTTTGGATCCCTCACAGATTTGAGTCTATTGAGGGATATGTGAAAATGTGTAAAATTAGGACATACCCTATTTTTTTTATTTGAAACAGACCATCACGGAAACGGTCATACAAATAGTCCCATTCACATGCATTGAATTTTAAGTACCTGTGTAATGACATTTACAAAACTGTCATGCCATTTTTCATTTGCATATCTTATATTTTTCATCAGTTTTCTGGTATTGTGTCAGTTTTTAACATCCATTTTCTATCAGTGAAAAAACAGATGAACGTTATTGGCCTTTTTTTTTTTTTTACCCTACCCAGTCATCCGCTTTTAACATCTGTGAAACTGATACATTACTCAAGAGTAGGTCATTAAAAACTGACCCCTAGACATGTATTGCGTTCATCAAGCTGGTAAGCAGACAAAATAGGATGTGTTATTCACTGTCAGTTAAACAAAATGGAAGTCAATTGTACCCATTGACTCCCACTGTTCTAAAAACCGATATGTAGGGAACATTAAAAATATACGTACACCGTCCGGGCTTAGGCTTAGTAGAGTGGAGTGCCCATTGTAAAATCAGCTGAACAGTTTAGCTTCAGGTTAATAAATTGTCTAAGAAATCATTGTAGTGATTTATACAATATTGGGCAGATAATTACCAAGGGAGATATATATATATATATATATATATATATATATACACACACACACATATACACTGTATATACACATATATAGTCAATTCAAATTATTATAACCATCTCCTATTTTTAATATTGATAGTATGTAGTTCCCATAAAGGAAGTGACCAGCCATGGGCTGCCTTGGTGGGTATATAAGTTATGCAGTTGCTTGTCTGAACACATAGCACTCATTTTTGTCATAGGTAAAAGAGATGCTTTATTAGAGTTGCAAAAATGGATGAATATTGACATTGGGTCCAACTGTTTAGAATTTCTGAAACAGCAGAGTTTGTGAACTATTCGCATGCTGCTGTGGTGAAAGTGTATTGTAAATGGGCAGATAGTACCATTGGAAATGATTCACATGGAAACTGCTGAACACTAGAGATGAGTGAACACTAAAATATCCGAGGTTCGAAATCCGATTCGAACAGCCGCACACTGTTCGACTGTTCGAACGGATTTCGAACCCCATTATAGTCTATGGGGGAAATGCTTGTTTCAGGGGTAGGCAAAATTCGATAAAATTATACTTACCAAGTCCACGAGTGACGGTTGGGCTGGATTCTCCTTGAAGTCTTCTCCCGGCGCAGCGTCCCCGCGTCTTCTTCCGGCTGGAATTCATTCTGCCTAGGCATCGGGGCCTGAGCAGAGCCGACTGCGCATGCAAGGGCATGCCCGCGCATGCACAGTCAGCTCTGCCTAGGCCGGATGCCTAGGCAGAGTGAATTTCAGCCGGAAGACGCCGCGGGGACGCTGCATGGAGAAGACTTCTAAAGGTAAGAGAAGAACCAGCGTTGATTGGCAAAGTATAGCATTCTGCCAAGCAACGCTGGTTCTGCATCGAACCTTAAACTTTGAACAGCTAGTAGTGTTCGATCAAGTACGAGTATTTTGAATACCGTAGTATTCGATCGAACACCTACTCGATCGAACACTACTCGCTCATCTATACTGAACACCATATGCCAAGGTGTGTGAGGGCTGACTGACAAGCTATTGTGAAGCAGCTCACCATCAAAATGAACCATAGGGCTACCAGTTGTGTGTCCCCAGAGTATAATAATAGCACTGAAGGAGTCTGTGGGGTCACTGTGGAGCATTATACTGAGGGTCCGTCTAGAGAGCATATTATATTGTGTGGGGCCACTGTAGAGCATTATACTGGGGGTCCCTCTAGAAAGCATATTATATTGTGTGGGGCCACTGTGGAGCATTATACTGGGGGTCCCTCTAGAGCGCATATTATATTGTGTGGGGCCACTGTGTAGCATTATATGATAATTCTGTGTGGATTGAACTTGGTATCTGGGTTAGTTTGACAAGGTGAAATCAAAGTAAGGCTAAGGCACAACATAGCGTCTCGCAGCAAAAAAGTTCTTCCCGCACTACCTTGCACAGAAAGTTTAAAGATTTTTTCTCTGCAGACTTTCTGCTTCAATTATATCTATAAGGAAAATATTTGTTTTTGTACCGTGTTAGCCAGTGGGTAGGAAATATAAAAAAACAAATAACTTGAGAGTCTTCAGCAGGTGATACCTTTTTTAATGGCTAACTAATAATGATGGTAGATTACAACGTTTCAAAGCTCTCGGCTTCTTCTTCAGGTATATCTAAAAACAATTTCTGAAGGATGCATATTTATGTACAGAGGGACACAGTAATAGAATTCTAGGTAGGAGGGTGGAATAAGGTTATTGGTTATACAACTAAACAATTCATCAGTCTGCGATGTTCTTATCAGTTCAGAGAATGTCTTTTATGGTTGTTTCAGTTCAGTGATTTCTGTAGGATGCCATGAACCCATGTGAAAGATTCATCCCTTTCTTGAGACACCAATGACATGAAAATTTTGTTTTTAAGAGGGAATTTTAAATCCAGGAAAGAGAGACGGATTTATGATTACAAGTTTATGACCTTGTTTAACACTCTTGAGAAAGTGATTGCGGTGGTCACACTGGCAGACACAGTTTGGTTTTCTCCTGCGAGGGACAAATCCATGACACTGTGCAAAATCTTAAAGAAGAAAATTAGCCATGGCAGAACAAGAACAACTGTAGGAATGAGGTCACTGTGTCCTTACATGAAAAGGGAACACCAGTTAATTTTGGAAAATAGGATTCCCAGTGGCACTGGCAGGGAAACTGAGCAAGACTGTCCTATGGTGGTAGGTGGTATGGTGGTAGTTACACCACTGTGCAGTGAGTTAGATCAAACAGTGGGCAATAAAGCTTTGTAAATTTTTGCATAAGACTGTAAAATGGAATATGTATAATTCTGATATAATTGGCGCACATACAGTAATAGATATTGATGTTGCTTTATTATTAAGTTCGTTTTTCAGCTAGACAGATATGGCCTACAAAATCTATGATGTGGTCCAACAGGTTATATTACAATTATAGACCACTATCAGTTTTTATTCTAGCTATTTCTATAAAACTACAGACAATGGTGAGAGTTTATTTGCACATTTTTTGCGCTTTTTTTTAATTGTGCTTTTTTTGCCCCACCAATATGTATGTCTAATTTACTAAAAAGACAAAAATGCATAACACATCTTACACAACGTGCCCCTAATAAAAATTGTGATTCCACTGTTAATATTTCAGTCTTTTTTATGCTGTCCATGTACCACAGTGCGTCTTTTAAAATAGGCACACTTTGTGAAGGTAGGAAAAAAATGTTACTCAAAATCCATGCCATTTTGCCTAGAAAACAGTCCCAAATGAGAAATACATACAGTGTTGGCCAAAAGTATTGGCACCCCTGCAATTCTGTCAGATAATACATTACTTTTGGCCAAGACTGTATTTCATCAGCAGGACAAAACATGAACAAAGGAACAAACTAAGCCAAAAAGCACAAACCCTGTCTTGACCTAGTCCGCACATTGCATACAAAAAAACTAAAACTACAACAAAATCAAATTGCCTTGTTAAAAACCCTTTACAAAGTTCTCTTTAGGCTTTTAATTGAGCATGTGTTCCTCTTAGGATATTTCATAAACCTTTCTGACATTTCAGTGGGATTATTCATTTTTTAAGACTTTTTCATTAGTTTTTATAATTGTTTCTGTGAGTCTGCCTAAACGCAGAAGACTGTCTTGAAGCTATTTAGAATAATGTCAGGAGTTAACGGTCCAAAATAACAGCACACTTTCTGAACTTTAAAGGCTGTCGACCCCTAGCGTATGTATTCTTCATGAATTGTACAGGGTAAAACGACAGCATCCTCTATAAAATGATGTGAGTTTTACATCATAGTCAGATAAGAATAACACCTTGGGCTTTCTCCTGCTACCTGGTGTTCAAGAGATGTGTGGATTACCATGGACTTATATTCACTGCAAGACGCCAGAAGGGCAATGCATGCTCATTACTGGGATAAGTTCACGAACTAGAATAGAGCTCATGACAAAATATCTATTTCTTCATGATTTACATAAACAGGTAGTTTTATGCCAGTAGAGGGAAAAAAAATCCTACTGACAAAAACACATGTTCAGCGTGCTGCATATTAAAACCCAGCATATAAGAAGGTGTAAAACTAAACCTGATAACGGTGATCTTTTCACATTGTGAACTCATTTTTAAAGGGGCTCTATCACTAGGAAAAGTCATTTTTAACTAATCACATTTTTCCATAGGCTTTAGAAAGTCTATTCCACACCTACATTTAGTATGTAGATTGCCTCAGTGGTTTCTGAATAAGTCCGTTTTTATTCATATGCTAATTAGACTGGTGCATGATACATCGTGCACTCCTCTCCTGTTGTTTCCTATGAGCCCAGCACAGGCTCCTCCAAGGGCACCTCCTTCTACAAGCCTGCTCTGTTGTGCCTAGCTCTTCTATGTAGGTGTTACATGCTGGTCACATGTACTCAGTGACGAAAAAATAAAACGTTTAGAAGGAGTTGTTGGTATATAAAAAACAATGATAGCTTGCCAAAGGTGTTTTCTAGTAGGTCACATAAATGCTAGATTGGCTATAAACCTTGTGTGCAGGAAGGCCTAAGAAGGGTTGCAATTTGGTGGACAACTTACTTGGAATCCTTGCTGTGATTGGGTAAGTAGTGTGCTAAAAAATGCCAGTTGGAAGCCTTGTCATGAGAGGAATCACATGACTGCTGGATGTCCTGCACAAATCCCTGAGCTCTTAACTGTCCCTCATATCACTACTAGGGGTGATCAACTGTTGTATGTGCAGACTCCTGAAATAGTCACAAGAGCAGTCAGGGCAATGGGCCTCTCTACAGCCATGGCAGGAATAAAACATTGCACACAAGACCTCCATACTAAAACCTGTCCAGTGTCAGATTGTCTTCTGATGTTGGAGTTAATTTCTTCCTGGCTTTTCTCCTGATTGTTTCTTAAACACTTCTACACATCACTGCAGTGCCACAGATCCCCAGAAACAAAGTGATAGCAACGTATACATTTTTTTTTCTTTTTGTTATGTAGATTATGAGCCCCATATAGGGATCACAATGTACATTCTTTTTCCTATCAGTATGTCTTTGTAGAATGGGGGGAAATCAACGCCAACATGGGGAGAACATACAAACTCCTTGCAGATGTTGTTCCTGGCAGGATTCGAACCCAGGACTCCAGCGCTGCAAGGCTGCAGTGCTAACCACAGAGCCACCGTGTTGCCCCAGCAATGTATACATTTAGGTTCAGAAATATTTGGACAGTGACCAGGTCTGGCTCCAGGTTTGTGTGGGCCCTTGAGTGACAGAGCTTCAGTGGGCCCCTTTTGGAGCACCACCTCCTCTAAATTAAGTTCATAGCACCTGTTATTAGATGCTGCTCCACTGATTCCAGCTGGACTTTTTTCTCTAGTATCCACTGTTCCCAAGCAATAATCACAGTTAGTTTTCATGTCTGATATGCAATATAAGCTCTGTAATGTCAGAAGTAGAGTGTCAGACAAGGGTATGATTCAGAGCTCCAATCAGTGGCAGCCAATGTCAGGGGGCAGAATACCACCCCTTGTCTGCCAGAGCCTAAATAGCATATCAGGCACCAAAACTAACAGCATTGATTGCTTAGGTATGGTGGGGTCTAGACAAAAAAATGTAAACTGTACCAGAATGCATGGAGTAGCATCTATTGATGCAAATAGTGGACTTGTTGGAGGTACTGAAAGATCCTCTTTAAGAAGATTTTCTTAAAACAACATTAATCTGGGCCTAATCAGCAGCAGAAAGTCGCAACTTAATGCATGCAACACAGGTAGCCTGTGGATGGAAAACAGAAGAGGAAAATGAAGAGGAATTCTTCTTCATTTTCCACTATCTGAACTTCCCCTTAAAGAAGTATTGGAGTGGTGCAAATGAGTTAGATTGTACACCATAGAAAAGGTTGCTGAAATGATTTAGGTGGAAGATGATGAGGGTATGCAATTGTATTTGTCTTGACTTGGTTGAGGAAAAAGTAACCAAAACATTCTTGCTTTGGAGGCAGCTGAAAGTAGTAAGGACTTGCTTCAAAGGCAGTGTAAAATCATAGGTTACCATAAGACAGCAGCATCGTGAGACTGAGAAAAGCATGAAGGCATTAACTGTTAAGTCAGATAGAAAGCTGAATAAGGTAAGGGAACAATGTGGAATTCTGCTTCAGCAATACTGAGGAGAATAAGGAGGGTATAGCCAGTAGACAGATTGTCTTGGCCGTGTTTGCAATGTTCTTTGCTGATGTTCTACAGAAACAGACACAGATATAAACTGTATTCCTATTCCTAATAAGGTGCATACTGTCCATTTTATGCTCGGTATATTATGCAATAAAGAAATTATTGTTACGGCCAATTCGCAAATACAAATTCTACCTGTAAGACACACAGGGATAAAAACAAAACAAAACAGGGCACTGTACAGCATGGTCTATGCTCCTCACCTTGTGATTTATAACAATGACCCTTGTTTTCTGGTTTACTGCTGAATATCGGAGAATGGAAGATTTGCCTGAATATGCTTTGCCATCTGTTATTCTAACTATTCATAGTTACAAATTAGACTATAAGAGTCTTGCAATACAAAATAAACACATTTGCAGAGTGTAAGAATTGTAGTACACAACAGTATGTCATATACAGCAGATGGGGTGTAAAAATAGAAACTTTCACATTGATGTCCTTTCTTAATACATACCCATGTATATAAAGTACATATTTCTACAGTCATGGCCAAAAGTTTTGAGAATGATACAAATATTAATTTTTACAAAGTCTACTGCTTCAGTTTTTCTAATGGCAATTTGCATATACTCTAGAATGTTATAAAGAGTGATCAGCTTAACAGCAATTACTTGAAAGTCAATATTTGCCTAGAAAATGAACTTTATCCCCCAAAACACCAACATCAACATCAACATCTCAACATCATTGCAGCCCTGCCTTAAAAGGACCAGCTAACATCGTTTCAGTGATTGCTCCATTATCACAGGTGTGGGTGTTGATGAGGACAGGGCTGGAGATCAATCTGTCATGATTAAGTAAGAATGACACCACTGTACACTTTAAAAGGAGGCTGGTGCTTGACATCATTGTTTCTCTTCTGTTAACCATGGTTATCTCTAAAGAAACACGTGCAGTCATCATTGCACTGCACAAAAATGGCCTAACAAGGAAGAGTATCGCAGCTAGAAAGATTGCACCTCAGTCAACAATCTATTGCATCATCAAGAACTTCAAGGAGAGAGGTTCCATTGTTGGAAAAAAGGCTCCAGGGCACCCAAGAAAGACCAGCAAGCACCAGGACCTTCTCTTAAAAGTGTTTCAGCTGCGGGATCGGGCTACCAGCAGTGCAGAGCTTGCTGAGGAATGGCAGCAGGCAGGTGTGAGTGCATCTGCACGCACTGTGAGGCAGAGACTCTTGGAGCAAGGCCTGGTCTCAAGGAGGGCAGCAAAGAAGCCACTTCTCTCCAGAAAAAACATCAGGGACAGACTGATATTCTGCAAAAGGTACAGGGAGTGGACTGCTGAGGACTGGGGTAAAGTCATTTTCTCTGATGAATCCCCTTTTCGATTGTTTGGGACATCTGGAAAATAGCTTATTCGGAGAAGACGAGGTGAGCGCTACCACCAGTCTTGTCTCATGCCAACTGTAAAGCATCCTGAAACCATTCATGTGTGGGGTTGCTTCTCAGCCAAGGGAATCGGCTCTCTCACAATCTTGCCTAAAAACACAGTCATGAATAAAGAATGGTACCAGAATGTCCTCCAAGATCAACTTCTCCCAACCGTCCAAGAGCAGTTTGGCGATCAACAATGCCTTTTCCAGCATGATGGAGCACCTTGCCATAAAGCAAAGGTGATAACTAAATGGCTCAGGGAACAAAACATTGAGATTTTGGGTCCATGGTCTGGAAACTCCCCAGATCTTAATCCCATTAAGAACTTGTGGTCAATCATCAAGAGACGGGTGGACAAACAAAAACCTACAAATTCTGACAAAATGCAAGCATTGATCGTGCAAGAATGGACTGCTATCAGTCAGGATTTGGTCCAGAAGTGGATTGAGAGCATGCCAGGGAGAATTGCAGAGGTCCTGAAGAAGAAGGGTCAACACTGCAAATATTGACTTGCTGCATTAACTCATTCTAACTGTCAATATAAGCTTTTGTTACTGATAATATGATTGCAATTATATTTCTGTATGTGATAAAAACATCTGACAAACACACATAAAAACCAGAGGGCAGCAGATCATGTGAAAATAGAAGATTTGTGTCATTCTCAAAACTTTTGGCCATAACTGTATGTATACCTACAGGTAGTAAGTAGAGATGAGCGAGTAGTGAAATATTCGAGATTCGATATTCGTTTCGAGTAGAGGCTCAATATTCGGCTACTCGGTCGAATATCGAATCCCATTATAGTCTATGGGAAAAAATGCTCGTTTCAGGGGAAACCCCTATTCAACTAAAGAAGAGTCACTAAGTCCACGAATAGCGGGAGGAGAGTGTTTAGGAGGAGTGCTGTGCAGTTAAAGCGCACAGACCCCATTGTAGTCTATGGGATCCGTGTGCTTTAACTGCACAGCGCTTGCAGTTGCGCTGATATTCCGTTCGGGGGGGTCCTCCTGCGGACTCCTTCCGGATGCTAATGTGAACTGGCCCTTACTCATCATGCAGAACCAGCATTGATTCGCCGAATGCTATACAGTGTATAGCATTCGGCAAATCAATGCTGGTTCTGCAGCAGGCTCGTCCTTGCTAGACGAGAGAGCTGGCAGCTTGCGTTTATGCGGGAGTTGACTTTTTCTCATAGGAGTGCATTGACCAGCATTGATTGGCCAGTGTACAGCATTCAGGCAATCAATGCTGGTTCTGCCGGAGGCTCGTCTGTGAGGAGGCAGAGTCTGAGATTGGACCACAGCAGTCTCCATTGTGGTCTGATCTTAGACTCCGCCTCCTCACAGACGAGCCTGCTGCAGAACCAGTGTTGAATGGCCAGATGCAGTACACTGTATAGCATTCGGCTCAACGCTGGTCATTTACTACAAAGATTGTTCCATGATTGAACAAAGGACTTATTTACTGCACTGCTAAACATGCTGTTTACTTAAAACCACACGCATTTTCCTCCTTCAGAAAACTAGCGAGAACCACATGGTAATTTATCTACCTCAGTATATTTATTAAATTCGTTGCTCTTACCAAAAATTTCAGAACAAATGAAAAAAATCAAAAAATCTTACAGATCTCTGATGTTAACAAGATAGCATTATGTTGATATAATGATAATGTAAAGGATCCAGGAAGCAAAGCATTTGGTTTAGGGTGAGCGTAACCAGCGGACCAGAAGAAAACTCATTCAATTACCCTCATCTTGTGAATTTGGGACCACCAAGGTGCCAGGTCATCAAATATGCCAGACTGCTGGATGTTTCCTATGAGAAAAAGTCAGCAGGCTCGTCCTTGCTAGTCGGGAGAGCTGGCAGCTTGCGTTTACGCGGGAGCTGACTTTTTCTCATAGGAATGCATTGAACAGTGTTGATTGGCCGAACACTATACAGTGTACAGCATTCAGCCAATCAACACTGGTTATGCCGGAGGCTCGCCTGTGAGGAGGAAGAGTCTAAGATCGCACCACAATGGAGACTGCTGTGGTCTGATCTTAGACCCCGCCTCCTCACAGACAAGCCTCTGGCAGAACCAGGGTTGATTGGCCGAATTCTGTACACTGGCCAATCAATGCTGGTCAATGCATTCCTAGAGGAAAAAGTCAGCTCCCGCATAAACGCAAGCTGCCAGCTCTCCCGACTAGCAATTACGAGCCTGCTGCAGAACCAGCGTTGATTTGCCGAATGCTATAGCATTTGGCAAATCAACGCTGGTTCTGAATCGAATCTTTACTGCGAATAGCGATAGTATTCGAACGAGTATGAGTATTTCAAATACCGTAGTATTCGTTCGAATACCTACTCGATCAAATACTACTCGCTCATCTCTAGTAGTAAGCTGCCTTCCAATTGCCCCACAGCTGTCTGCAGAACATCATTGAAACATGAATTACTGGGAGTGGCTGCCATGTTCCTTTTCTGGTGGAGAATTGAAATCATAGGCTTTACATATACATTACTCCAGCAGGTAACTATTAAAAAAGAAAAAAATCATAAGGAGCCTGACGGGTTCCCTAAGATTCCAGGCCCTGTGACAGCGGCTACAACTACTAACCCAGTATTTACGCCACTGGGCAGAATAACCTAAAGACCAGTAAATAACAAAGCTAGCAACAATTGTGTATGTTATGCTACTTAAACATGTGTTTACAACTACATTTTGGAAGAGTTTTACTGGAACTTCAAAATGAATGGCTTTTCTTTAGAATAGACTATTAATATCAGATATGTTTTAACCCCAAGCAAACTGCCACTTAAGTAACTTCACGGAGAGGTGCGTCTCGTTTATTTTTTTACCAGGAGACATATATTTTGGGACTGAGCTGCAGCCATAACATCCATAACCAAAAGTACAGAGCTATACTTGCTAAACAATAGATTACATAACCCAAAAAGAAGAAAGATAACTAAGGGTGTGTTCACATACATACGTAGCAAGGGTTAACATGACTCATCATATGTTAACTCTTTCGATGGTTTTTCAATGGCTTTTGTTGTTTTCTGAGATAGGATATCATCTCTCAGAAAGTTATCATACTGTAGGAAATCAAGTCAAACCTGTGCTACATTTGTACATCAATTGTATCAGTATAAGGCCTGGTTCACATATGCGTTCGGTATTCCGTTCAGGGAGTCCGCATGGGGACCAACCAAACGGAATACCGAAAGCATTGACAAGCGATGAGCTTATGACAGCACATGGACCCCATAGACTATAATGGGATCTGTGTGTTTTCCACGCGCTGTCCGCATGAGTCATGCAGAGAGAAAGTACTTCATGAACTACTTTCCTCTCCTCATGACTTGTGCGGAGACTGTATGAAAAACACATAGGCCCCATTATAGTCTATGGGGTCTGTGTGCTTTCAGTGCTCACTGCTTGTCAATGTGTTCAGTATTCTGTTCGGGGGGTCCCAATGCGGACTCCCCAAATGGAATACCGAACGAAGATGTGAGTTGGGCAAAAGTTGTCATCAGGCTTTTCTATTTACAAATTTCTACTACAAAACTATAAGTCATTAGTTGTCATCAGTTTTTTCAACTCTGGTCCACAAGAAGGTACTACGAACCCCCAAAACTCATTCCTTTTCTCACCTGGTCCTGATGTCATCATTGAAAATCAGGCGCAATGGGAACGAGCCTAGTAAGTAAAAGGACAGATCATTGATGTACCGTTTGTGTAACCATTAGAGATGAGCGAACAGTGTTCTATCGAACACATGTTCGATCGGATATCAGGGTGTTCGCCATGTTCGAATCGAATCGAACACCGCGTGGTAAAGTGCGCCAAAATTCGATTCCCCTCCCACCTTCCCTGGCGCCTTTTTTGCACCAATAACAGCGCAGGGGAGGTGGGACAGGAACTACGACACTGGGGGCATTGAAAAAAATTGGAAAAAGTCATTGGCTGCCGAAATCAGGTGACCTCCATTTTAGACGAATAGTGGATTTCAAATCCGGGTCATATGAGAATGTGAACTTTGTGACTATGAGACAGGGATAGCTGTACAGGCAGGGATAGCTAGGGATAACCTTTATTTAGGGGGGAATGTTATTAAAAATAACTTTTTGGGGCTCTATCGGGTGTGTAATTGTGATTTTTGTGAGATAAACTTTTTCCCATAGGGATGCATTGGCCAGCGCTGATTGGCCGAATTCCGTACTCTGGCCAATCAGTGCTGGCCAATGCATTCTATTAGCTTGATGAAGCAGAGTGTGCACAAGGGTTCAAGCGCACCCTCGGCTCTGATGTAGCAGAGCTGAGGCTGCACAAGGGTTCAAGCGCACCCTCGGCTCTGATGTAGGAGAGCCGAGGGTGCACTTGAACCCTTGTGCACCCTCGGCTCTGCTACATCAGAGCCGAGGGTGCGCTTGAACCCTTGTGCACACTCTGCTTCATCAAGCTAATAGAATGCATTGGCCAGCGCTGATTGGCCAATGCATTCTATTAGCCCGATGAAGTAGAGCTGAATGTGTGTGCTAAGCACACACATTCAGCTCTACTTCATCGGGCTAATAGAATGCATTGGCCAGCGCTGATTGGCCAGAGTACGGAATTCGGCCAATCAGCGCTGGCTCTGCTGGAGGAGGCGGAGTCTAAGATCGCTCCACACCAGTCTCCATTCAGGTCCGACCTTAGACTCCGCCTCCTCCAGCAGAGCCAGCGCTGATTGGCCGAATTCCGTACTCTGGCCAATCAGCACTGGCTAATGCATTGTATTGGCGTGATGAAGCAGTGCTGAATGTGTGTGCTTAGCACACACATTCAGCTCTACTTCATCGGGCTAATAGAATGCATTGAATTCATCGGGCTAATAGAATGCATTGGCCAATCAGCGCTGGCCAATGCATTCTATTAGCGTGAACTGAGTTTGCACAGGGGTTCTAGTGCACCCTCGGCTCTGCTACATCAGATTGCTACATCTGATGTAGCAGTGCCGAGTGTGCATCAGATGTGTAGTTGAGCAAAACTGACTCAGCACTGCTAAGTCTCTGCATTCGCATAGGAATGCATTGGCCAGCCTTCGGCCAATCAGCGCTGGCTCTGCCGGAGGAGGCGGAGTCTAAGGTCGGACCTGAATGGAGACTGGTGTGGAGCGATCTTAGACTCCGCCTCCTCCAGCAGAGCCAGCGCTGATTGGTCGAGTTCCGTACTCTGGCCAATCAGCACTAGCCAATGCATTTCTATGGGGAAAAGTTGGCTTGCGAAAATCGCAAACTGACAGGGATTTCCATGAAATAAAGTGACTTTTATGCCCCCAGACATGCTTCCCCTGCTGTCCCAGTGTCATTCCAGGGTGTTGGTATCATTTCCTGGGGTGTCATAGTGGACTTGGTGACCCTCCAGACACGAATTTGGGTTTCCCCCTTAACGAGTTTATGTTCCCCATAGACTATAATGGGGTTCGAAACCCATTCGAACACTCGAACAGTGAGCGGCTGTTCGAATCGAATTTCGAACCTCGAACATTTTAGTGTTCGCTCATCTCTAGTAACCATACCTTCCAACTTCTTGCAGCATCTTATGATCTTCTGGCATCCTCTTCCGGCATCTAGCACACTCCCCAGAGTCACCCTGAGGCCTATGATTGGGCCTCAGTGGTCAGCTGGTAAACACAGACATCCTCACACTTGGATTTTAGATTGGCATATGCAAATATACCTTAGCTAGTCAAAGGGATGGAGAGCACTTTCAACTAGTCATGAACTTTTTGCTCTAAATCATGGCTTGAGAGGCCAGGGGTTAAATAAGGGTATCAGACTGACTTCTGAGAGTGATGGACATGCCAATCAGTATGATGACTGTGTGCCTAAATAACGCTGTTTCTTATCCCCATAACTAGTTAAGGTAAAATTGCATATGGCAATCTAAGCTTTAAATGCTTATAACTTGATTCTTCAGAAACAAATCTTAATGAGAGGCACTTTAGGAAAAATCCTTTCTGGATGCTACTGCCATAACCCGGTGGAGGAGACCGGTGGATGGAAGTTATAGTGGCGGATGCTGTGCCACTTGCTAAGCCAAGCACACTCCACATACACTCCAATCCCACTCTAGGGCCAGACACAATCAAGGGTGGTCCTGCAGCTCTACCAGATGTTGGTGATAGTAGTAGTATTCCCCGGGGCACTTCCTGTTAGAGAGGGAGACCTTTTCTCTCTGAGACAATGTGGTGGTGTTTGGAAGGGCCCTGATGGTAATGCAGGTAGGACTCAGGAGTCCGGAGGTGCAGTGAAACCACGTAATTGTTTATTAACTCAAGTAAGCAACAAACCAGCAGCTTGTAGATGGGTGTTGTAGAGCACCGTCCAATCCCCCTGCCTTGGTTCTAGGAGGCTGCCCAGGGATTTTCCAGGCTCTGCTATGAAGTCCACAACTACTCCTCCTCTCCTGCCACTCCCAACCTGGAATGGTGGGGATAGTAGTGGAGCAGGGAGTCCTGAGTCCTGACAGGGATCTGGTTACCTGGATACTAGTCCCAAATAAGTTCCTCCTGTCAGTGTCCTCCGTTGTCGCTCCTGGCATGGCTGGTAAAAGCTCCAACAGAGATGATCAGCAATATTCCCTGTCTCAGGGCTGTCTCTGGATGAGCCTGGGGTGATAACTAAACCTCCTAGAGCAGTGGTTCTCAACCTTTCTAATGCCGTGACCCCGCAATACAGTTCCTCTTGTTGCGGTGACCCAGTTCAGTTTGTAATGTGTGTCCATAACGGGGGTGCATTCCAGCTGAATAGTACTGCTGCTGACAGTAGTGCGGCTTTTCAGTGGTTAAAGCCATCGGAAATATGTATTTTCTGATGGCTTTAGGCATACCTCCCAACTTTTGAAGATTAGAAAGGGATAAAATATGCAGCGCGCCGCGGCAAATTTAGTTCCACCCACTTTTATGTTGACTCCACCCACTCATTCATTTTTCATGTGCTCCCACACAGTATAATCCTCCTACAGTCACCCATACATTATATGTCCCCTCGCCATCTCCCACCCAGTTTCATATAACCCCTTCATCTGCCCCCAGTTTCATGTCCCCCCTCCGTCTCTGCCCCCAGTTTTATGTCCCCCATCTCTTCCCCAGTTTCATGTCCCCCCATTGTCATGCCATACCCCCCTTCATCTGCCCACAGTTTCATGTCCCCCCATCTCTTCCCCCAGTTTCATGTCCCCATCTGTTCCCCAGTTTCATGTTCCCCTATCTCTGCCCAGAGCTTCAAGTCCCTCCATCTCTGCCCCCAGTATCATGCCGTCCCCCCTTCATCTGCCCAGAGTTTTATTTCCCTCCATCTCTGCCCCTAGTGTCATGCCGTTCCCCCCTTCATCTGCCCCAGTGTCATGCCATCCCCCCCTTCATCTGCCCCAGTGTCATGCCATCCCCCCCTTCATCTGCCCCTTCATTATGTTCCACCTTAATGTTTAAAACAAAGAAAACTCTTTTACTCACCTTCCAACGCTCCCCCGCCACTCTCTACGCAGTCTCGCTCACTCATATAGTTGTAGGCGCGATGTGACATCATCACATCGCAGCTACACTGCAGAAGCCGCAGCGCAGCGTTAAAGCAGGAGCTGGCTGTGACAGCTCCTACTTTAATCGCCTGTGTGTTCAACTCATCGGCGTCCTCCGGGCGCTGATAAGTTGAAACTGGGACATACCTCCCACCGACCGGGATGGTTGGAAGGTATGCTTTAGGCGACCCCTGTGTTTTGGTTGTTCGACCACTGCCGGGGTCGCGACCCACAGGTTGAGAACTGCTGTCCTAGAGGCTGTACTGGTGGCCGTTGAGTTCCAGTTCTGGTCTTCACCCTGCACAGCCCAGCATGGACTGCCTAGGGTAACTGCTCTCTCTGAACTAGTCTTCAATGGTTTCTGTGGAGATTATAGTCTCTTACAATCCTGCCCAGCGGCCTGTAATTGGCCAGGGCTGAACCAAGGCAAGGTTTTGAACAGTGAGGGATAAAAATAACAAGCGAAAACTGCAAAATATAGACATGGAGCACAGAACTTAGGAGACAGGACAAATCAACATAACCTGGAGGCACAACAGACAAACTCTTAAAGCAGCAGCACTCCAGGATGCTGCACTAAAACTTCTGGAGTGGAAAAAAACAAATGGCCGTTTCCCTTTAAGAGATAGTGTATACATTTTAAGCTTCTCTTACAAGTACCTTCCTGCCACTCATATTAGATCCTACTCATATGCCAAGCGCAGTGACTGCAACCTCATCACTTTCTCTTCCTTTAGCTACTTACTGATCTTCTTTCCTCCATCCCTCACACTGTGCAGTTATGCCTGAATGTATTTGAGCTTGAAGCTGTTCTTTTGTGTAGGCTCTGTCCTACCCAAGTTTACATGTATTCTATTAGTCCCTATGTATACATTTACTTTACTAATACCTTATACATTCTCATGTCCTCACTGTTGTAATCAAGAATACATTTTATTTCAATGTGTGAATTAAGCTGTACATAAAAATACATGGAAATCAGTTAAATCAGACCAGGCCTTTCCTTTCACATAAGACAATACAGAGTGTAGCCTGTCCCATGTGTAAAAAGTATATATTGTAACATAAATTATATATTCTAACATTAATGAATGGATTCTGTGGAATAAGGAGGCGTTATGAAGAGGTTAAGCAGAAGGATGAAAGGGTAGAAACAACATCTGCATGCTGATTCATCCATTTCTCTCAGTGTTACCTGGCAGAGATTCCTATCAGGTGTGCAAGAAATGGTTAGACAAGCGCGGCAGTCAGCACAATAGTAGTGAACAAAGCATTGCAGAAAAAAACATGTTATGTGCTGAGCTGAGTAAATGTGATATGTGAGTTATAGAGGAAAGGCTTTGGAAAAGGCTGACATAGAACAAAATCATACAGGTATAAATCCGCTTGTCTCATCAGTTTTTTCTATGCGAGACACCTCCAGTAAAATACAGCTACAATATATGGTTATATCCCGTATCAAACCCAAAATAATGTATTGTTGTGAAGGCACTTCACATATTTAAATAAATACTTACATATCAGTCTTTCTACTAAAATATTACAAAATAGAATCTGTAGACTGATATATATTTATACTAGAAAAAAAATCAAATACCAAACATCCACTATCCCTTATAGTATGATATTCCACTATAATACACTCATTATACATACATTGCCATCTATATTCCTACATTAGATTAGTTATACGAAATAACTGTAGAGTTCCCTCAAATTACAATATTAGTTTGTTTTGTGAAGATTATGTTAAGAGAGTTGTCTTGCAGTGAATGTCAGCAGCGGTCACAGGCTGGGTATCAGTAACATCCCTGCTGATATGTCATCAGTACCCAACATATGACCACTGAACTTGCAGTGCTTGGGTGAACTCCACTTCTTCTTCTCAAGACAGTCACATCATGGTCATTAGTCACAAGGCCAGTGTTAGGACTGTGCGGCAGGTGCGGCCAAGGGATTAGGGTCACAGCCTGTTCTGCTATTACTGCTCAGTCCAGCATGGCTGGGGTTAATTGCCTTGCAGCCAATAGGCATGGCCGGTTTCCTGACAGTGATGCTAACCTATGAGCACCTGGTGTGGGCACCTGGGCTTGCTGTTTAGACCCGCCTTTCCTCTGTTTAAGGAGGCAGGTTTGTTTGCCCAGTGCCTTAGCCTTAAATCAGAATTGTGCACATCGGTGCAAACGTTAGTTTGACAGTAAGCTGCCTTAGCTATGTAGGTCCTTAGATAGAATTGTTCCCTAGATAGAAATGTTTCCTTAGTTTAGTACCCAGGGAACTCCTACCTTAGCTACTCTGCCACCTGTAATGCTTCAACAGCAGGTGGCTGTAGTGGGTGCAACCCAGGAGGTTACTGGGAGCAAATGGTCATAGTAGTTTGTTAGTTTAACAGTGAAGTAACTGTTAGACACTGATTCCATTAAGCGGCTGCTTTGTTCTGCAGTGGAAGCTTCTCTGTGAGGTAACAAGGATCACTCAGTTGGTGGTATAGCCCGGCCATGACGATAACTGTCGGGCCTTGTTCACACCAGGGTGCCCTGCGGTTCAGGGTCCAGTTGGGCTCCGCAGGCTATTGTTTCTTTAAGTAAGCCTGCGGACCATAACAGCCATACTGCAGCTCAATACCCCTTAAGTCAAAGAGGATGTAATACTAAGCACATATACTGTACAATGTGTGACACTGTGCTTAGTAATCAAAATCATAGTCCCAGAAAGCCATTTTAACTCCCAAATAGTCATCTGTTGATTCCCAAACCTTCAAATTGTCAACCCACAATAACTAAAATGATGAGAGTGATAAGCAGAACCTTATAAATAAAGTCATAGTGATCAGCTGGACCTGTTATGATCTGGGGATCTCTGACCATTGACGGGCCCCTGACTGATAACATCTCAGTCAAGTGTAAGGAAAAACAAAAAGGAAAAAACTAAAACCAGAGTATGAGCAGTTTGGAATATCTAGTGTGTGATACTCCTAATCCCTGCCTTGCACACTAGAAGTAGCTGTGGGCCCAACAAACTAATCTGAGTGAGCGCAAACACGGTTGGAAAAATAACTCACCTACAACAGAAAACCTATCTTGTTTCACATTTATGAAGGAGAGGAAAAATACAGAAAAAGCCCCCTACAGGTGTCTGACTGGACTAACGGTAAATATGAGGGAACACAAAGTATAGTGCAGGAAATAAACGTGAAACACAGAAATACTGACACTATGCAAAGGGATAGGAAAAAACAGAACTTAGTATCGCACACCAAAAACCCTACAAAAGGTCCAAACATCCAAGCAGTGAAAAGGTTAGGGCTCACTGCACCGCGGAACAACTATGCTTGGATCAATAAGCTCAATACTTGTCAAATATCTGGATAGTATGAATAGGCAGCAAGGAAGGATAAATGGGCTAGGACTCAGACACAGATGAGATAGCAGTTTCAGGTAGGCAGACGATATCTGGAACACAGGAAACTGAAGTTTAACACCGGCTCTCAGCACTTCAGAGGACTTAACCCCTTCAAAGGCCAAGACACACTAAGGCACTGACCCACAAAGCAACTCATCACGTGATGCATGCATCAGTGCTACCGCAGAAACAGCATGCCCAGTGTGAACATTCCCTGCAGCGTGTCAGATGATTTATACGCTGAATGCCGCTCAGACTCTCCACACCTGAACCTAACAGGCTAACACCACAAAGACCGAGTCATAACAGGACCATCAAAATGAATCATATGCAATTCATCTAGGATGAACTAAATGTCCACCTTCCTCATTTCATGGGGGTACGGTAAAGCACGCATCCAGTTGCATATGCTGAAGTAAGAGTAGCAGAAAGTGGTGAATAATGTGCAAAAAAACTACATTATTCATTATTATGAAATCCGTCATTGAAGGCTTATGAGGGAAGCATGTCTGAAGCCCTTGGAGGAGGTCACCTAAATGGTCAGCAGGAACAACTGTACCATCAGCACCTTTTACATATATCTTCCAGAAAATACACTCATGGAAAAAGGAATAAAAGAAAAAGAACAAGTTCCACCTTTTAGTCATCGTCACCACGCTTGGATGGTACAAGGAGAATGAAGAACTGGTTCATTGTGGTACAGAACCTGAGACTCCTATAGTAGAGGAGGAAGAGCATGAGGCTTTTCCTTAGAATAAAAAAGGATAGCCCTTGATATTTTACAGCCAAGTAGGAAGCTGACCCTTATTTGTTTCAAGACCTTGCTAGTCAAAAATACCAACCATGGCAGGCCTCTTGATCTGTGCACACACTTGCAAGCATGGCGGGTTGTATGCCTCATTGCTTACATAGTGATAAGCTTATTATGTTGTGTTTTTACACCCTCATTATAGGGCAGGATTCACATCTGCTTCTCGGCCTCCGTTCTGCAGGTTTCCGTTTCCTGCCCGAAACTGGACAGGAGAAGGAAACCTGTAGGCATTTTTCAAACCCATTCATTTGAATGGGTTTGAAAAGTGTCCGGCCATGAGCTCCGGTGAGCATTTTATGCTCTCCACAGCGAAACTGGGTTTTTTCAACCAGACACAAAGTTGGGCATGCTTAAAAAACACTGTTTTGCTGCGGAAAGCACAAAACGTTCACCAGCGCTCACGGCCAGACACTGTCTGTCGGGTTTCCATCTTCTGTCTGCAGAAGACGGAAACCCGACAGATGGAGGCCGGGCGCAGATGTGAACGAGCCATCAATGGTACATTTTTTCCTGACCCCTAGAGGGAAGCAAAAGTGCTATATTATCAGTATAATCAGTATACAAAGCTTGATACAGTGTGTCATAAATCTTTCTTGAAATTCTGTAATTGTCACTTTTCTAAAGCTATGTTGTTTTGGCATTTTCTCTGGATGCTAGTGAGCAGCTAGATATAACGTCAGTTGTCCCACCGGGAGCTCCTACTTATACTGAGCCTATAGTGAGTCACATTCACATTATAAATGTCATAATTAAAAAGATAAGTATGCACTTAAATCCAACTCCCTCCATAACCGCGTCCCAATATGATGCACAGACTGCCATTTTGTGATTAAGAAACACTCACTCAAAGGCCTGAATACTTACCTTGATTGCCGCTTTTGTGCTAGGCTTGCAACGTTCCTGAAACCACTAGATTTTAAGGACATGTTGATCCAGGGTTTTATACTGACTGCCAGATTTGGAGTCGGGAAGGAATTTTTTCCCCTGAAATAGGGCAATTGGCATGAGCCTCATGGGGTTTTTTGCCTTCCCCTGGATCAACACTGTAGGGGATTGTAGGGTTATAGGTTGGACTTGATGGACTCATGTCTTTATCCAACCTCATCTACTATGTAACTATGTAACTCTTGGAACCCACTTCACTGCATTCCCATCGTTGTCTTCCCAGGCTCTCAGGGAGTAGTGTAGTACAGCACAGTTCAAAGGCACAGCCCTGCATTTGCCTCCACTGCACAAGAGAGCTGTAAGTAAAGTCACCCACTTAGCTGCTAGGTAGCGTTATCACCTCAGAACTAGGTTCGGTCCTCCTAGACTCACTCTGGTCTGACCAGCTGATCTCTTGTGACACTTTCATATAGCCACACTGAGCTGTTTTAAACCTCTCCTGAAATCCTCACAGGTTAACTCCTCCTGGCACTGAGACTCACTGAAATTATCCCCGGCAATATTTATTGTAGGGTGTGAAGATCTCTATGGTAGAACTATATACTGGCCTATCGGCCTGGATAACACAAGCCATGATGACTGTAAAATACATAATTTTGTAACCTACAGCAACTAGTGACTTCTACCTGCCCTTCTTGTTTCTGATAATGGAACCTATGTATGTAGTTGAAAGGCATAACCATCCCCATGCTCTGATCTAACTTATAATGCCTGCTTAGCTCTGGTGACCTGCTTGCCTGTAGTGGCCCACATCAGTCATTATCCCCTTCTGACATCTGAAGGCATCCTGTCTTTTGCTCCTACTGCAGCCTAGGCTACGTAACCTGCAATAGAAGCGCTGGTATAGCATAGCATAAAACCGGCGCTTCTACTGCAGGCTACGTGCCATAGGCTGCAGTAGGAGCGAAAGACCGACAGCCCGGGGACCCTGCGCACGGCTCCCGGCTGCCATAGGAACATGACGCCGGCCCCGGAGCTTGGTCCGGGTGCCAACGTGGAGAAGGAATATAGCGGGGAAGGAGCAGCGCAGCGCCCACGCACTGGCAGAGGACATCAGGACAGGTCAGCTTGCTCCGGGTGCCGGCGCGGAACATGAACATAGCAGCGCTGGCAGAGGAAATGCCATCTTAGTCAGCTGTGCTGCGGGAACAGGGATCGCCGGCTTGCTTAAGGGGGAGAGGGGTGGTGGGGCATGGGTGATCGGTAGGGGCCGGGGGTGGGGGTGGGGTTGCTGGTTTGGGGGAGGTGCTGGTGGTAGGGGTTAGAGAGGGGGCCGAGGGGGTCGGGTTTCACACCAGAGGGCAGAAGGCAAGTGGGGGGGGGTAACCAAGGTCACAGGTGGGTGGTGCTGGGGGGAAGTGGTAGGAGGTGACTGTAACTCTAAAGGGGGAAAGGGGGTGGGGGACGCGGGTGGGGGGTAAGGGAAGAGACGGGGGTGCAGGTGGAGGGAAAGAGGAGGGCCAGAGGTGCAGCAGCGGGGCCGTGGGGTCCTGGCTCACGACGCTGTGGGAGGTGACCGCGCTGGATGCAAGGAAAGGGCCATGGGGGGCCACAGGCCATGCTGCAGGTGGATCGTGCAAGGGTGAGGGGACAGCGGACAAAGTCGCGGGCTATAGCTAGTTTTTGTATAATTGTAGAATTCAGTGATCATCTTTTCTATAAAACAGTACTTTTACCATTTTATGTAATACAATATAAGATGACATATGGGATTTCAGGACATCCTTAGGCAGAGCATTATGGAATTCACACCTTCCATATAGTTATACATATGGTAATTTTTTTTAAATGATATATTGTGTTCACCAATTGCAGACTATCTATATGCAACAAAAGGTGTGTTTTGGAGCTGTATCTGTGTAGTTCTTGTACTATATTATACTGTATAAATTAGGGTAATAGATAAAGTGCTGAGATGGGAATAACTAACAAAAAGTCCCATTCAATAGGGTGGGAGTTATGGGAGCAGGTGAACGGTCAATGGGAGTAATGGAGGCGGCTTAGTGCACTTAAGCTATGCTGTTTCCATAGCTGCACATTTACAGAGCTAAATATGATAGTGTAATTCCATATCTCACATTCATCTATATAGGCGTCTTGGAAACATCATAGACCAACACTACTCTTGTGCGTCAGTAAGTTCAACCCTATTGGTTGGAACTTGCAGCCAGATATTCCTTTAACCCTTTGCCAACACCCACCATATTACTGTTTGCAATGCATTGTACGGTCAGAGAGAGAAGCGACATATTAATGAAAACTATTTTCCTGTCAATGATTAAAAAAAATAACATTTCATATTGAATTTAAAAAACTGTGCATTTCTTGTGTACTAGATGAAAGAATTTTTGGTAAAATTCATTTTTTCCTCCAAATTATTTTACCTAATACACAAAAAGGTGCAATTCTGCATATTCAATATAAAACATTTATTTAAAAAATACAACATAACCTAAATACAAAGACTTAAATGTTAAAAAGCAGCCAATTGTATTCAATACTATGGCTGGCATATAATAAGACATTTTAAAAAATGCCTAATGCCATAGTGATTAACAGGGAATGAAAGTGCAAAGCAAGAATGTTTTTTACTCCACTTACATGCTTGGCCATGCTAACAAACACATCTTGTTGTCATTATCGGGAATGTTAAATTGTTTAGAATCTACTGTTGAAGTAAAGCAAATTATAGAACAGCCTAATATCTCCAACATAATTAACTTTGAATTATGCGATTTAACAGTGCCTGACAAATTATCATTCAGCTCTGAAATTGAATTCTTTCATGCCATTAGATTTGTTTGTCAAGTGCAAGAAGGCAAAAGTACTATTTAATAAAGAAATAATGATGCTTTACTGAGAGTGCCCTTGGGATACGTAAATGTTGGTGACATAAATCACTAAAGTTGTATTACCAGGTCGGCCACAGATAACAGGCCACATAACAGAATTAAGCACATTAAACAATTTCAACAACTGTCTATAAAAAGCAGCTGTATTTCCTTATTGGAAGTATTGAATTAGAAAAAGAAAAAAAGAAGAGATTGACCAAGACCTAAGCAGCACACTTTATGAATAGGAAAATTTTCATTTGAGAGTCAATCATATTAATCCCTCTCCACCACGGCTTTTTTTTATTTTCATTTTTTATTTCCCACCTTCCGAAAGCTATTATTTCTTTTTCCCAATCACAGAGCAGTATCAGGGCTTAATTTTTGCAGGACAAATTGTACTTCATTTCAAAATTTCATTTCAGTCACTTTGTATTGGTTTTGTATTTACAGCACTGTGTGTATAGCCAAAATGACATCTTACCTGTATTCCTAGAATTGTTACAATTATGGAAATAACAAATATATCAAAATTTTTTGTTATTGTTTAGCTCCTTTAAAAAAATACAAATTTGAAGAAAAATGTCTTAAAGTCACCATATTCTCACACCCATAACTTTTTTAATATTTCCTTATACAGGGTTGCATAAGATGATGTTTTTGCTCGCCAGCTCATACTTTGTATTCATACAATTTTGGCAAATATCTGCTTTTTTATCTTTTTTTTCGTTACAGTATTCATAATATAGGAAACATATTTGGATAAGTTTGTAGTTTGGCCATTTTTGGATGCAGGGACAACCTGATTTGTTTGTGTTTTGCTTTGTCTATTTTTATAATAGATATAGGGAAAGCTGGGGGTAAACTGAACTTTTATGGTTTTTTAAACTTTGTAACATGTTTTATTTTTTTTTACTTATATTATTAGATCACCTAGGAGTCTTGAACTGTAATCAAGAAGGAACAACTGTCAAAATCCATTGAGCTCTATTAATAGAGCTGTACTGTAATAGGATTGTACTTATGACAAGTCTGTGAATCTTAGGGTCAGTGCAATCAGGGAGGTGACCCTTAAATAAGCTTCCATCTGTCATAGTATGAGATTGCCGCCCCTCTTTGATTTAGGGAACAGTGATTGCCACAAACATGGTGGTCATCTTTATCTAGAGGTTAATGCCCATGATCAGAGCAGGCTTTGATCATGGGAATTGTTTCCGATTTTACATTTTGTAATATAGCAATGGCCCTGTGGTTGTGGCGGCTACTCAGCGTCTTACACAGTCTAACAGTCTCCCACTCCTACCATTTGTAGCAATCTGTGTCTGAGGAAGATCTGTAAACTTTAGACTAAAATGATACTCTAAAATTGAATTGCTTTAACTTATAAATAAATCATAACATTGAGCAATTTTGGACTGCAGAGTTCCTTTTTCTTGTGGAACCCTACTTTTGTACCGTCCACCCTCAAGTACAGTGGATCTACTTTGTATGAATTGAGCCAAAAACATAAGTGAAACATCAGCTCTTGACTTCTAAAGAATAAAATAAAATAATGGATAAATAATTCATCAAAAACTGCATGTGCAATTCCAGCCTTATAACAGACAGCACTTCCATGCTTCCTTTAGATATTGTTTGAATGCCTGGAAAAGATTCATGATACAAGTGAAGGTCAAAATTTTCTAAATCACATCCCATGTGATCTTCGGCCCATCTCCCAAACCTAATGTACCATTTACAATTTTGTAAAGTACTTGCTTCGAATGAACAACTGCAATAGTGCAGAGCTCTGAGTCATTTTATGTCACACAGTGGTCAAGCCATCAATTTCTTCATGCAAATATGTTTCCTTACTCTTTGGGTTTGAGTGCCCTCAAAGCCACAATTTCATTCTCTTTCCTTAGAGTTCATGGCTTAGACCAACGCAAAGAAACCACAAGGGTGCTAAGGACATATCTATGCTGAAGAATGTTTATGTTTTCAGCTAATAATAACAAATAAAATCCACTTTCCATATGCTGTAGCTTAATTGATAAAGTAATACTTTTCTTCTTTGTAACTTTTTAAATATGTTTAAAATATTCTACTAAAATCACTTTAAACTAAGTTTTTTAGTTAATTTTGCTATATACTTCAAGTCAATTGCTAAGAAGTGTAATTAATGTAACTAGCTGAGCAATATGAATTTCACTGTATTATTCATTGCCTTTGATAGCTAGGTGTTCATATTTCCACATCTTAAGAATTTGTAATGCATTATAATGTGCATGTTATTTCAATCAAGAACTCAATTTACGTCAATGTACCTGTTTACCTACAGTGTATATAAGTAATGCTTATCTCAAAATTAAAATGTAAATGTAAATCTGTTACTCGAAAGAATTTCAGCACACAACTAAACATATAAAATATGTATCTGGTGTTATGTAATATACTTATTATTATTATTGCAGCTGAGAGAGGCTTCTAAAAACTGTTGTTGTCATTAAGTTCTACGGAAACAAGTTTATTCCTGAAACTCTTTTTTTCCATGGAATTTTAGAAGCCAAAATCAGGTGTGGGTCTTAAAGGGATTCTATTAGAGATGAGCGAGTAGTACTCGATCAAGTAGGTGTTCGATCGAATACTACGGTATTCAAAATACTCGTACTCGATTGAGTACTACTAGCTGTTCGAAGTTAAGATTCGATGCAGAACCAGCGTTGATTGGCAGAATGCTATACATTGCCAATCAACGCTGGTTCTTCTCTTACCTTTAGAAGTCTTCTCCCTGCGCAGCGTACCCACTTCCTCTTCCGGCTCTGAATTCACTCTGCCAGGCATTGGGCCAGAACTAAAACAATAAACCAGTTTGGGTAAAAACCAAAAAAATATATAGAAAACTGCGCTGAACCTATATCAGTAAAAAACAGGTTTTTATTGAAGACACTAAATATTGTCTGTATATTGACAGACACAGGATTGAGCACTGCAAACCTGCCTACCTTTGGACCACAGGTTCAACTTTGCTCTTACCTTGTATCACTTGACAAAGGGGGTGGTTACCCCGAAACGCTGGCACATCAGCGTCGTGTGTATTTTTATTTAGTGTCTTCAATAAAAACCTGTTTTTTACTGATATAGGTTCAGCGCAGTTTTCTATATATTTTTTTGGTTTTTACCCAAACTGGTTTATTGTTTTAGTTTTGCCGTTCCCCTGTCCTAGGGGACGTGAATAGAACTGCCGCTCATAGGAACCTGGTCGTACATCTAGTCGTGGTATATCCACTTTAATTGTCGATCCGCTCAGTGCACTCCATTTTTTGTACTTATATAAGGCATTGGGCCAGGGCAGAGCTGACTGCGCATGTCCGCTTATAGTGCGGGCATGCGCAGTCGGCTCTGCCCAGGCCTGATGCCTAGCAGAGTGAATTCAAGGCCGGAAGAGGACGCGGGGACGCTGCGCAGGGAGAAGAATCCAGCCCGACCCTCACTCATGGACTTGGTAAGTAGAATTTGATCGAATGTTGCGTACCCCTGAAACGAGCATTTTCCCCCCATAGACTATAATGGGGTTCGAAACCTGTTGGAACAGTCGAACAGTGTGCGGCTGTTCGAATCGAATTTCGAACCCCGAACATTTTAGTGTTCACTCATCTCTAGATTCTATCCCTGGGAAAACTCATTTTTAATTAAGCATATATTTGCATAGCCTTTAGAAAGGCTATTCTACATATACCTTTAATTTGTTAATTCTCTCAGCCGTTTTTGAATTATCCTGCTTTTATTGATATGCTAATTACCCATCTCGGAGCACTGGATGTTCACTTGGCAATAATCTCCGCATTATGTTATTAGGCTCACTAAATGAGTCATGCATGATGTTAAGGGGGCTGCCCCTAGAGGGCAGCAAACAGAGGCACTGTTCTCCTAATTACATCCTGGAGAACAGATTTGTATATTTTTCACCCATAATCCCTAGTGGAGAAGAAATGGCTTGTAAGTCTTCGTACGCCTGTGTAGGTACACACTCTCCCTAATGAGTATGATTATCCCCTATCCAGGTTAAGCTGCTGTAAAAGAGGTTTTCATTAGGGTTGAGTGATTTGGAAAGATCGGATTCCGATCGTCGATCGAGCAAATGTCACAATCGCGATTGGGATTGGGATCAGCTGGAAAATGATCAAAAATCAGATTTTAAAAACGATCTTGAAATCTCAAGATCGGCTCAACCCTACTGCATAAACATAGTTTAGAGTTCAGCGATTGGGATAGGGGATTATTGTAACAAGGATGAGGGTCTGATCACTGGGTTCCCAAGTGATCAGGACAATGAAGGGTGAAAAGTTCCTCCATGTGAATGAAGGGCCCTTGTGTGACATCTCTATGGGGTTTCTGGAGATTACAGTCCCAGTAACCCCCTAGCAGTGAATGGAGCACTGTTTACACAATGGCACTGACACTTTATTAACAATAAGAAAGCAAGAGGACATATAGGCCCAGTCCCTTGTTTTACTAATCACTAGTGGACCCATTGATCAGACCCTCAGACATGTAGCATTTATCCCCAATCCACCGGATAGGGGATGAGTATCTTTAATGGGACAACCCCTGTAATGTAAAAGACTATAAACACCCTTAGTCTCTTTGGCCTAACAATAATGTTTGCATTTGTGTTATGATACTGTGATATATGTGACCATTAAACTGCAGTGACAAATGTAAATCTTTTCTATGTAGATGTTTTTTTCTTTATGGCTCAGTATTCATTATCTCACAATGTTTAGTTGTTGGTTACTTTCCACCTTTCAATTTCTTATTATAGTTTTTTTGCTGAAAGGAAGGAATTAGTCCTATGTAAGTGCCATCAAGGGCACATAGGATATTCACATAGTGAAATACTCTTGCTTGTCAGAATAATAAATTGCTGATATACTTGAAATATGATGAGTGGCTGTAAAATAATAGTGACCTAGATAGAAAAATTCAACCAAATAAATACAAGCCAAGACTTATTCTCTTGATATAAGCTGCAAATCAATGACGTACTTAGCAAGCGATGTAAATGTATAATATAATGTTCATCTTGTCCATATATTTCCCTACATGTGGGAGAAAATGATTCTGACTCAAAGCATTTGCTAAATAATTGGTCTTACATTTGTAATTGCTGTATAAGAAGCCTTGTGATTTATCACTAAAGGTGGAGTGTTGAGTGGTATAATCCCATTGAAAAGAGGCAGGATTACGTCTTAAGTACTCAACAAAGATAAATGAGTAAACACAACAGTTTTATGGCAAATAAGAAACACATTGAAAAAATGTAGTTTATATCAGACTAATTTAAATATGTTGAAAGGGGTTTTTAGTTAACAGGGTTCAACATACAAGATATGTCCTCTTAAAATATGTAATGAAATAATCATTCATGGAATGGGAGGAATTTGTGCAGTGGCGTAACTACCACCATAGCAGCAGAGGCAGCTGCCACAGGGCCCGGGACATTAGGGGCCCGGTGACAGCTACCCCTGCTACCCCCGATCTTATCACAGACAAACTGTTGTAACTGCAATAAGATCGGGAGAAAGCTTGCCGGACCTGTGGATGAAGGACCTTGTGTGACGTCAGCCATCACATGACTAGGTGGGCGTGTCTTTTTAGCCCGTACAGTCCTGCAAGCAAAGAAGAGAAAGAGAGATGTGCTGCTAGGTACTGAGGGGGAGGGATTAATGTGAGATGGAGAATGGAGTGTGTGTGTGTGTGTGTCTGTGTGTGAGTGTGTATGTATGTATGTGTGTTGTGGAGGAGGGGAGAGGACAGTGTCCTGATATCTGTGTATTAGGAGGAGGGGGAGGTCAGTGTCAGTAGATGGATCAGTACTCTACACATTGTTTGTATTCAGACTTGCCTGCAATTGCTGTTACTAATGACTGTCTAATAGTAGTTGGGGGCACTCTGTGTATTGTACTGAAGAGGAGGGGGATGTGAGATGCAGGATGGAGAGTGTGTGTGTGTCTGTGTGTGAGTATGTATGTATGTGTGTTGTGAAGGAGGGGAGAGGACAGTGTCCTGATATCTGTGTATTAGGAGGAGGGTGAGGTGAGTGTCAGTAGATGGATCAGTACTCTACACATTGTTTGTATTCAGACTTGCCTGCAATTGATGTTACTAATGACTGTCTAATAGTAGTCAGGGGGCGCTCTGTGTATTGTATTGTATTGTATTGTACTGAAGGGGAGAGGGATGTGAGATGTAGTATGGAGAGTGTGTGTGTCTGTGTGTGAGTGTGTATGTATGTGTGGTGTGGAGCAATTGAGGAGCAACAGTAACGTAGGGGCAGAGATGGAGGGGAGGACATGAAACTGGGGGCAGATGGAGGGAGGACATGAAACTGGGGGCAGATGGAGGGAGGACATGAAACTGGGGGCAGATGGAGGGAGGGCATGAAACTGGGGGCAGATGGAGGAAGGGCATGAAATGTCATGTGACATCCGTGCATTATTAAAGATGGCCAACACAACCAAAGACTGCAGCGGAGCCGGAGACAGGTAAGTAACTTTTTTTTTTATGTCTGTATCTCCCCTCGGTCTCCGATTATTATACTCTGGAGTCTGAAAATACCCCAGAGTATAATAATTATTCATGGATGTTCATTATGGGGCATAATCCCGTGTACAGGGGCCACAATGGGGTGTAATACTGTGTGCAGGGGCCACTGAGGGACATAATAGAGCGTGCAGGAATGCGGCGTGGGAGGGGGGGTCGGTCTGTCAAGGTCTTCGGTGTCGGTCAGGAAGGGGGGGGGGGCATGCCAAAAGTTCGCCACTGGGCCCCGCCATTCCTAGTTACGCCACTGAATTTGTGTATGCAATTTTTTTATGTAGATTGTTGTTATTGTGGCGCATGTTTACTGCACTACTCCTTCTTGTTCCAAAGACGCACCACATTGTTCTTGCTGCGCCCTGCTTGTGGGAAAACCAAGGCAGGATGGGGCAGGAAAAATTTACTATAACTCATGCAAAAAAAGACTGGCATGTGTTGGGGCCCGTGCATAATACATGTGTATAGAATACACGTGAAAAAAAACCACTCCCATTGACTTCAAAAAAGGCGTCAAAGGCGTCAAATTACACGCCAAAAAAAACGTTATGTGTTTATACCTGAATTTGTCAGTTCCTAACTGGGTATGCACCTGAATTATTAAAAGGCTGGGGACTTCATTAAGAATGGCATACTTTCTGTCACAACAGAATGCCCCCTATTGCATTTGTAAAGTACTCCCTATTCCATGTTTGTAATGTACTTCATGCTTAAAATAAACCATAACAAATGCATATGATCAACCATAAAGGGGGAATAAAGATAATTTATATAAGGGGGCATTATGAATATAAGTGGTGGCTTTCTTTATATTAGGGGGCATTATGACATTATGAATAGAAGCTGAATCAATAGGGGCATTATTGATATAAGGTGGGGAGCATTTATATAAATATCATCATTTATGTAAGGGTTCATTAGTAGGCAATAAGAATAGAACAGGGCATCCTTTATATAAGGCAGCAGTATTTATGTCAGGGGGCATCAAGAGCACAGCATAAGGGTGCAATTAACTTAATTACAGGGGTCTTCTAGGCAAAAAAAAAAAAAAAAAAATTGCAAAAAAGGTCTTAGTGCAATTAATAGGTTAAGCAGTATTTTGGATGATTTCTGGGTTTCCCTGTGAGCTCCTAACATCTTCTGCATTTCTTTACACAGCCATCTTCTTGTTCTGTGTTTTCCTACAACTACCATTATACCTTGCATTTCACTCCGGGCTGGACTCATGCCACCTCCTTCATTCACTCGCTCTCCCTCCCTTTCTCACTACCCCTGCCCTGTTTCCCTAGCTAGCCTGTCCACCATTAACCCTTCCTAACTAGCTCAACCCCATCATACTTGCCTGCCTTCTGGTCTGGATCATCTGGGCATGGGAGGTCACTTCTTCTGGGCAGACAGCACCTCCTTTTCTTGATGTCTTCTGGCTGACGACGCCTGCCAGAGTGTTGGCGTGGACAGTAACAGTAAACGTGACGTCTTGTGTCCAGAAGCTCTGGTGCGGAAGACAGGTAAGTATGATGAGAGGGGAGATGAGTTAGTTATTCATTCTTGGAGGATTATATCATATATTTTATAATTTCGGATAGTAGCAGGATAGAGACTTTATGTAGGTGAGGAAAATCTGGGATGGTAGCTGGAAAAGTGAAGAACTAAAGATTTTTAATAAATTTACAGTGACAAGTCAGTGCTGGAAGAAGTAGTAATGGTGGCCAGGATGGGGAGGTGAGAAATGAATGATTACACTCAGAAATGTCACCTGTAATCACTACTATATTCACATAGATAGGCTGTAGAGCCCTGTTCATGGTCATCATTTAGTGATATTATACCTGAGTGGGGGCCCATAGAGACATGTCTGCTTCACCCCATGCTGAACCCCTAGCTACGCCTACACCTCTGCCTCAGAGTATAATTGTGATGAAGCAGTAATAAGGATCATTATATAGTGCAATAAAGTCTTAAACAACATAAGATGCCCAAGAAAGTACTTTATTCATATTTACAAAAAATCTAAATAAATTCACATAAGATGAGCCATAATATCCATATGGCATCTGCTTACACTTTTGGAGCATAATTTACCACGTCATTGGGGCAATTTATCTATCTCTGTACTCCAGAATTCTGACATTGAAAAGTTTTTAGGGTTTTTCAACTTTTTGGGCAAATCTGTACAGAAAATTTGTCATATTTTGCACTTTTATAGCATTAATTCCACTTTTGAAAATTTGGTGTACTGAGTCTGTCAAGAAAAATGGCAATATCATCATTCATCTCACTGCAGTAAGAAAGGTGGCACAGAAAGTGGAGTAACATCTTAAGACAAAACTGTTAGGACACTTTTCATAAATTTTTCACAAATGATGGCAATACAAAACAGACTATAAAAATTAACGTCATGATAAATGTTCTCATTTACTCTAAAGTGTTCTTTATTGATCTATATAAAATATATGAAATAATGCAGGAAATATACATTTTTTAATTTATCAGACAAAATAGATATGCAAACATAGCTCAAAGACAATAAACATTACTATCTCATCCATAAAGTAAATATAGGACAAGAAATTGATTCTTTAATTGACATTTTTGATGAGAAAACTACCCGTAGGGAAGAAGCACTGAATAGCTCAATACATATATTTTAAGTGGAACACTGCGCCCAATTGAGTTTTATAAATGAAATTAAGGTGGAATAAACAATCATTAGGGCAATAAAGATTTCTTTATTCTGTAAAGGTCATAGAATTGATTTTGGTCTGTTATTTACTATATAGGTAGTATACTTGCAAATTTCCCATACAAGCATTGTAAAATCTATTTTATGTATATCTGGCTTTAAATTTACTATAAATTCCATTGCAGTGTTCGGAAAAAGTTCCTTCAGATGAAATAAAAGAGACAGCAATTTTCAATAGCATCTTATTTGTAAGAACTGGGCTGATTTTGGCATTACAGATCTCACAAATGGTTAGTTTTTTGTGTTGTAGCTTTCTCAAAGCAGTAACTTTTTTCTTCGTTTATCAATGTAGCTGAATTTTGTGGGATGAGTATTTATCAATGATACATTATTAGGTTACATATTACTTAACATCAATAATTCTAAGAGCACTGGAGTAGAGATGAGCGAACACTGTTCGGATCAGCCGATCCAAACAGCACACACCCATAGAAATGAATGGAAGCACCTGTGACGCCGGCTGGCCGCCGGCAAAGTCAGCGTCACAGGTGCTTCCACACTGGAGTCCTAGGTTTGAGTCCAGTCAAGAGCGACATCTGCAACAAGTTTGTATGTTCTTCCTCCAAATACTCTGGTTTCCTCCCACACTCCAAGACATAGGGAATTTAGCCTTCCTGAGGAACCTAATTCCAGGCAAAACACGTAGGGAGGCATTATTATACACATACCTTGTGTGTTCGGGCTCCAGTCTTTTCTATTATGACTACAGGTATATCCACTTCTTTTTATTGCCTCTAGTATCCCACTTGGACTATGCATGACATGTATGAGGTGGCCACAGTGTTACCTTGGTGGTTGCAATTTGTTTAACACAGCACTCATGTATTTGTATTGTATGAGTGGCTGGTTATCTATATTTTGAGGTTTGATACCCATACTACCGTGTTTCCTCGAAAATAAGACTGTGTCTTATATTAAATTGTCGTCCTAAATATATGACCTGTCTTATTTTCGGGGATGTCTTATGACAACCGGCAGTCATGCCGGCACTTCCTTAGCAGAGCGTCAGCATGACTGCCAGTTGTAGGTAGTGTAGGTGAGGGGGAAGGTATTATACTTACCTTTCCCATCTTCATAGTAGCGCTGGTGCTGCTGTTCGTCCCGCAGTGGTGGGTGGGACTTAGCGAGTCTTTAAGGGCGGGGCTTAGTAGGCCTTTCATGGGCGGGGCTTAGCGATCCTCACTTCATTGACACAGAAGCCGGCTGGATGTTGTACTCTGTGCTCCGTGTGCACAGGAAAGCCGGCTGCTGCCTCTTCTGTATACCGGCTGCTGCCTCTGCCTCTTGGATGAACTGGGAGAGCTCATCCTACAGCAGCAGGGACAGTGGACACAACAGCAGAGGCGGCAGCCGGATTTCCTTTGCATACCGAGCACATCACACAGTGTTCAGTCGACTGCAAAGGTTTTTGGGCATGCCTTATTTTCACGGGTGCCTTATATTAAGCAATTCAACAGAAACCCCCTGCATGCCTTACTTTCGGGGGGTGTCCTACTTTCGGGAAAACACGTATTAACACATATATTAGCTATATACATTTGGCACTCTAAAACACTTTATATACAACAGATTTCTATATTATGTTAGTGTTTGTGTTTCACATACATAATAATTGCCTATGATTATGGTTGGGGCCTCATTTTCTTATATAGGTACCAGTGGGAGTGTATAATCCAATATATCTTACAATTCTTAGCATTGAGTAACACTATATGGAGTTAGCTTTTATTCATGCATTGTTGATTCTAATATAAGATAAGATAAGACATGTCGGGTTTTTCTGTCCGCTTGAAAAGTCGGACATCTTTACATGCGGACAGTGAAGGACAGGCACGGAGTGCAAAAGAACGCACCTGATGCCCATTTAAATAAATGACAGGTGTCACGGACACAGCTAGTGTCCGCTCCTAATGTCCGTGCCAGATTTTGAGCAGACACTAGGAGCGGACACTACCTGTTGGACACTGACGGTAGTGTGAACGACCCCTAAGTAAATAAAATAAAATATATCTTACACACACACACACACACACATCTATGTAGCAATATGTGGGTCATATTTATTAGTTGGAATAACATCGGGCTGCATAATTTACTGATTACATTTTTGGAGGGGGAGGAGGAGGGAACAATTACATTTTTGGGGGGGTTCATGTACACTATTATTATAATGTATCATTAAAGGGGTTGTCCCGTCACAAGGATCCTATCTATAATGCTTGTAAATGTGAATGTAAGACTTTTCCTAAATACATTGCTTCAGCAAAACTGCTTTGTTTGGCCACTATCTCACTTTATTCATTTTTTTGTGGCCACAGCCCTGACCTGAGTCAAGTGATGTGTCTGCCTGCTCTCAGGGGGGAGGGAGGAGGGGCTAAGTACACGGGAGCGAGCCTGGAGGGGGGGGGGGTAGTTTACCCTTTGGGGGACAGGTGAAGCCAGCAACATCGCTATGCTTCTGCCCTGCATGAAGTATGATCACAGGGGTTAATTTCAACCACTATATCTTTACTTCACAGTCTGGCTGAATGGTATATAAACTGATAATACTAAGATATAACCTTTATTAATTGCCACTTAGGCTAAAAACGTCCACACATACTACATATATAAGACCCATATATGTAAAAACCACTGTATGGGAGCAAACTTTAATCTCCCACAGTGAACACTTAGCCTATTCTGTGTGTATTAATAAGAATCAAAAAGTGGATACACTGATATGATACATTGTTCCACCATAAATATACACTCACAACTATTCAGAATTGGCTAAGAATGAAGTTACATTGACTCATTGTCACATTACTGAGCCAAATTGAACTGGTAACATATATGGTAAATAAAATGAAACGGGATAACTATAAATTAGGTGCTCTAAGATCATGTGCAGCAGACCAGCATTGCCATATTAGTTCAAGGCAGCTCCAGTGTAACTACCATCTGTGATTTCCTATAGATTATCACTGGTGCCTAACTAAATCCTGTTACCACAAACTCACAGGTATATCTATATATAATTCTTGTGATTACCCTGCGCTTATTGGTGGGACCTAGTAGCTAGTTGGTGGCCGCTAATATCATCAATGAGATCCCAAGGATGCAATATATATCCCTATCTAGGACCTCACAGTTACTACAGACTGGCTCTACGCGTTTCGCCTGCAAACTCAGGCTCGTCAGGAGCTGTATTATGGGTATAATAGTCCTCAAAGATAAAGGAAAGCACCACTAAACGATGTGCAGTAAGAACTGCAATTCTCGGGGCACTGATGGTGTGCCCCGATACTTAGCGTGTCAGACACGCTAAGTATCGGGGCACACCATCAGTGCCCCGAGAATTGCAGTTCTTACTGCACATCGTTTAGTGGTGCTTTCCTTTATCTTTGAGGACTATTATACCCATAATACAGCTCCTGACGAGCCTGAGTTTGCAGGCGAAACGCGTAGAGCCAGTCTGTAGTAACTGTGAGGTCCTAGATAGGGATATATATTGCATCCTTGGGATCTCATTGATGATATTAGCGGCCACCAACTAGCTACTAGGTCCCACCAATAAGCGCAGGGTAATCACAAGAATTATATATAGATATACCTGTGAGTTTGTGGTAACAGGATTTAGTTAGGCACCAGTGATAATCTATAGGAAATCACAGATGGTAGTTACACTGGAGCTGCCTTGAACTAATATGGCAATGCTGGTCTGCTGCACATGATCTTAGAGCACCTAATTTATAGTTATCCCATTTCATTTTATTTACCATATATGTTACCAGTTCAATTTGGCTCAGTAATGTGACAATGAGTCAATGTAACTTCATTCTTAGCCAATTCTGAATAGTTGTGAGTGTATATTTATGGTGGAACAATGTATCATATCAGTGTATCCACTTTTTGATTCTTATTAATACACACAGAATAGGCTAAGTGTTCACTGTGGGAGATTAAAGTTTGCTCCCATACAGTGGTTTTTACATATATGGGTCTTATATATGTAGTATGTGTGGACGTTTTTAGCCTAAGTGGCAATTAATAAAGGTTATATCTTAGTATTATCAGTTTATATACCATTCAGCCAGACTGCCCTGCATGAAGACAGCAGCGGTAGAAGCGATGCTGCTATTCCGGGGCGGGGGGGCGGAGGAGCGGAATAACAGCATCGCTTCTGCTGCTGCTGTCTTCATGCAGGGCAGGCACATAGCAATGTTGCTGGCTTCACCTGTGCCGGCATCTAACTCCCCGGCATCAGCTGTAATAGGCGGATGCTGGGGACTGTTAGACGCCGGCACAGGCACATCGCTATGCTTCTGCCCTGCATGAAGACAGCAGCGGCAGAAGCGATGCTGTTCCGCTCCGGGGTCACATATGCAAAGCCAAGCGGTGAGATGCCGCCGGCCCTGCGTGCAAGCTCATACACCAGTCTAGCCTTCACAATGCTAATACAGACCCGCAGGGTGTCGGGTCTGTATTCGCATTGTGAAGGGTAGACTGGTGTATGAGCGGAACAGTGGGGTCAATGTGCTACTATATATACTGTAGTAATACTTTCTGGAGATAAGTTGATATACCAGGTCACCTACTGAGTCTAGCTAAATTGACCATCAACTTAATGAAAATCTTATATTAGAGTACTATATACCATGTTTAAAGAAGGCCTTTCATGTCCTCGGGCACATGTGGTTTTATATACCACTAGAAAGCTGACAGTGCGCTGAATTCAGCGCACTATCGGCTTTCCCGTTATGGGCCCCTGGTAGAGAGCTATCAGTGCCGTACCGTAGCTCTTCAGTGTTAGACGGGGACGTTTCTGAAAGGAGGAAGACCCCTTCTGACAGTAGAGTCCATAGCGCTATATTGTGAGAGGGGGCGTTCCTTACCGCTCAGTGTTATGGATATAATACCGCATGTGCCCGAGGACATGAAATGTCCTCTTTAACTGTATTTATTTGGGGTTATCTCTGTGTAATGGATATTTTGTATTCATGGTATATTGTGTAGTATAAATGCATATACTAGTTTTATAATGAGAATGAAATATACTTAATTACTCTTTATCTTCGGAATAAAATCCCAAGAATGGAGGTCTGTGAAAACTAAGGCATTATCTAAATTATGTTTGGCTGGCTTGTTGAGTAAATGTTATATATTGTTGACTTTTTTTTTCATTTATTACTGTTTTCTTCCTAAGCAATTTATGTGCCAAACAGATTTACAGTCCACATATTTATTCAAGTTTACTGTGAATTCCATTCGTAATAAATTGCAATGTGCATTAAACAAGTAGTTCGACAACAGAACTGAGACACAGAATAATGTATTTATCTTTTATTTAACACAAGAGTTACTCTTTTCATCAACATTTTATCACTGTTTGGGTATTATTTCACAAAAACTAGCATGCTTCAATCTTACAATTATTAATATTTTGGCCTTTTAAGCTACTCCTAGATCTTATTGTGTGCCGGAATGTGATCTGGTTTAGTCTTTTATTGAGAATTCCAGATAGTCAGAGGCATAGCTAGTGGGGGGGCAGAAGGGGCGGCTTCCCCAGGCCCACTGAATCTGTAGGGCCCACCCTGGAGCCGCCATTAATGCTTTACTTTTAACTAGATGGTGTCTGTAGACACTGATCTAGTTAAAACCCATCCTGTAAGTTAGCAGTCTTGTAAACCCCAAGCCACTTCAGACTTGGAGTTTACAGGACACTGAGAGCAGACAGCATGTCTGCTCTCTGCATAGGCCAGCAGCGTGATGATGTCATAACATCGCGCCGCAGAGGTCCTAAATGTGGACCCTGCGCATAGAGTGTGGGTCAAGGAGAGGAGGCAGCAGAGGCTCCGTTCATCAGGATCGCAGGTAGTTGAGTATATATATAATTTATTTTTTTTTTTTGGGGGGGGGGCTTAGCGCAGTTATGGTTTTTTTCTTAATAGTATAAGGGGATAATATAAGGGAAAATTCATTAGGGGCCTTAGGAGGATAGGGGGTATTTATATAAGGGTAACAGTGTGCACATAAGGGGATCATTTAAATAAGGGCTATTAAGGGGGCATTGTGAATACAAGGGGGGAGGTTATTTAAATAAGGGGTCATTATTGGGCATCATTTATATAAGGGTTTACTAGGGGTGCAGTATTTATGTCAGAGAGAATCAGGGGCATAAGGGAGCAATTAATTTAATTAAGGTGGCACTTGGGCTTTATTAAGGCTAAGACCCCAAATAGCAGGCTGCAGCAAAAAAAAAAAAAACACTTCAAGAAAAACAGTGGTCGTAACGAATCATGGTTTTTCCTGCAGTGCTTTTCATAGGAGGCCTGCATAAGTTTTCTCTGTAGACCTTCCATTATAGCTATAGGGAAACCGTCAGCATTTCCGTAGGTATAAGTGACATGATATGATTTCCAAAACCACAACAGTTTTGCATGTCCACTGTGCACATTTTTCTGCAATGTGTGGATGGGATTCACTAGAATCCTTTGCAGGAACTGTAAAAAGCTGCGTTTTTTTTTGTAGTATTTACAGCGCGGCTACAACACAGCAGTTACGCCACATGCAGCCTGGCCTTAAGGAGTTTTCCACCTCATTTTTATTGATTATCTCTCCTCAGAATAGATCATCAATAAGAGATCAGTGACTCCCCACTGATCAGCTGTATGAGGAAGCCATGCTGTCTGTTTATAGTGACCGTGTGATGTAATTCCAGTCGTCATAGACGTATGTAGGACAAGTGTATTGACCGAAAATAGAGAACAAAAGTAGACGGCACTGCTCACTTCAATAGTCACGGCAAAAAGTAGTTATCCACTGTAAACGATAAGTCCTTTTAGATCGGCAACCCTTCTGACAAACGGTGGTGCTCACACCCCTTAGCAAAAACAATAATAGAAATAGAGAAATAGAAGAGTATGGGTGGGCACTCACCAATCAGTAGACGGCACTTTTCTTCTTTGTGTAAAAAAATGCTTTTATTGGAAAATAGTAAAACAAATCCTCAGGGAGGGAGAGATGACATAATTTGGCAGAAAAAACAGGCAACAGCCGTTTCGCGTTGTCAAACGCTTTTTCAAGCCTAATATGCAATCTATATGCATATTGCATATTAGGCTTGAAAAAGCGTTTGACAACGCGAAACGGCTGTTGCCTGTTTTTTCTGCCAAATTATGTCATCTCTCGCTCCCTGAGGATTTGTTTTACTATTTTCCAATAAAAGCATTTTTTTACACAAAGAAGAAAAGTGCCGTCTACTGATTGGTGAGTGCCCACCCATACTCTTCTATTTCTCTATTTGTATGTAGGACAAGGCTGCAGTTGCATTACATGGCCTCTATGAAATGTATGATACTATATAAACAGAGAAGCAGTCAAGGTGCTTACTCAGGTACCACAGTCCATTCAAACAGTTGATCCTGGGGGTCCCAGGTATTAGAACTCCACTATTTTTTTTTACCCTTTTAATTAAGAATCGCCTGGGGAAAAATTAATAAGGGGCATTATTTAACCCCTTCCCGACATCCGTCGTAATAGTACGGCGCTGCTGGGAAGAACTACCCGCAAACCGCCGTACTAGTACAGCGGCTGCATGGTGCGCATACAGAACCTGTGTGTACACCATGCCCTGCAAGTGTCAACAGTAATACACGGCTGACTATGCCCTGTGACACCCGCGGTTGGAACTGGGTCCAACCGCGGGTGTTAACCCCAGAGATGCCGGCGGTCAAACATGACCGCCGGCATCTCCGGGGATCTCAATGTAATGGTGCCGATCGGCACCCCACACGCCGGTTTCAGGGGGTGCCGCTGTTGGTAGTGGGCAGCCCGGGGTCTGATCAGTGACCTCGGGTCTGCCCCATGCTGTCCCCTGCACCTACCTGGTTGATCCTGCCAGGAATGGAAGCTGTCATCCTATGCGTCTGCACAGGATGACTGCTTCCTGTGCTCTGCAATACACGAGAAATGGAATGGAAATGTGAACGATTAGTCAGAGACATCACTGGTAAGTCATAAAATGTTACTGCACTGTATTCAACTAAATGTCCGCAGAGCCCTGTGTAGAGCCGATATATCCAACTATACTGTCACCATATAGTGATAATATCAAAGAGCGCAACATGGTGGCTCAGTGGTTAGCACTGCAGCCTTGCAGCACTGGAGTCCTGGGTTCGAATTCCGCCAGGAACAACATCTGCAAAGAGTTTGTATGTTCTCCCCGTGTTTCTGTGGATTTCTTCTCATTCTACAAAGACATACTGATAGGAAAAAAATGTACATTGTGATCCCTATATAGGGCTCACAATCTACATAAAAAAAGATTAGGCTTTCAAAAACATTTTAAATATGGCCAGTGAAAAACATATACCTTATTGGAATAAGTGGGTTAGAAATAATAGAAAACCATTGTGGCTAACTAAAATAGTAAGCAGAGCAATCAGGGATAAAAATTAAGTCATTTAAGGTATGAAAACAAGAAGGTAGTGAGAGAATAATTTCCAAGGAAAGTAAAAAAAAAAAATCCAAAAATATTCATGAACTGTATAAATAATAAGAAAATTAAAGCTGCCAATGTGGACCCTCTCAAAAATAATCTAGGTGTATTGGTGGAGGAGGATGAGGAAAAGGCAAATCTATTAAATACCTTATTTTTTACTGTATTTACTCAAGAAAAGCCAGTGACCAAAGACATGATTAGGGGTATTGTAAGCTCTCCATTAAATGTCACCTATTTAACCCAGGAGGAAGTGAGCCACCGCTAAATTACCAACAAACTAGGCAAATTTCTGGGTTCAGATAGCATACAACCTCAAGTTTTGAGAGAATTATACACAGTGATAGATAAACCCTTTTCAAAGGCTTTTGATACCAGTGGTGAACCTAGCCTTTCTGCGATCAAAAGAGCCCCCCTCCCCCAGTTTTGAGTCTGGGGCAGGGGGGAGGTTTGTTCATCTTTTGATCGTCCGCCTCAGGCAGCGTGGGGGTTGGGGGTGCTAGCGGTAACATTACAATAAATACAATGCAGTAATATTTTGTGCAGTAATACTCACAGGACACATCGTCTTCCCACATTTCCCATCTCTTCTCTTTGGACTGCCATGACCACTTCTTCTAGCTGTGACTTGACTCTGTAAAGTTTTCAACACAGATATCTTTGACTCCTCACTTCTCCACGCACCCAATCCCCATATATAATGTCCCACAGCAGCCCCTTCAGCCTATATTATACCACAGTGGCACAGTAGACTGTGGGGCATAATAGAGGTTGCAGGGGGGAGGGGGCGCTGTGGGACATAATAGAGGTTACAGGGCCACAGTGGACCCTTCAAGCTCTATTATTCCCCATAGTTACACAACCATAAACTATTATTATACTCGGGGGTCTTTTCAGACCCCCAAGTATAATAATCGCAGCCCCAGGAGAGCTGAGGGAACATAATAAACAGTGTTACTCACCTCTCCGGTATCTGATGTTAATCCTAGCAGGCTTTGGGCCTGTATGATAATATTCCAGATGGAGAGGTCTAAACTAGCACAGTAGAGCGGCCGCTCATGTTGTTTTAAGAGCGGTTGCTCTCCTGCGTTAGTGTTTAGGGGGAAAAAAGTAAAAAAAAAAATTTTGCTGAGTTTACCGCCCCCCCCTCCCTCCGGAGCGCCACCTGAGGCTGTCGCCTCACCTCGCCTCATGAGAGGTGCGGCGCTGTTTGATACTCTCTCACATAAAAGGTTGGGATACAAAATTAGATTGTTGGGACCGGTGGAAAACTTATGCATTTGGGTTTACAACTTGCTCAGTGATAGGAAACAGAATAGTAAATACTAAGATTGCATTACAATCACCTGATCCTCTTCTTTTTTTATGAAAACAATTTTCTTATTTTCAAATATCACCATCGACAGCTTTATAATTTAGAAAATAACATAAATCAACATAAACCTCACATATAAAGTTACATGACATTACTAAAAACAAAAACAGAAACAAAAACAACTAAGGTAAGAGTATATCAATGGACATACACAATACTTGCTTAGGAACATGTCACTGCTTGAGTACCTTGGCCAGCTAGCATGCTTAAGATGAGGTTTCACCACTTGTTAACCATCCGCAGTGGGCAGAAACCAATGGCAGCACTCTAGAACCTCTGGGACCAAACAATTAAGTGGAGAAGTTGTGCTGGCACCAACAAAGGTAGTTAATATGCACATGAAAAAGCAAGTGTCAAGGATGCCATTTACTTTTCTGTGACTGTAAAATGCTGCATTTAAGCAATTTTATAAATGAATCTCAGAATTTTTTTTATCTACATAAATTAAAAATCCAAAATGGTGTTTCTATACTTTAATGTGTCTTTAATATGTGGATATCAAATATTTTTTGTTCTATATTTTCAGCTTGTTATAAGACCATTAAACATTTGTCGATATTAATGGACTATCCATGTTGCATTGGTTGCTCTTGGAAATCCTAATTATACATGAATATGATAGTATGTTTTAGATGAAGTACAATAAGACTGTGAAAAGGTCATATTTTAATTAGCCTCCACAGGTTTTACAAGCATTAAATCAATTTGTGTGTTGTCTTGGAGGATAAATTGGCTGTTTTAATTTAATTGTGTTAAGGAAATTTTTGTTCATGTGTTGAACTTTTTGACCTCAGTAGAGCAAATTAATAGCTAATTATGTTTTTTGTGAAAGAGATTTTTACAAGTGAATTCATTTATTTATTATGGAATATAAAATAAAGTAAAATGATATAATGTTAGATAATAGAATAAATTCTTCAAATCTTTTTTTGAGTTGACCAAGGGTTAAGCCTTGTCACAGTCGGTTCTATGGGAGGCCAATATTATGGGGACACAGTATTGCTATAGAGTCTAAGCTAAAACATGACGCTTCAGGCGGGTGGAGCAGCTAATGACAACCCACTGGCTCATACTTAAAACCTTAATAGATCTACAGGCACAAATTAGAGACTCCCTGCTGAGACGGCTCAAAGAGATATGATTTTGGAAAAGTTTGCGAGCCTGTCTATAAAATCAATACATCCAAGACTCCCCATTGAAATCCCTAAGACCCCTCTGTCACAACTAAAATCATTTTTTTTTTGCCTCCCTCTAGTCAATTCACCTGTATCCAGATGCACCATTTGGCAAGTTCCATTTACAAAGGCCCCCCAAGTGTCCCTCACTAACCGTTTTGAAAGGCTGTGTAAGTCTGATTGCCCCACTGCAGGTGTTATATCTAATATGTATCAAATTCTCTCTGATCCAAACCCTGAGACGTTACCCAATCATCCCTACATGCACAAATGGGAGGATTACCTGGGAGAACCCATATCTGACCTGTCGTGGATCATCATCAGGAGGTGAGCAACTAAGACCACCCATTGTGTCAAGTTTAAAGAAAACTTCTACATGCATCACACCTTCCTTCCAACATGTTGTGCCAGATAACTGCTGGCAGTGTAGTGCCCATCTGTCTGACATATTCCATTTGTCTGGATCATGGCCAATTCTTCAGCCTTATTGCCAACAGGTTCAGAGCCAGGTTGGGTGGGTTTGTTGAGGGTTTACCACCTCCTCCTCCCCAAGATGTTCCTACAGAATATGTCATCTGAATCTTTAGTAAACATTCTCTCCAGGTCTATATTCTGCATCTCCTCATTGCCTCCTTCCTAAATATCTCTAGAGGATACTAGAGCTCTCGAGAACCTGACAGCCCTTATGCATAGCAAGAGAAGTCTGATAAGATCTGGAGACCTTCACAATCTTTAGGCCTTAGAGTAGGGCCCCATGTTCCCCAAGCTTCATTTTTTTTCTCCTTGATTATGGTTTGAAGATGAGCCCTTCCCCCTTCACTTGCCTCCCTCATGGTTCCAGGTGTATATTTTCCTCCCTTTTCTAAATTTTAGTTTTTTTCTTTGTGTTTTCTTGTTCGTGTTTTGTAACTCTCTTGTTGTGGGCTTGCATATTTTATAGATGCTTTACACGCTTTGTCTGTTCCTATTTTTTGTTTAAAAAAATTCAACAAATTCTTTAAAAAATAGAATAAACTCTTCAGGTTACCCATATTTTTGCCAGTTCTAGCATACATGAATTGTGTTGAATAACAGAACTGATATCTAAGGTGAACTGAATCTAAATTGTTAGAATGGAAAATTTTCAATGTCTATGATATGTACATATCATTATTTTTGTGACGTTGTCTGCAGTTTCATTCAGACACAGTATGTCCGACCCAGAACTGCTTTTATACTTTGGAGTCTCTTCACACACAGAAAAATTAGCAGAGGCCCAGGGATGTGATCAACCATATGGTAATATGTAAATAAAATGTATTATTATTATTATTATTATTATTATTTTGTAACTAAAATCAGCTGCTATGAAAGAGTCCCTGGAGCAAATATCATAAAATAACAGGATTTGTCTGACAACAGAAACCATTAGAATTAGCTATTTAAATCCTATACAATGCTGAGCGATTATCACCACAGAAACCATACAAGAAATAAATGCTCAATAATCAGAAACTAAGCAATAATCCATGATAAACTTACTAGGCAGATTGGAATCAGGAGAGTGAATGTCTAGGCCAATAGTCAGTTCAAGAGAAAAAGTCAGAGCCAAAATCAGGAGACAAATGGTTTTCCAGTATCAAACCAAGCGTCAGCTCCTAAAGATCATGTCAGAGCCAGCATCACGATACAAGCAATTTGCTAATGTCAAACCAGAGGTCAGTTCCTAGCGGTTACATCAGACCTAGAATCAGAAGACAGGTGGTCAGAAGACAGGTGGTTTTCCAGTGTCAATTCAGAGGTCAGTATAAAGCTGTACAGCACAAACAATGAAAGGCAGACTAGGTAAAACCAACTGCAGGCACCTGGCTGAGGAGGAAGGAGTTTAAATATTCCTCCTCAGCTGCTACTTGGATAAGCCCAGAGAAGCTTCACAGGTTGGCACAATAGCCGTAAAGCAATGGCAGATGAACTGAGATTCCTGACTGTACTCCACCCCACCTCTATTTCACCCTTAGTCCCTGGAAATCTGTAAAAATTACTAACTAATATCTCAGCATAAACAGAAGGAGCCAGTACCCAAGTACATTTTTTGGTCTATTCCCCTTCCAATTAACTAATTATTGGAGATCATTTCTAACTCTACATAAATCAATTCTTCTGTGAATCTCAAATTCTAGATACCCTTTCACTTGAACAAGGAGAGGGGATGTATTGTGTATTGGATAGAGTAACTGGAGGGAAATCTTTCTTAAGGAGGGATTAATGAAAAAATTCTATATTTTGAAGGACGAAGGAAGACATAAATGACAGGATACAGGATTAAAAGCCTCAATAATTTTCATAAGGACCAATATACATTAATTTGGACCCAATTTATGAGATGGAAGATTTTTAGAAGACAGCCACACAATTTTCCCTACAACAAAAACAGGACAAGCTGGCCGTCTTTTGTCTGCATGTTTCTTACAAATTGATTGGGAATTTTTCTGTTAGGGAATTGTTAGGACAGCAATTCCCCAGTAGTTGCTGGAAACCCTGGGATGGGGCACAAGAGACAGTGAGACCTAAGCTGAAACCCCCCACAGTTCCTTCCTGCTTGCCTGGTCCTATCCTACGTAATAGGCGGCAACTAGGAGACGATCCCTTCCTATATATGTGAAACACAAAACGCAGACAATACAACAACAACAAAGGGAGGTCAGCTAGCCAGGGTTCGGTAACAGACGAGCAATGCAGTGCCAAATCGAAGTCCAAAAGTATAGTCAAAGCCAAGGTCAGGATTAAGAATCAAGTAACTGAACAGCAAGAGAAAGCCAGCAAGCACAAAGTAATAGCAAGCACCAGTGTGAATGTGAGCCAAGCATAAATAGGAAGGATGAATCCGCCCTGGACCTGATAGGAAGGCCAGCTGTCAATGACAGGGCAAGACTAAATTTAACCATTAGAGGAGCAGAGGGAAATGAAAGTGAAAGCAGATGGGTGTGGTGGAAAATCAATTACCAACCTAGAGCCATGTTCACACAGTGCAACCAAAAATTGTGCAAGGAATCAAACTGCACACGACTCCTGCACCACAGCTTGCGAGCAGAGGGCGGCGCAGTGACCCGAGCAGGCAGAAACGTTACATCTTCATGGTCAATTGTACTGTGGACAGTTTATCTGATTCCACTTCTGGACTTCCAGTAGAAGATGAAACTCATAATTACAGAGAAATGGAAAGTATTACAGAGAATGAAAGTATTCATAGATTGTAAGCCCTTGCGGGCAGGGCCCTCTACCCCACTGTGCCAGTCGGTCACTGTTAGTATTATATCTACCTGTATATTTTGTGTATTGTATGTAACCCGCAAATTTAAAGCACCATGGAATTAATGGTGCTATATAAATAAATAAATAAATAAATAAATAATAATAATAATAATAATAGTATTCAGAGAGACATGATAATGCTTATTAATGGTAAATTCTCTAAAGGTAAGTAGGTCACCCACTCAGACTGATGATCAGTAACATAACAGCTGAGGTATTGTTCCCGTGTTTGGGTAAAACATTCAATCATACCATTGGTTTCATAATGAAAAGTAGAGGATAAAGATAATTGAATCCCCAATTTAGTAAAAAAAAAAAAAAAAAAAGCTTTCCAAAATTTTGAAACAAATTGAACACCTCTGTCAAAAACTAAATTATTCAGAGTATCATGTAAATGAACAATATGGTCAGCTGGGTAAAACCTTGGCATTCTGGAGTTGAGATAATGGAATAAAATGACACATTTTACAGAAACGATATATAAAAAGGCAAGATTGTTATGGCTTGTGAGAACTGTAATCTTATGTTTAGCCCCCTCCAAAAATTGATGCCATTCTTCAAAGGCCCATTTAATAGTTAACAGTTCATGATCGCCCATATCAGAAACCGAAACTTTTGAAAAATTGAGTCAAAACCGTTCATTTTGACCTAGTTCGCTCATTTCTAGGAAGGGAGAGGAAAGCAGTTTTATAAACCGTATTTATAGAAAGTTTTTTTTAACACAATATTATAGTATCATAGTAAGAAATCTTGCAAAGATGAACTATTCATTTATGAAAAGTTGTTTTGTGATTGTAGGCACACTGAGCATTAGTTGGGTCGACATAACAGCTATTCCTCCTGACTGCCCCGTACACATGCACATTACTATAAACTTGATAGAGCATACATGTGTTATGAATGCTTTCAAGCTATTTGCTTGGTATTATGTATCATAAATACCGCTTGAAAGTTCAGGAAGTTCCTTTCTTAGATGCTAAGTAACCTCCAAATGTCACATATTTTATATACTAGTTCTATACTTTATATTCACTTGTACCTATACTTTGTGCTTTGAAACGGCAGTAAACATACTGTGTTTTATTGAAATTGTGCAATAAAACTATTTTTTCTGACCTAACACCATATATTAAATGGATTTGTAGCAGAAGTGGTAAATGCATTTATTCGTCCTTGAAAGTAAAACAGACAGGATACTGAGGTTCTCTGTAAAAGCAGTTACGTTGTTCTCTTCATTTTGCGATTAACACCTCTTATGTCAAATATTCAGTGTTAGCTCTCATTCAAGGTGAAGTTGTTCCAGGCTTTGTGTTTTCCATTATGGTGGTTAAGTTATGAATTTGAATCGGAAATATAACTGCTTATCTCATCCAGGATAGTGGATGAGATAAGCCTATTAATATTACATTTGATTTTATTGTTTTTCTTTAATCCACAGTATATTCACCATGAGATATTTTCTCATTAACCTTTGACATAAAGGTTGACACCATTCATATAATCTTTTGAAATCTACTTCTGAAAGTACAGAAATGTCTTCTTTTGTTCAGAATCTCTCAAACTAGTTTTAGGCCAGATAATTGGACAGCAGATATGATAAATTCTATCCAAGTTGAAACTGTCCCAATTAAACTGAAATGCTGATTAGTTGTCATTATCTGGCTGTCATCATGTGGTCCCCTATCAGACTACAGCTAAGTCAGACACGATATCTGTTACATAGACCAAGTTTGATCAGGAAGTCAGTTTTTTTTTTTTTTTAAACGGACACAAAGTCCTGCATGTCCAACTTTGTGTCTGGTTAAAAAATAATGGTTTCGCCGCGGAGAGGCAGAAGACGCTCATGGGCGGACACTTTGCAAACCCATTCAAGTGAATGGGTTTGAAAACTGACTGCCGATTTCCATCTTCTGTCCAGTTTCTTGGGCAGAAGACGGAAACCTGCATAGTGGAGACCAGGCGCAGGTGTGAACACGCCCTGACCTAGTTGATAGGGACCAAAAATAAGTAACCAGACCACATACAGATCAGCCAATGACAGCTGATTTTGATCATGTGGTGTAGTAAAAAAACTGTCAGGAAAACACAGTTTCAGTGACCTAATTTCAGTGATCGAGAGTACCACATGAGACAATGACAACTGTAAGTTCATTTGACAAGCAGTTATGTTCTGTCATACAACAATTAAATGTATGCAATAATGTTAGAGAGTGAAAAAATTAACATTACATTTTGTTTAGACACATTATATAAGAAAAGCTTACAAATAACATGACATGCATGTTTAAAACCTTAAGGATGCTGCCTTGTTTGAGCCTTAAGGGTAAAATCTGTTTGAAATCTGACATATGTTACTCACTTCATACAAGAATATCTTTATAATGCATTGATTTATTCAAGTGTTTCTAAGATTATCTTCCCTTGACATACCTTATGTCATTGGTAAAGTGTGGTCATCATATTTTTTTGTTTATTTATAAACGTGAAAATTATTACCTATTTGCCACAACTGTCCTAATGATAGGGACAACTGGACAACAAGTGATACACAGAACAGGACAAGACAACATAACACAGAAGAGGAGTCATCAAGCCAAGAGTCAAACCAGAGAGACAAAACACTAATTGCAAATCCAAAAGAGTAGTCAAAAAAGTCAAAAAGCAAAGGTCAGTAGATACAATATAAGAGCAAGGGAAATACTTAGGGTAAGATCACAAAATCCGCCTCAAAATCCTGACCAAAAAAAGGCTCCCATTGAAATCAATGGGAGAGCTGGTCAGTTCTTTTTTCTGGGAGCCAGTTTGTTCCCACACCCGGAAAAAGAAGAGAGATGCTCATTCTTCTGGCGGAGTTGCCTCTCAAATCCACCTGAAGACACTCCCTCCTCCCGATTAGGCTCATTCATTGGGCCTAATCCGGAGTGGACTGCGCGACTGGATGCCGATGCAGTGCACTGGCTTTCAGTCACAGCTAACCCGTGTGAACTTACCGTTAGCAAGGTCAGAGACACAATAATAGCCAGCAACCATGTGTGGGCTGATGGCAAATTTAAAGATGTCCAGAACCCTCCCTAGGCTTGATTTGCAGATAAGCTGTCAATCACAAGCACACAAAGCTTAACCCTAACAGTTGAAAAAATTACAATATGTCCACAGACAGCATTCAAATAATATTATGTAGGATCCCAACAGTGCTCCGACACTACCTCCCGGATGAGGACAGAAACCAAAATGTACAAGAAAAATGTGTATCCAGTCCAATGATGTAATCCCATATAAGTAAAACTTAGCTTTTATTCATGAATTTTTTTTTACATGGTTCATAAAAAGCATCACAAGCTACAAGTGTCAAAAAATGAGATAAAATTCAAAAAGACATACCAAGACGACAAAGATGGACCAACATAGTGCAATGAACCACTGATGCATTTCAAGGCAATTGCCCATTAATCATAGCGATATTGCATATGAATAGGAAATACCCTTCTAGCCTGCCTACAATTAGACATAAATGGCTACACCTGATAATGATGACTTTTTGAATTTTGTATAGACATTACTAAAGTTGTTGAAATGACTGCATGAAGAAAATCCTCCAAATTCATCATTGTTTTATGAGGTTTCATTTTTATGATGCTCACTCAACAATAAAAACAATATTGTAATTTTATTTTATGATTAGTGCAGCACCAAATTTACATAGTGTTTTTTTTATACTTTACAACACTTTAAACCATATTTTTCCAAAAAACAAGAATACAGAGGGCAACAGATTCAAAAGCCATACATTTTTTATTTTCTGGTTGATGGAACTCTTCATTTTTGCATGAAGAACTGTATTTTAATTGGTTCCAATCCTGGTTATATAGGACTTTTGTTTCTCTTCTGGGGGAAAGGCAAGTTGACCAAAAATAATCATGGCATTTTTTCACTTTATGGGATAAATAAAACTATATTTTAATAGGCTGGACATAGTATTTTTTATTTTATTTATATAGGAAATAATAGTTGTATCTAAAAAATACTTTTAATGTTTATTTAAATTAAGTTTTCAAACTTTTCTTAAACTTTTTTATTTATTTATTTATTTATTTATTTTTAATGTAGATTGCGAGCCCCACATAGAGCTCACAATGTACATTTTTCCCTATCAGTATGTCTTTTTGGAATATGGGATGGAAATCCATGCAAACACGGGGAGAACATACAAACTCCTTGCAGATGTTTTTTTGCCCTTGGCGGGATTTGAACACCAGGACCCAGCGCTGCAAGGCTGCAGTGCTAACCACTGAGCCACCGTGTGGCCCGTTCTTAAACTTTTTGTTACAGTTTTCAATCTCAGAAGAAGCCTAAACATGCAATTGTCTTTACAATATATTACAATACCTTTATGTTGCATTATACTGTATAACTGGGCCTATTGGGCCCTGCCCCTGGCTGGACCTAATAGGCATCTGTACATAGCAGCCTTGAAGACATTGTTTATATAAAACAAAAACAAAAAACAGCACCGAGCTGCATATGGTGAAGCACTGTGCGAGAATTTGAGATATTAATAATAAGGTAAGATGGCCTCTTACCTCAGATGGTTGTGTATACAACCATTTGTTTGGGTTTTTGAACCACTTAGAGAGGGGGGGTTCTGCCCTTGATGGTGAGACTGCAGGATCCTGTGCCACCTTTGGTGTCAGTCGAGTATAGGAAGAGGACCAGATTACAAAGAGGATCACCGCACTCAGTTGATGGATAGTAAGAAGACTTTTATTCCAGTAAAAGAAACACAACGCGTTTCGGGCATCGGTGCCCTTTCTCAAGTGTATGTACTGTATCACAATAAATAGAAAATGTATAATAAAATCAAATGCATTTCTATAAAAGTAAGGCTGTCTTGCTGATAAAAAAAATCTCATTAAAGAGTATAAACATGGTAGTTCTATTCAATAAAAACAAAGGTCAATAAATGACTGATTCATATGTGCGAACAGTGCGATTAGTTCACAACTAAACATAATATACCATATAGAGCAATTGGTTATCAAGTGAATAAAATAATTGGAACTCTAGTATAGAATACAGCAAATTCTCTGGATATAGTTCCCAAGATATAAAACAGGTGGTCTGGACAAGTCCCACCAGGCACACAATGTCACATCCAACATATACATTAAAAGTTATAAGATTACTATTGAATAGGAGGAGATTCAGTTCAAAATGCCATATTAGACAGAACAAGCTGTCAAAGGACGATAATAGAAAGAAACCTTGTGTCCTTACCTTAACTCATGCTTCTCCAGCCGACGGAGACTAATTCTATAAATACCATTGGTGGTAGTGGATACTCGCGCGCTCTTTCTCCAGGCGCGTGCGCAGATTGCCGCACGTGAAGAAGAGTCCCGGCGTCTAGAAAAAGCCAGTGCGCATGCGCCGGCCCGGCTCGCCCTGTGTACACGTCTCGGGACAAGTCGGAGGGAGCCGATCATGTACCCGAGACGGAGCACAAACCCGCGCATGCGCAACTGACCGGCAGGGCTGAAATAGCACAGCCGAGTCAGTGGCTTGTCCATGGATGGAAAAATTCTTTGTCTGGGATAAATATCCCAGAAATGGTGAGAGGCGATCACTAAGCAACCAGTAAGCATATGGGCATTTAAACCATATGTGTTTCTATTAGAAATATATTTAAATTAGTATTACAATCTATTTTAGACTGCTGGATGTTTAGATGCAGATATTATAGGTAAAGGAGATATATATACACTTATGGTAAGTATACAGGAGATAAATAAAATCGTGATAAGATAGACACTTGGTGCCACCAATAGTTAAAAATATACAAAAATTAATAAATGAATGAACTTATCAAGTCCCTGCATATGTGCTATTTAAAATAATGATAGATGCTGCAACCCAGATTAATCTTTATACTGATGGATGTTTCACTGTAAATAAGGGATATATAAATATAGATATGTGTACAAAAACTACATAAGACCGGGTGTGTATGGAATTACTGTGTACGTTATTGATAAGATGAATAAACCCATCGAGTGTTCACGTATGTTAAATAAATATGAACACTTAAAATGACCCAATGATCTATAGTTGAGGCGACCTTAAGAGGGTAAATATCCTGACACTCGACTTAATTCTATTGCTGGAAAAAGTCAGGTTCCCAGTGCCTGATTAGCCAGAAATGTCTTCCAAGGCTTCATTTAGACCTATTGGAGTAAGTGAATTTATTTTATATATCCAATACATCTCCTTCCGACGTAACGTACTAAATCTGTTTGGACAGGAGATGGGGATATGTTCTATTGGAACTATTGAGAAATTGGCAAAGGATCCATCATGAGCAGAGGCTGCGTGTCTGGATACGCTGTGTTTAAGGAATCGGTTATTCACATTCGAACGGTGTTTTGTAAGCCTCTCCCTCAAGGTTCTAATGGTGCGCCCTACATACTGGAGGCCGCATGGGCACTCCAGTACGTATATTACAAAATTTGAATAGCAGGATAGATGTTGTCTAATCGGGAAAATCTCTCCAGTGGAGTTGCTGGTTATATTATGTACGTCATTCTTAATACTTGTGCAACATTTGCACTTCTTGCTGTTGCAGCGGTAGCTTCCCGCTGGTTCTATACTTGGCGGATTGGGCATCCGTATACTGCTCTGATCACGTAGTCTGCTCGGAGCCAAGGTACTCTTCAAAGTGCGGGCTCTTTGAAACGTCAGCTTGGGTTGTTTGGGGATTAAAGGTTTAAGAAAGTCGTCCCCTTCTAAGATAAACCAATGCTCCTTCAGAATTTTTCTAATTTTGGGGTGTAGACCGTTGTAGGTTGTTATAAAATTACAGCTGTAATTCTCCTGATTCGTCTTTCTCTTGGATTGGAGACATTCCCGCTGATTGGAGCAAGAAGCCCGTTCTCTGGCTGCGTCCACTAAGCCCTTAGGATAATGCTTCTCCAAAAATCTGTTCGTCAAGACCTTACTTTGTCTTTCAAAATCATTGTCGACCGTACAATTGCGTCGTACTCTCTTATATTGTCCGAACGGGACGTTGTCTTTCCACTTTTTATAGTGTAGACTTCTATAATCCAGTAAGCTGTTACAGTCCACTGTTTTGAAAAAGGTCTTAGTATGTATCTTGTCTCCTTCACCAACCAAAGTGAGATCCAAAAAGTTGATTTCTGTCTTGTTGGATTCACCGGAAAAGTGAAGTCCCCACTGATTGTTGTTGAGATGTTCTGTAAATTCTTGGAATACAACATCAGAACCTTTCCAAATGAAGATCATATCGTCGATGTATCTCTTATAGAAAACAATGTTATTTGCCCATTTCTTGTTATTGAGAATATACTGTTCTTCAAATTTCCCGACATACAAATTCGCGAAACTAGGCGCAAAACGCGTGCCCATGGCAGTCCCTCGTGTTTGGAGGTAGATTTTTTCTTCAAAACTGAAGGCGTTATTTGCAAGAATAAAGCGGATGCCATCTAGGATAAAGTTTTTCTGTGCGTCAGGCATTGTGCTATTTTCGTTCAGAATAGTTGCAATATTTTCCAAACCTTTCTTATGGGGGATATTGCTATACAGTGCAGTGATATCCAGGGTAGCCCATCTGTAGTCATCACACCACTGAAGGTCTAATACAAGATTGATTAAATGAGGCGAATCTTTCAGGTATGACCTTAATTCAACAACAAGCGGTTGTAGTTGGATGTCAATATAATGGGACAAATTTCTAGTAACTGAATTGAGACCTGAAATTATAGGTCTACCAGGAGGGTTTTGGCGGTTTTTATGAATCTTCGGGAGATGATAGTAGATTGCTAAAGTCGGGTTCTTCACCCACAAAAAGTCTTTTTCGTTCTTCAACAGTATTCCATCCGAAAATGCCTTTTGGATCAGTCTCAAATATTCTTTGAATTGCTCGGGGGTGGGGTCTTGTTCCAACCTAGTATAATATTCTGGATCCGACAGGATCCTTTCAGCTTCCAATAAATAATCGGTCCTGTTTTGTATGACTATCCCCCCTCCTTTATCCGCGTTGCGGATAACAATGTCCCTATTGGCTTTTAGGGTTTCCATTGCTTTTTTCTCAGGTTTGGAAAGGTTGCTAGTATGTTTCGGGTTAGATTTCGAAAGAGTACGGAATTCTTTCGAGACTAAATTATAAAAAGTCTCTATTTGACTGCCTTTATGATGAGTAGGGTTGAAGAGACTCTTTGGTCTGAGGTTCGTGGTGACCGGACCACCCGGGGTGTTCGTCCTGGATAAAGGGTGAGTAACCTCAGTGGTCTTATCTTGATTCTCCTGGTGTAGTTTCTTCTTGTCCATAATGGCAAAATGTCTGGATAACGTCAATTTACGTATGAAATTGTTTAAATCAATAAAAAGTTGTAAGTCATCCAACTTTTGATCCGGGCAGAAGGACAAACCTTTGGATAGAAGGTTGACTTCTGCTTCAGATAGTTTGATTTTATTATACATTTTCTATTTATTGTGATACAGTACATACACTTGAGAAAGGGCACCGATGCCCGAAACGCGTTGTGTTTCTTTTACTGGAATAAAAGTCTTCTTACTATCCATCAACTGAGCGCGGTGATCCTCTTTGTAATCTGGTCCTCTTCCTATACTCGACTGACACCAAAGGTGGCACAGGATCCTGCAGTCTCACCATCAAGGGCAGAACCCCCCCTCTCTAAGTGGTTCAAAAACCCAAACAAATGGTTGTATACACAACCATCTGAGGTAAGAGGCCATCTTACCTTATTATTAATATCTCAAATTCTCGCACAGTGCTTCACCATATGCAGCTCGGTGCTGTTTTTTGTTTTTGTTTTATATATGCTAGACCTCACTGATTCATCCGGACCAGGAACCTTTGAGGAAGTGGACAACACTACCAAGGGGTGTTGTCCACACAACCAAGCACCTCGAGCAGCAAGACTCTACATCAAGGTCAACATACTTATAGTTGAATATGGACCTCATCCGTGACCGTGAACGAAAAATGGATGATCTAGTAGACCACTACACCCGGGCTACCATCCCCGATCCCCAAAGAGAAGCTCACACCAATACAGTTCCAATACCATCTACCGACATCAGCCGTGATGAACTGAGCAAACTGTTTTGGGAACTAGAAAACACCTTGGCAATAGAAACCCGCCATAGTCTGGACTTTAGGTTTTTGAATATTTACCTCAAAGAGGACATTATCCCGAGAGGGTTGAGGTCAAGGTTGACTTCACCCTTTCCTGACGATGTGATCTTCACGAAAGAATGGGACAGGTATTTACACACTTGTGGCCAAGGCCTGCTAGACCGTTTGGCACACAAGCGACAGAATCTAGCTATAGATCTTAACACTAAGATCACTAATTTGATTAACAACCTTGAGCTCCATCAACATCATCCTGATTTCATTAGGATGAGTCGAGTACTAGGGACCAAAACCCTCAACATAGAAAGGGAAATTTTAGAATTAAAAACGAACAAATTAAATAGGGACAGGAAAGACTACAATGAGGATAATGTCCAATACTGGCGCAAGACACAGAAACCAGTTGAGGCAGAACCCCAGACCAGCAGGGGTCGAACAAATAATAACGTAAAGAAAAATGGGCAAATTAGGAATAATACTGATCCATCTATGGGTATGAGAAAACGCCTCAAATCCAACAAAGACTCTTTAAGGGTGAAAACCCTCCACCACCAAACTCTAAATAAAGGGTCCCCAATAAACATCACCAAGGGACTTACTACTTCTTTAGAGTTCCATTCTAATCATTGGAAGTCTAGAAGTAATGTCCAATCGAACAACCAACATATTGCATTGAAAGATAGGAATAATCATTTGAAGGACAAAAAGAAGTCATCGACACAAACTACTCCATTAGAGGCATCCATCATGAGTCCATCTATTGTTGCTCTCTCAAGTAACATTCCTGCTTCCACTGAGAATAAAGGACCAACATCTACTGGACCAACATCCACTGTGACAGCAGCCGTCCGACAGAATAACGACACGAGTAATGACAAGAAGATTGACACGGCCAAAGATCTAACCAGTCCACAGAGAGAGAAAGAGACAGCTATAGATGAAGATTGCCTCATAGCCCATATTTTACCCACCACTTCCTCAGCCATCATCTCTTCACCATCTCTCGTTGATGGCCAAGCTACAATGGATGCATGTCCAGATCACAAGAAGGACGAGACATGCACATCTCCGATTCCCACTTTACATGAAACCACAGGCTCAGACATCTTTGAAGATTCCCTATATGGCACGCCTTTATCCACCACTCAAATCAATCGACTTTTAGATATCACACATCCCCAATCTCCAGCAACCACATCGTTTGCCAAGCTACCTACAGCTCTAACTCCTATCACTTACCATATTAAAGAAAATAACCAGTATACAAAAATATCCGACTTTTACCACCCGGTGAGTCTTAAAAGGAAAACCTCTGAGCCTACCTCCTCGGTCCCTTTTTTAGGCGAAGGAGGGGCTGTAGAGGAGGCAAAAAGAACAGAACAAGCCAGAGGAAGTCCCAGCCCCAAGAGAAACAGGACATAACTACCAATATATTCAACCTATCAGATCATCAACTATCTGAAACAGAAGTCAACCTTCTATCCAAAGGTTTGTCCTTCTGCCCGGATCAAAAGTTGGATGACTTACAACTTTTTATTGATTTAAACAATTTCATACGTAAATTGACGTTATCCAGACATTTTGCCATTATGGACAAGAAGAAACTACACCAGGAGAATCAAGATAAGACCACTGAGGTTACTCACCCTTTATCCAGGACGAACACCCCGGGTGGTCCGGTCACCACGAACCTCAGACCAAAGAGTCTCTTCAACCCTACTCATCATAAAGGCAGTCAAATAGAGACTTTTTATAATTTAGTCTCGAAAGAATTCCGTACTCTTTCGAAATCTAACCCGAAACATACTAGCAACCTTTCCAAACCTGAGAAAAAAGCAATGGAAACCCTAAAAGCCAATAGGGACATTGTTATCCGCAACGCGGATAAAGGAGGGGGGATAGTCATACAAAACAGGACCGATTATTTATTGGAAGCTGAAAGGATCCTGTCGGATCCAGAATATTATACTAGGTTGGAACAAGACCCCACCCCCGAGCAATTCAAAGAATATTTGAGACTGATCCAAAAGGCATTTTCGGATGGAATACTGTTGAAGAACGAAAAAGACTTTTTGTGGGTGAAGAACCCGACTTTAGCAATCTACTATCATCTCCCGAAGATTCATAAAAACCGCCAAAACCCTCCTGGTAGACCTATAATTTCAGGTCTCAATTCAGTTACTAGAAATTTGTCCCATTATATTGACATCCAACTACAACCGCTTGTTGTTGAATTAAGGTCATACCTGAAAGATTCGCCTCATTTAATCAATCTTGTATTAGACCTTCAGTGGTGTGATGACTACAGATGGGCTACCCTGGATATCACTGCACTGTATAGCAATATCCCCCATAAGAAAGGTGTGGAAAATATTGCAACTATTCTGAACGAAAATAGCACAATGCCTGACGCACAGAAAAACTTTATCCTAGATGGCATCCGCTTTATTCTTGCAAATAACGCCTTCAGTTTTGAAGAAAAAATCTACCTCCAAACACGAGGGACTGCCATGGGCACGCGTTTTGCGCCTAGTTTCGCGAATTTGTATGTCGGGAAATTTGAAGAACAGTATATTCTCAATAACAAGAAATGGGCAAATAACATTGTTTTCTATAAGAGATACATCGACGATATGATCTTCATTTGGAAAGGTTCTGATGTTGTATTCCAAGAATTTACAGAACATCTCAACAACAATCAGTGGGGACTTCACTTTTCCGGTGAATCCAACAAGACAGAAATCAACTTTTTGGATCTCACTTTGGTTGGTGAAGGAGACAAGATACATACTAAGACCTTTTTCAAAACAGTGGACTGTAACAGCTTACTGGATTATAGAAGTCTACACTATAAAAAGTGGAAAGACAACGTCCCGTTCGGACAATATAAGAGAGTACGACGCAATTGTACGGTCGACAATGATTTTGAAAGACAAAGTAAGGTCTTGACGAACAGATTTTTGGAGAAGCATTATCCTAAGGGCTTAGTGGACGCAGCCAGAGTACGGGCTTCTTGCTCCAATCAGCGGGAATGTCTCCAATCCAAGAGAAAGACGAATCAGGAGAATTACAGCTGTAATTTTATAACAACCTACAACGGTCTACACCCCAAAATTAGAAAAATTCTGAAGGAGCATTGGTTTATCTTAGAAGGGGACGACTTTCTTAAACCTTTAATCCCCAAACAACCCAAGCTGACGTTTCGAAGAGCCCGCACTTTGAAGAGTACCTTGGCTCCGAGCAGACTACGTGATCAGAGCAGTATACGGATGCCCAATCCGCCAAGTATAGAACCAGCGGGAAGCTACCGCTGCAACAGCAAGAAGTGCAAATGTTGCACAAGTATTAAGAATGACGTACATAATATAACCAGCAACTCCACTGGAGAGATTTTCCCGATTAGACAACATCTATCCTGCTATTCAAATTTTGTAATATATGTCCTGGAGTGCCCATGCGGCCTCCAGTATGTAGGGCGCACCATTAGAACCTTGAGGGAGAGGCTTACAAAACACCGTTCGAATGTGAATAACCGATTCCTTAAACACAGCGTATCCAGACACGCAGCCTCTGCTCATGATGGATCCTTTGCCAATTTCTCAATAGTTCCAATAGAACATATCCCCATCTCCTGTCCAAACAGATTTAGTACGTTACGTCGGAAGGAGATGTATTGGATATATAAAATAAATTCACTTACTCCAATAGGTCTAAATGAAGCCTTGGAAGACATTTCTGGCTAATCAGGCACTGGGAACCTGACTTTTTCCAGCAATAGAATTAAGTCGAGTGTCAGGATATTTACCCTCTTAAGGTCGCCTCAACTATAGATCATTGGGTCATTTTAAGTGTTCATATTTATTTAACATACGTGAACACTCGATGGGTTTATTCATCTTATCAATAACGTACACAGTAATTCCATACACACCCGGTCTTATGTAGTTTTTGTACACATATCTATATTTATATATCCCTTATTTACAGTGAAACATCCATCAGTATAAAGATTAATCTGGGTTGCAGCATCTATCATTATTTTAAATAGCACATATGCAGGGACTTGATAAGTTCATTCATTTATTAATTTTTGTATATTTTTAACTATTGGTGGCACCAAGTGTCTATCTTATCACGATTTTATTTATCTCCTGTATACTTACCATAAGTGTATATATATCTCCTTTACCTATAATATCTGCATCTAAACATCCAGCAGTCTAAAATAGATTGTAATACTAATTTAAATATATTTCTAATAGAAACACATATGGTTTAAATGCCCATATGCTTACTGGTTGCTTAGTGATCGCCTCTCACCATTTCTGGGATATTTATCCCAGACAAAGAATTTTTCCATCCATGGACAAGCCACTGACTCGGCTGTGCTATTTCAGCCCTGCCGGTCAGTTGCGCATGCGCGGGTTTGTGCTCCGTCTCGGGTACATGATCGGCTCCCTCCGACTTGTCCCGAGACGTGTACACAGGGCGAGCCGGGCCGGCGCATGCGCACTGGCTTTTTCTAGACACCGGGACTCTTCTCCACGTGCGGCAATCTGCGCACGCGCCTGGAGAAAGAGCGCGCGAGTATCCACTACCACCAATGGTATTTATAGAATTAGTCTCCGTCGGCTGGAGAAGCATCCAGCTCGACGTGAGTTAAGGTAAGGACACAAGGTTTCTTTCTATTATCGTCCTTTGACAGCTTGTTCTGTCTAATATGGCATTTTGAACTGAATCTCCTCCTATTCAATAGTAATCTTATAACTTTTAATGTATATGTTGGATGTGACATTGTGTGCCTGGTGGGACTTGTCCAGACCACCTGTTTTGTATCTTGGGAACTATATCCAGAGAATTTGCTGTATTCTATACTAGAGTTCCAATTATTTTATTCACTTGATAACCAATTGCTCTATATGGTATATTATGTTTAGTTGTGAACTAATCGCACTGTTCGCACATATGAATCAGTCATTTATTGACCTTTGTTTTTATTGAATAGAACTACCATGTTTATACTCTTTAATGAGATTTTTTTTATCAGCAAGACAGCCTTACTTTTATAGAGATGCATTTGATTTTATTATACATTTTCTATTTATTGTGATACAGTACATACACTTGAGAAAGGGCACCGATGCCCGAAACGCGTTGTGTTTCTTTTACTGGAATAAAAGTCTTCTTACTATCCATCAACTGAGCGCGGTGATCCTCTTTGTAATCTGGTCCTCTTCCTATATTGAAGACATTGTTAGGACTCCAGGCTAAAATGGCAACCCCTAAGTAACCTGAGCTTCTGTCCCTGCTACATCAAAATGCCATACTGTTACAGAGCTGCTGGTTAACTTAGTGCAACATACTATTACTGAGTGTCAAAGGGTTAAGTACTATAAATTCTTATTAAATTATTGCAGTGCATTTTACATACTTTATTAGGACTAGGGCATATCATCTTAAAATTCTATGATGTTCCCCTGTTAATCCTCCTGGAAATATATAAATGAATTGAGAATTAGTAGTTAAAGCTTTGTCAAAGCAATGTGTCCTTACATACTCTGATGCTGGCCTTACACATAAGACATCTCTGCCACTGGCTTATCTTCCAAAGCAAAAAAAGGTTAAACAGTGGGAATACAACTTCCCTATTCTGATCCCAAATAGCAGATTTCAGGAGATCGCCACCTGCCATATACATTAGATAGTTGGCTGGTCTGAGCAAAATTGTCAAGTTTGCCCAACAATTATCTATTGCATATGGGTGGCCTAACTTTGTCCAGGTATTGTTGACAGTGCGTGACTGTGTAGGGACAAATCTATGCCTGGAATGCTTGTAGGACATGTCTGTTACTCTTGGCTAGGCTCACCTCTCCCCACTTCAACCTACTCAAGGACAGGGCAGCTATATTTCTTCTTCTTTACTGTGATAATATTGCAGCCAAGAAATACCTCGCACAGGTACATTGTCATCAATACGTTTACTGTGGTGGATGATGTTCAGCATAACACGGGTTAACTTCATTTATTCTGCAGTAAAAAACAGCCAGGATCAGCATCAGAATTCAACATGAACACAATATTACTCTCAGAGTAAAAATGACTGTCTTTTGGCATACACAGTGTTTTCCAGTTCCCAACGGGAAGTTCTCAGCACTCAAAATAGCCATTTCTCAGACACACAGTGGAATTGTCAGAAACAACAGGTTGAATTGCACAACACAGACAGAATGCCAGTTCAATAACAACAGAGATCTGGTTTTCTAGTAAGGAAAAATGTTCCCTTTTATATGAGAGGCTTCCTTCCCAATATGACTACAACACATGAGGCTGTAGTGTGTAAAGACTATACATCATGCGACAGCAATGGGACACCATCCACTGGATAGTCAATGACAACAACTACATACCACCTGTTTGGAGATTCATTGCCATAAAACTCCAGACCAAGGTAGATGCTATGACTAAACAGCAAATACTAGAGATGAGCGGATAGTATTCGATCGAATACCTCCATGTGCATAGTTATTGGTGTACTCGGTCGAATACCACGCGGAAACACTGGAAATATTCGATTCCCCTCCAACCTTCCCTGGCGCTTTTTTTTTTAACACCAATATCTATGGAGGGGAGGTGTTCGATCGAATATACTCGCTCATCTCTAGCAAATACACAATTGAAATGATAGTGTTAGTGCAATACAAATAACAAAATGCACAATAAAACATACATAGGATAATCCTAGGTAAGGATCTAAGAAAGTAGTCTAAACCTCGCTAAGACCTCTTTTGGAAGATGGAAGCTCTTAAAACTTTATATGCCCTAGTTGTCAATTTTTTCTTACATTTCCAGCACTACCCGAGAAATTGCACAATGAAGAGGTAATGAAGAATAAAAATCCATGCTAAAGATGGGCAAACCTCAGAAGATTTGTTTCATCCTGTGTTCAGACAAAGAGATACCCCAGTTCATTTTGATCTGAACTTGTTCGAATAGAACTGGAAGGGAAATTATTTGACCTTAGGGTCTCTTCAGATCCCAAATTATAAAAGCTGGAGGCCCAGGGGATGTGACTAAAATAAAAAAACATTTATACTCACCTTCTGTTACCTCTTTTGGGTTTACTTGCGGGATTTGGCACTCTTGTTGTTTTCTTGTGGCATCCATGTCCCTTCTGTGATGTCATTAGCCTGGGGTCACTGCTGAGGCCTGTGAATGGTTTTGCTAAAAACCAAACAATCTGGAATATTTTGATCAAATCTGGTTCATTGCGAACCAATCAGTCCATCTCTAGCCCATATTAGAGTAGAAGTCACCCAGCACATAACGTGGGTGCCACTGTCAGGGGTTAATATACGCCACTCACTCATTCGTGTACTCAACCTTCATTCAGTCTGGACATTAAGTGTATATCTCACACCAAAACAGTCCATGCATCCCAAATAACTGCTCCCACCACTTACTGTTTTTCGGGGTAGTAGCAATCTCATCCACATATGCACATGTCTCTCTCCCAGTCTGATGAAACTGGAGAAACAGCTGTAGGCACATGTTAGAGTCACTGGTGCCCAGCTGTTGTAAGGTCAGTTGCAAGGAAAAATCCATGCTCCCCATATAACTAGGGCTGCTAGTCCCCAAAAAGACATTACTTCTAGGACAAGGTCCATGGCTGGACTTCCTGAGTGGTGATGGTTGCTTGCCCCACTGTTCCAGGACGTTGCGCCAAGTGCTGCTCCATCAGTGCAGAGATTAGCAAGTCCTTGCTTTTGTCAGCTTTGTTGATCCCTCTTTGTTCACAGAGATGTATGAGAGTCTTCTTGCTTTGACTTCTGTAAACAGTCACCATATTTGCTAGTAACCTTTGCCAAATAAAAGACTGTATTGGGATATGATGGAAACTGTTTGCAAGTATCTCTCAAAAACATGCTCTGTGCTAGTCTTTGTAGAACTGGTTTACTGCTCGCAAGGGTCCCACCCACCATTAAGTGTAAAGGGTTAATCTTGGCATTTAATGCAATACTTATAAAATAAATAACAATTTCCCACTACTTCCCACCCATTTGTGACATACAGACTGTCTTTGTATGTGACGTGGGTATGGCTGTCAGGTTAATCTTCACCCAATCTTACACTCACCCTCCACTCAGACTGCAAGCTGAGCATAAATCATATCCCAATACAGTCGATGCACCCAAGATAAACGCTGTCACCACCTATTGATTTTGCTCCAGCACTGCGAGATCACAGGAACCGAGCTGTTCCTATGACAGCCGGGAGCCTTATGAATGCTCCCAGGTTTGTCATAGATGTGTAGCGAATCTCTCGTAGACTGCAATACAGTTGTGAATCTAAAAGTAATAGTAAATCACGTCTAGTGTAGAAAACTATGTTTTGCAATGCTTTGGATTTTTGTTAAATGGTTAAAATGTTAATAAACTATATAAATTTAGTATACTCAGAATTGTACCAAAACATAGAATACAGGTGACATGTTATTTTGGCTACATAGAGACTGCTGTAAAAACAAAGTGCATAAAATTCTTGAATTCCATCCCATACTGATTTGTTTTCAGCTTCCCAGTACTTTGTACAGAATAATAAATGGTACCAGTGTCATAACTACCAGGGTAGCAGCGGTAGCAGCTGCCACCGGGCCTGGGACATTAGGGGCCGGCGACAGCTGCTACCATTGCGTTTTTGTTTTTTTTTTTAATAGGCTGTTATTGGCTGGAGTTACTCCAGACAGTAAGGGGCCCTATTTACTTACCGATCCTGGCAGGGGCCGGGATTGGTAAGTGATGCCACGGTCACCACAAACACTATTATTATATTCAGGGATCTTTTCAGACCCCCGAGTATAATGATCGGAGGCCCAGGAGAGGTAAGGGAACATTAAAAACAGTGTTACTTACCTCTCCGAGCTCCAGACAGGTTTCGGGCCTACTTGTATGATGTCCCTAACAACACATGACCAGGGCCCTGCGTCCTGGGTCATGCGAGGTCCCAGATGTCATTAAAGATGGCCAACACCACCGACGAGTGCTGCCGGAGCCAGGGATAGGTAAGTAACAGTGTTTTTTATGTTGGTATCTCCTCTGAGTCCCTGAATCTAATACTCTGGGGTATTATGCCACTATTGGGCATAATACTGTGTGCAGGGGCCACTATGGGACATAATACTGTGTGCAGGGGCCATTATGGGGCATAATGGTGCATGCAGGAATACGGGGGGAGGGGGAGAGAGGGGTCAGGGTCTTCGGCATTGTTCAGGGGGGGAGCCATGTCATAAGTTCGCCATGGGGCCCCACCATTCCTAATTACACTAGTGAATGGTACCATTATGCAGAACAATTTGTCCCGCAAACATTAAGCCCTAATATGACTCTGAGAACAGACGAATAAAAAGAGTTATGGGGTTTGGAAGAGAGGGGGAGTCAAAAACAAAACTTGAAAAATGCCACCAGCAGAACAAGGGTAACACTTTAATACAAAAAAAGCTTTAGTGCTTGCTTACACACAGTGAAGTACTTGAAGTATTGCACAAAAGAGAAAAAACTCAAACACCTCTTTTTTCTCTGTTTTTTAAACTTATATCCTGGGACATAAATATAACTGATTCCTAGTCTAGTACTAAATTTCTTCTGCGGCAGCCATTTTGGTGACTAATTAAGTAAAGGAACCTGTTACCATAATCTGTAGGCAGGGTGTTAGGGAGCAGCAGCAGCTGAGTAATTTAGTCAAGAGGGCGGGGCTATCAGTGATTGGCCACTAGCTCTATGTAGATGGGTGGGGGTCAATCACTGTAAGGACTGCCCCCTTGACACAATTACTGTTTTTTAGCATACAAAGAGCTATATAAGAGATATAAATGACATGTTCAGTTCAATCTTTTCCTCAGACGTTATGCCTGTAGATTACTCTGCATTTTCATGGTGACAGGTTCCCTTTAAGGTATGTTCACACGATGAAGTCATATCATTGCCATTATGTCATGATTTTGTGACACTTTATCACTCTCCTGGTCAAGTCACTGTTGCTATTGGCTAGATGCATAGGAATGGTAACAGAAAGTAAATTTTGGTGACTGGAAAAGTACTAGCTAACATATTGTATTTACATTGTAAATGTGTTTAGGATTGCTGGCTTACCTTTCATTACATGTGATGTTACTATTACTTTTAGAGTCACAAACAGTCTCTTCCCAAGTATAGCCATAATGCTATCAATAAATGAAATAGACTTGTTATTAAAGCTCCCTAAAGCTTTCAACAAGGGCATGACAAAGAAATAATCATTTAGCACTCCTCATTAAAATGGAGAGTCTGACGAGGCCTCCCAGCTAATCATACAAGCTTGTCTACAGGCAAAGGATATATGGCAATGTATCAAAGGGTCATAGACACAAATGGGCTTGCTGAGAGGCAGCAAAGTCCAGACATACAGATGGACAGGACATGAAAATGTCCCAAACGTGAAGGCTTAGCAGATGGAAGCACAGGCAGCAAAATGTACCTTGCACAGATGCTCTGACTAGGAAATGTACAAGATAACTGCAATATTGATTTACCATCTCAACCCTAAAATCAGAACCAATTGATGACTGTCATTGTAAATAAGCAGTGAGTATGCACAGCAAAAGCTTCATGCAAATATATAGCTAAATATATATGAAAATGATTCTAAATCTATCAAGAGTTTAGAATTAGAAAATGCTGTAAAATGTTAATTATATAATCAGAATGCATAACTATACAGAAGTCTTACAGAAATAACTAGTACATGAGAATAAATAAAAATGAACGTAACATCAGTCTGTTAATTCTGTTGTGGCTAAAGAGGCCAGTCCTCTCTGTAGAAATTTCTGTTTTATTAAATAAGTGTATTTTCTATAACGTAACACTTCTGTAAATCTTTTATTGGAGCTCAGTATTCTGTTCTTCTGTATTTCCTCCAGAATATGTATAAATAAATGGGCACCTAGTTGTAATAAATTGGGGTGTGACCCAACATAGTCAGACACTGTTCATTCACTGCTTTCAGTTTAAAACTGAGTACAAACATACCCCTTTAACATGGGGAATGGTAAAACCTAATTGTTATATCCTAAACATGGCTGGCATTGCCATAGCCAAAATAATTCAAACCACACCCAATACAGAATATAGAGGAAGGTGTAGAAATCAACATCAACAATGATCATAATATACCAAGACAGATTTTTCGATAAATACATGTCCTTATTCAGTGCTTAAATTAGGGAAAAAAAATGGGGAAACTCTAGAATAATGCACCCCCCCCCCCCCGATGATCCAGATAAATTGCTCGACGACCCTTCTGCATTCCTGTAAACAGTATTATGCCCCATAGTGGCCCCTGCACAAAGTATTATGCCCCATAGTGGCCCCTCCACAAAGTATTAGGCCCCATAGTGGCCCCTGCACAAAATATTATGCCCCATTGTGGACACCCATGAACAATTATTATACTGTGGGTTCTTTTCTACCTCTCCCAGGCTCCAGCGCACTCCCCACAGATGTCAACCATCTTCAATGATGTACGGGACATCACATGAGCAGGGGCTTGCCTCGTGACGCATAAGGATGGAAGCTCCAGCCCATGTGATGTCTGGGACATCACCAAGTAGACCTGAATCCTTCGGGAGCCAGGAGAGGTAAGTAACAGTGTTTTTTATGTTCCACATTCCGCGTTAGACACTTTTATTTATACTGGAATGCTGAAAGATATTTTTTTAATCATGCCAGAACTAAGTTCCGGCACATTCCAGCCCAATTTAAGCACTGTCTTTATTTGATCAAAAAACATAGAATAAAACACTGAACAAGCACTCATGTACAATTACAAGAATACTCTGGATAGATACCATGAAAAGCATCTGTTAGTAACCCCTAATCACAACAACAAATAGAGATACCCAGGGGAAGATGTGTCCACCTTTACATGTCCTTATGACTAGACAATGTCCAGATATGTGTGTCACAAGTTAAGTTGCTTTCCTACAAAGTATATACAACATGGTTTGTTGTAAACATGTGATGAGCTATTCTATTTGTGTCTGTATGTGGTCACCCACTGGGGAAAGGTGAATTGAAGTCTTCAATGCTTATTGATTTATTTTACAACACGTCTGTCCCAATTAGAACGCACACAACCCAAAATCTCTATCAGTATTATCCTGGGATTGTGGAAGGAAATTGGAGAACCTGGAAGAAACCCAAACAAACACAAGGAAAAAATACAAATTATATTTAGATGTTGTCCTTGGCTTCGTTAACATGTTATGATATTGTGTTGAATTGTTTTTATGAGAAATTGGAGTCCTTAGCCAAATTATTTACATGGGGACACGTCTCCATGGAAATGTTATATTACCAAATACTAAACTTGTGAATACAATACAAAATAAGACTTAGAAAATGCCACATCAGATGATAAATACATACCACAGATCAAAGGGAACAGGGAATTAGATGTCAAGCACCCAGTTGTCAATTCATTCATTCATTTGTAGGAGAAATGATAGGGAAATTACACCATGCAGAGTTCTAAGAAAAATGCTCCAAAATTGTATTTTATGGGCAACACAAATATGTACTAAATAGAAATGATAAGTGGCGACAAATCTTCTTTCTTTAAATAAAACATGACATACACAGACATAAATATAAGTCAATACTGAGAGCATAAGCTCATGACTGTAATGTAAGCAAGTATCATGAAGGCAAGAGAAATGAATGCAAAGACAGCAAACAATACTAGGTCACCGCCAATGGTGAGGATACCATGGAGGCAGGGCAAGCAATTGCTAAGGGATTCATGGTGGGAGAGCCCCCAGGCCCTTCTCAGAACACAGTGATCTCTTTTCATGTCTGTCAGTTTCCCTATTATATTATATATAATATTATATTATATCTATTCTCCTCCACTATTTACTCAGATTTATGATACACAGTCTGCCAGACATGTACCTTACCCTGTCAGGAGATTGCTAATCTTATAGTGAAAAATTAGCAGCAGTGCAGCAAGCAATCGAGAATGCCAGGAGTCTTTGAGTAGTAGTACTTGCAATGGGCATGATGGCTAGAGTCTCGACCAAGTCCTCCTCCTGGGATGGTGCAGTACTGAGAGGGCTTCAGGGCATCTGATGGAGGTGGTATAGTTTCTCCCAGGGAACGTCCTAGCTGTTGTAAGCCTCTCTGAACTTGATACGATTAAACTGTCCGTGATAGAGCAACTCACTGTTTTTACTACAAGTTGATTAAGTTAAAGCAGCATCCAGATATCTCAGGTCCAATTCTTACAGATTTTCCATTAGAAGCTGGGGCTGAGGTAATGGTACACTCTTAACAGTCGATGTCTCCTTTGCTAGGGCAATCTTCATAATATTGTCCTATTATCGCAAAGACCCACAAGGTTCTACAAGTTGCGTTGTATGACCTAAGGTTGCGAACAAGTCTACACTGTATATAACACTTATCTTCTTATCCTTATCTGGCACATTTTCTTGTCTACAAAGTCAGCAGAGATAGCTCCCATCATCTGATTGCTGAATAACACCAGGCTGTTCTAGCTGGATTTCTTTCAATCTGGCTTGGGCTATTCTTGGGTCTCATCCCTTTCCCAGAATTCTCTCTGTCTGGGTCATACATACTCTGCAGTGATATATATATATATATATATATATATATATATATATTTAAATATATGTACATTATATAAACAGAACAGCAAAAAAAAATGTCCCTATGGTACAGACTAAGGCCTACAGTAGGCCTTTATAAATGAAATAAGGGAGGATTTTGAGAAAAAATATAGCTGATATCAATAGAAAATATATTATTTCTTCAACCACTGCCTTTCTTTAGCCTTCTTTTTTTTTCTTTTCTTTTTGGAAGAAGAGGATCACATTTTGCTATGGGCCCCATTCGTCTTCTTTTTTTATTCTTAAAAGATGTTGACTTATGAATTTTTCTATGGACTCCATTATTTCTCTGCCACGGTCACTGTGGAGATCAGGACAAACACACCATAGCAGACAGTAACTGTCCCTTTAATTCTATGAATGTGTTGTATCTTCAGCACGTTATACATGTGAATTAATGCACATACTTGTTCCTAGTTTGTAGGTTTATACTACTAATTATTTAACAATCTTGTTCACAAAACAAATCACCAGACTTTTCATCTCATCCGTGAAGTTTTATATTTTCAACATTGTTTATTCAGGCTTTGGGGAATATATTAAGCAAATAAAATGAACTCCTTGTAAATCTTGGGATGGAAAGTGTTTTTAGCGTGGAAATGTTTCTAGGCTTTTAGACCCTTTATGCTTTTGATAGTCTTAAAAGCTTGAAGACATTTCTAAAAGAAAAATTAATACTAGCGAAAAATTTAAAAAATGTTTTGTTTTTTTTTTATTTAAAGTAAAAATGTTAGGTGTACATTTAGTGTTACTAATACCGCCAGCTACCAACATCGCAGAATGTACAAAGCTGCTGATCCTGCTTTTCACTCATCATATCACACAATTCTACCTGCTATCATGTAAGTAACTGGACTGATAAAACAGACAAGCATCGAAGGAGATACAAAAATTGCCCCAGGAGACCAATTACATACCTCCCAACCGTCCCAATTTCCGCGGGACATTCACGATTTCGGTCAGGTCAGCTCCTTGCTTCGCCACTGCACACGCCTACTGGCTGTGTAGACGCGATGTGATGAAGTCACATCGTGTCTACAACTGTGTCAGCGAGAGAGAGAGAGAGGCGTGCAGAGAGAAGCGGGGGAGCGAAGGAGAAGGTAAGTGTAATGTATACACTAAGGTGGAACGTGAAACTGGGGGCAGATGAAGGAGAGGACGGCATGACACTGGGGGCAGAGATGTGGGGACATGAATCTGGGGCAGAGATGGAAGGACATGAATCGGGGGGCAGAGATGGAGGGGACATGAATATGGGGGAAGAGATGGAGGGGACATGAATCTGAGGCAGAGATGGAGGGGACATGAATCTGGGGGCAGAGATGGAGGGGACATGAATCTGGGGGCAGAGATGGAGGGACAAGAAACTGGAGGCAGAGATGGGGGGACAGGAAACTGAGGGCAGAGATGGGGGACATGAATCTGGGGGCAGAGATGGGGGACATGAATCTGGGGACAGAGATGGAGGGACATGAAACTGGGGACAGAGATGGAGGGACATGAAACTGGGGGCAGAGATGGAGGGACAGGAATCTGGGGGCAGAGATGTGGGGACATGAATCTGGGGGCAGAGATGTGGGGACATGAATCTGGGGGAAGAGATGGGAGACATGAATCTGGGGGCAGAGATGGAGAGGACATGAATCTGGGGACAGAGATGGAGGGACATGAAACTGGGGGCAGAGATGGAGGGGAGACATGAAACTGGGGGCAGATGAAGGGTGCATATGAAACTGGGGGAGAGATAGAGGGGGGACATATAATTTACGGGTGACTGTAGGAGGATTACACTGTGTGCGGGCACATGATAAATTAATGAGTGGGCGGAGTCAACAAAGTGGGCGGGGATAAATTTGCCATGGCGCGCTATGTGCGCCACACATTTTGTCCCTCTTTCGGTTCTTCAAAAGTTGGGAGGTATGTAATTACAGTAGCAGAGAAGCTGAATAATTTGCCTAGGAGCCATCCCAATATGGCACCACACTCAGTGACAACCTGTGGCTAAAGTGTTATCTCCATACAAGTAGTGTAGCCTGAGACCAAGCCAAGCCTTTACTCCAGCAACTCCTTAACTATTTTCTCTTGGCCATTACATCTTATGTGACATCCCTGACAAGAAAAATCAAGGAGGTAAGAATAGACATGGGCCTTATCTGACAGAACATACAGGAACTTATAGAGTGAGTGGAAGAGACCAAGCAGAGGCTCTCTATACAGGAGGACACCATTGCTTCCTTTGTAGCTGCATTACTGCACTTGAAAAGTCAGTCGAGATTTGTCACCAAAAATGCAACGACTTAGAAAACTCCCATCCTCTTCTTGAGGCTATGTTGAGCAATGGCCACAAGACCTCTTCCCAGATGCACCGTTATCCACTGTTTTCATAGTGAAGAAAGCCAGGCCACTGCAACCTGGACTTCCACTGAGGCCCTGGCCTGCTTGCCTCCAAGTGGTAGAACCAAGATTTCATCTTTTGCATGGAATGCATGAGAGCTCACACATCTCTTAATTTCCAGATTTTTTGTTTAACTCCAGAAGAAATGGTCAACCTTTATTGTAGTCTACCTTTATGTCGTGGAGGTAGATTCTTGGACCTCTAGAAGACCTGGGAAACTAAACTTGTTGTGTGAAAGGCTAAGGTTGTTTGTCCTGGTAAAATGGCTCTATTGCTTCTATTTACTTTGAAACTACTGTATCTCCTTTAAACTACTGTTGTCTTTACTTGCATCCCAGGATGTTTCCCATTTTTTTGGATCTCACCACTTCTTACCATAGAGGGTCCTATATATTCTCAACATATCCATATATGGATTTCACTGCTCCAGCCGTCATCTCTCTTTACTCTTTGGTCCAGTATGTGCATTTGACTCTGCATTTCTTGATCCCTATCACTAGACACATGATATTTCTAACCTGTGTTCTTCAGTGTCACTCATTTTTACACAGGTACTTCATAACCAGAAACCATGAGATGCTACTAATTCCACTGTTATTTCTGAGTTCTACAATCATAGGAACGGTACAAAAGAGCCTTGACAGCCCATAATGGGTACAGTTACAGGTTGATTGTCTTGTTTAGTAAAGCTTGTTGAGGTGTGTGTATACTACATTTTTGGTACTCCATGTACTACATTGTAACCAATAGGATTATTCTTCTATTTGATACAATACCCTTACATCTGGAATGGCACCCCTAAGAAAAATGTACTGAAATATTCATGGGCTAGAAGGGCCAAGCAAGTGGATTACCCTTTTTTGCTCATGTTCATAGGTATGGCCCTCCTGCTCATCCCGCTCCTGATTAGGCCCGGATGAATGGGCCTAATCAGGAATAAGTCTCAAGCCGCAGATGCCGTGGTTGACTCAGCCACGGGAATATAGGCCATTTCGCTTCTTTTTCCCGCTAGCTGAAAAAAATCGCTAGTGGGGAAAAAAAAGGAAGTGAAACCCATTGAAATGAATAGGAAACTTTTTTGCAGGTGAATTTTAATGTGGATTCCACGACAAATCCTCCTGCAAAATACTCCATGGGACATACCCTGAGGGTACATTTAGCTCTGGCATGAGAAGCACCCACATCGCCTTGAATATCTGTGCTTCACTCTGTTTAGAGGTACCCTGTCTAGGACGGATTATACAAATGTAGCAGAGTTAACCAAACTTCTGAAATTGGTTAAACTGTGGCAGCAAGATATCTTTTAACAGAAGATAACAAAAAAGTGAAAAGTTATTAGAAAAAAAAAACATTTTTTTTGTATATGTATTTATTTATTTATGTATATTTCCTTTTTCTGGGTTGTTTTGTATAGAGTACATTTAAATACCTGATGTATATTCATTTTAAGTTAATTATTTGACTGCTCATTCTTCAGAAGGTCATGGTTATTTAGATGGAGATCTTACCATAGAAGAAGCAATGAAAGAAATGCTTGGGTCTGATGGCATTCCTCTTGATGGTTACACTAAATGTTCATATGTTCTAGCCCCTTTGCTTCTCTTGATGTATGAGTCAGCATTTATAGAGGTTTGGCTGAAGCCTCCTTGTATAAACTATACTTTTAATCCTGAAATCAGACAAAAACTCTAAGGAGTTTGAATGTTATAGACCCATTTCACTTCTCAATATTGATGACAACTAGGGTTGAGCGATCGTGTTCGGAAAAAATCGGATTCCGATCGGCGATCGAGAAAATTTCACGATCGCGATCGGAATTCCGAACACAATCTGTTTATGTGGGATCGAGATTGGTGATCTTTCCCACAATGCCTTCACACTGAGTATATAGTGTATACTCAGTGTGAAGGCTCCGCTGCGGTTCCATAGGAATGAATGGAAGCAGCCGACACACAGTCTTAACACCCTGCGTGCCGGCTGCCTCCATTCATTCTAATGGGAGAGTAAAGCTACTTACCTCCAGAGATGGCTGGTCCACTGCTCTTCACTTCGCTGCCGGTCCAGCTGCCGTCTTCTTCTACTCGCTGCCCCCTCCCTGCCAGGTTAGGAGAGTGTGGGCGGGTTAGGAGAGTGTGGGCGGGTACAGGGCGGGGAGACGTGACGTCTCCCCTCCCAGTACCCGCCCACACTCTCTTAACCCGCCCACACTCTCCTAACCTGGCAGGGAGGGAACAGCAAGGCGGAGAAGACGCCAGCTGGATCGGCAGTGAAGCGAAGAGCAGCGGACCAGCCATCTCTGGAGGTAGGTGGACACCAGGGGGGACTAAGTAGCCAGAGGATTAAAAAAAAAAATCCTCTGGCTACTTAGTGATTCACTACACAGCGTGGATTCTAACAATTCTTAGATTCCATGCTGTATAGTAAAAGGATTGCTTTTAAAATCCGATCTCCGATTCATAAAAAAAATCCCATAGACTTGCATTGGGATCAGAATTGGGATCGAGATCGGGTTCGAATGAAAAATGATCGAAAATCGAATTTTAAAATCGATCCTGAAAAGTCAGCATCGGCTCAATCCTAATGACAACCTTTTGGTGAAAATCCTAACATTTATCACTGGTACATTTATCACTGGTAAGTTGACTTCTGAGAACATCTGAAGGGTACAAGTGGTTTCCCATGTTAGAGTCACCAGACCAAGGAAGAAGGCAGTCTGTATGCAACCAAGGCCATTGACTCTGTGGAATGGTTCTACTTTGTGGAGGTACTTACCAGATTCGGCTTTAGTCCTGGATTTTTCAAATGGGTCTATACTGTATCACTACCCTAAAGCTCATGTTCCAGTGTAGGTCTTGGCTCATCCTTCTTTGAGTTGGGCAAGGATATCTGCTGGGGGTTCCCTCTATCTCTGCTCCTTATTGCTCTGGTCAATGTGTCATTGGCACTTTGAATTCGCCAAGATCCAAGTCACTACAGAGTGGGCCTGGGGAGTAGGGCAAAGAGAATTGGCATATACACTGACAATCTGGAACTCTTTATGTCCAATGTTTGCACTGCTTTACCCAGAGCCATTGAGTTAATGAATTTTGTTAATTTTCTGGATTGTTATGCAATGAGTCAGACTTTACACTTATGACCCTATGGAACACAATCTGGCCTGTGGGCTCAGTTTTCATCAAAGCTTACTTTGATTATATGAGAATTCTTAAGAGGTTTACTATCAGTTTTTCTGTTGCTAATATCCCCAATATAGGTGTACATTTTGCACTTCTCTCATGGGTTGTGTATAGAGATGAGCGAACACTAAAATGTTCGAGGTTCGAAATTCGATTCGAACAGCCGCTCAATGTTCGTGTGTTCGAACGGGTTTCGAACCCCATTATAGTCTATGGGGAACAGATACTCGTTAAGGGGGAAACCCAAATCCGTGTCTGGAGGGTCACCAAGTCCACTATGACAACCCAGGAAATGATGCCAACACCTCTGGAATGACACTGGGACAGCAGGGGAAGCATGTCTGGGGGCATCTAACACACCAAAGACCCTCTATTACCCCAACATCACAGCCTAACAACTACACACTTTACACACTCAATACCACCTCTCTGACAGTAGGAAAACACCTTGAAACATGTGTATTTGGCACTTGCAGTGAGGAGAGCTTGTCACCAGCAGTGAATTTGTCCCTTGTAGTAAGTTGAGGTTGGCACCAACATTTGTTTTGAAAATCAGGGTGGATTGAGCCTCTAACCAGCAGAGTTTGGGCAAATTCATGGTGGAGGGAGCCTCTAAAAATCCCAGTTTGGACCAATTCATGGTGGAGGGAGCCTCTAAAAACCCCAGTTTGGACCAATTCATGGTGGAGGGAGCCTCTAAAAACCCCAGTTTGGACCAATTCATGGTGGAGGGAGCCTCTAAACAGCCCAGTTTGGACCAATTCATGGTGGAGGGAGCCTCTAAAAACCCCAGTTTGGACCAATTCATGGTGGAGGGAGCCTCTAAAAACCCCAGTTTGGACCAATTCATGGTGGAGGGAGCCTCTAAAAACCCCAGTTTGGACCAATTCATGGTGGAGGGAGCCTCTAAAAACCCCAGTTTGGACCAATTCATGATGGAGGGAGCCTCTAAACAGCCCAGTTTGGGCAAATTCATGGTGGAGGGAGCCTCTAAAAACCCCCAGTTTGGACCAATTCATGGTGGAGGGAGCCTCTAAAAACCCCAGTTTGGACCAATTCATGGTGGAGGGAGCCTCTAAACAGCTCAGTTTGGGCAAATTCATGGTGGAGGGAGCCTCTAAACAGCCCAGTTTGGACCAATTCATGGTGGAGGGAGCCTCTAAAAACCCCAGTTTGGACCAATTCATGGTGGAGGGAGCCTCTAAACAGCCCAGTTTGGACCAATTCATGGTGGAGGGAGCCTCTAAAAACCCCAGTTTGGACCAATTCATGGTGGAGGGAGCCTCTAAAAACCCCAGTTTGGACCAATTCATGGTGGAGGGAGCCTCTAAAAACCCCAGTTTGGACCAATTCATGGTGGAGGGAGCCTCTAAAAACCCCAGTTTGGACCAATTCATGATGGAGGGAGCCTCTAAACAGCCCAGTTTGGGCAAATTCATGGTGGAGGGAGCCTCTAAAAACCCCCAGTTTGGACCAATTCATGGTGGAGGGAGCCTCTAAAAACCCCAGTTTGGACCAATTCATGGTGGAGGGAGCCTCTAAACAGCTCAGTTTGGGCAAATTCATGGTGGAGGGAGCCTCTAAACAGCCCAGTTTGGACCAATTCATGGTGGAGGGAGCCTCTAAAAACCCCAGTTTGGACCAATTCATGATGGAGGGAGCCTCTAAACAGCCCAGTTTCGGCAAATTCATGGTGGAGGGAGCCTCTAAACAGCCCAGTTTGGACCAATTCATGGTGGAGGGAGCCTCTAAAAACCCCAGTTTGGACCAATTCATGGTGGAGGGAGCCTCTAAAAACCCCAGTTTGGACCAATTCATGGTGGAGGGAGCCTCTAAACAGCCCAGTTTGGGCAAATTCATGGTGGAGGGAGCCTCTAAAAACCCTCAGTTTGGACCAATTCATGGTGGAGGGAGCCTCTAAAAACCCCAGTTTGGACCAATTCATGGTGGAGGGAGCCTCTAAACAGCCCAGTTTGGACCAATTCATGGTGGAGGGAGCCTCTAAAAACCCCAGTTTAGACCAATTCATGGTGGAGGGAGCCTCTAAAAACCCCAGTTTGGACCAATTCATGGTGGAGGGAGCCTCTAAACAGCCCAGTTTGGGCAAATTCATGGTGGAGGGAGCCTCTAAAAACCCCCAGTTTGGACCAATTCATGGTGGAGGGAGCCTCTAAAAACCCCAGTTTGGACCAATTCATGGTGGAGGGAGCCTCTAAACAGCCCAGTTTGGGCAAATTCATGGTGGAGGGAGCCTCTAAACAGCCCAGTTTGGGCAAATTCATGGTGGAGGGAGCCTCTAAAAACCCCAGTTTGGACCAATTCATGGTGGAGGGAGCCTCTAAACAGCCCAGTTTGGACCAATTCATGGTGGAGGGAGCCTCTAAAAACCCCAGTTTGGACCAATTCATGGTGGAGGGAGCCTCTAAACAGCCCAGTTTTGGCAAATTCATGGTGGAGGGAGCCTCTAAACAGCCCAGTTTGGGCAAATTCATGGTGGAGGGAGCCTCTAAAAACCCCAGTTTGGACCAATTCATGGTGGAGGGAGCCTCTAAAAACCCCAGTTTGGACCAATTCATGGTGGAGGGAGCCTCTAAAAACCCCAGTTTGGACCAATTCATGATGGAGGGAGCCTCTAAACAGCCCAGTTTGGACCAATTCATGGTGGAGAGAGCCTCTAAAAACCCCAGTTTGGACCAATTCATGGTGGAGGGAGCCTCTAAACAGGCCAGTTTGGGCAAATTCATGGTGGAGGGAGCCTCTAAACAGCCCGGTTTGGGCAAATTCATGGTGGAGGGAGCCTCTAACCAGCCCAGTTTGGACCAATTCATGGTGGAGGGAGCCTCTAAACAGGCCAGTTTGGGCAAATTCATGGTGGAGGGAGCCTCTAAACAGCCCAGTTTGGGCAAATTCATGGTGGAGGGAGCCTCTAAACAGCCCAGTTTGGGCAAATTCATGGTGGAGGGAGCCTCTAACCAGCCCAGTTTGGACCAATTCATGGTGGAGGGAGCCTCTAAAAACCCCAGTTTGGACCAATTCATGGTGGAGGGAGCCTCTAAACAGCCCAGTTTGGACCAATTCATGGTGGAGGGAGCCTCTAAACAGCCCAGTTTGGACCAATTCATGGTGGAGGGAGCCTCTAAAAACCCCAGTTTGGACCAATTCATGGTGGAGGGAGCCTCTAAAAACCCCAGTTTGGACCAATTCATGATGGAGGGAGCCTCTAAACAGCCCAGTTTGGACCAATTCATGGTGGAGAGAGCCTCTAAAAACCCCAGTTTGGACCAATTCATGGTGGAGGGAGCCTCTAAACAGGCCAGTTTGGGCAAATTCATGGTGGAGGGAGCCTCTAAACAGGCCAGTTTGGGCAAATTCATGGTGGAGGGAGCCTCTAACCAGCCCAGTTTGGACCAATTCATGGTGGAGGGAGCCTCTAAAAAACCCCAGTTTGGACCAATTCATGGTGGAGGGAGCCTCTAAACAGCCCAGTTTGGACTAATTCATGGTGGAGGGAGCCTCTAAAAACCCCAGTTTGGACCAATTCATGGTGGAGGGAGCCGCTAAACAGCCCAGTTTGGACCAATTCATGGTGGAGGGAGCCTCTAACCAACAGAGTTGGTGGAAATCAGGGTGGAGGGAGCCTCTAACCAGCAGAGTTGTGGGAAAGCAGGGTGGAGGGAGCCTCTAACCAGCAGAGTTGGTGGAAATCAGGGTGGAGGGAGCCTCTAACCAGCAGAGTTGTGGGAAAGCAGGGTGGAGGGAGCCTCTAACCAGCAGAGTTGTGGGAAAGCAGGGTGGAGGGAGCCTCTAACCAGCAGAGTTGTGGGAAAGCAGGGTGGAGGGAGCCTCTAACCAGCAGAGTTGTGGGAAAGCAGGGTGGAGGGAGCCTCTAACCAGCAGAGTTGGTGGAAATCAGGGTGGAGGGAGCCTCTAACCAGCAGAGTTGGGGGAAATCAGGGTGGAGGGAGCCTAGTATTAGCAGAATTGTGCAACGCTTATGGTGGATGACTATGAGGATGCGGAGGAATTGGAGAGGTTGAGTACAGACATGGAGTTTCATGTTGGGGTGCTTTACACAGGTGGGCCCAAAAATGAAGGCTCTATCCAGTGGTGGTTCATTTTTATCAAAGTGAGCCGGTCGGCACTCTCAGCTGACAGACGGGTGCGCTTGTCAGTGATGATGCCACCGGCTGCACTGAACACCCTCTCAGATAGGACGCTGGCGGCAGGACAGGACAGCACCTCCAAGGCATATAGGGCAAGTTCAAGCCACAGGTCCAACTTCGACACCCAATACGTGTAGGGCGCAGAGGGGTCGGAGAGGACAGGGCTGTGGTCGGAAAGGTATTCCCGCAACATGCGCCTATACTTCTCACGCCTGGTGACACTAGGACCCTCCGTGGCGGCACTTTGGCGAGGGGGTGCCATCAAGGTGTCCCAGACCTTAGACAGTGTGCCCCTCGTTTGTGTGGACCGGTGAGAACTTGGTTGCCTACTGGAGGAACTGCCCTCCCTGCCGCCAACGTCACATGCTGGAAACATCTCCATCATATTCTGCACCAATTGCCTGTGGCAAGCATTGATGCGATTGGCCCTCCCCTCTACCGGAATAAAAGACGAGATGTTGTTTTTATACCGGGGGTCAAGGATAGCAAAGATCCAGTACTGGTTGTCCTCCATGATTTTGACAATACGCTTGTCGGTTGTAAAGCACCCCAACATGAACTCAGCCATGTCTGCCACAGTGTTAGTTGGCATGACTCCTCTGGCCCCACCGGAAAGTTCAATCTCCATTTCCTCCTCATCCTCCATGTCTACCCATCCGCGCTGCAACAATGGGACGATTCGAAGTTGCCCGGAAGCCTCCTGTATCACCATCACATCATCGGACAACTCTTCTTCCTCCTCCTCCTCCTCCATTAAACGCAGTGAAGCGGACAGATGTGTGGACCTACTCTCCAGCTGTGACGGATCGGATGCTATCCCTAACTCCTCTGTGTGATCTGAGTTATCCCTGATGTCATTCAGGGATTCTCTCAGAACACACAAGAGCGGGATTGTAAGGCTCACCATCGCATCCTCAGAGCTCACCCTCCTTGTGGACTCCTCAAAGACCCGTAGGATGTCACAAAGGTCTCTCATCCATGGCCACTCATGGATGTGAAACTGAGGCAGCTGACTTTGTGGCACCCTTGGGTTTTGTAGCTGGTATTCCATCAAAGGTCTCTGCTGCTCAACCACTCTATTCAACATCTGAAACGTTGAGTTCCAGCGTGTGGGGACGTCGCACAAAAGCCGGTGTTGTGGCACATGCAGGCGTTGCTGGAGAGATTTTAAGCTAGCAGCGGCTACTGTCGACTTGCGAAAGTGGGCGCACATGCGCCGCACTTTCACCAGTAGCTCTGGAACATTGGGGTAGCTCTTTAGGAAACGTTGCACCACTAGGTTGAAGACGTGGGCCAGGCATGGAACATGTTGGAGTCCGGCAAGCTCCAGAGCTGCTACCAGGTTCCGGCCGTTATCACAAACGACCATGCCTGGGCCCAGGTGCAGCGGCTCAAACCATATTGCCGTCTCATCGAGGAGGGCATCCCTCACCTCGGAGGCAGTGTGCTGTCTGTCCCCCAAGCTGATCAGCTTCAGCACAGCCTGCTGACGTCTACCAACGCCAGTGCTGCAACGTTTCCAACTCGTAGCTGGGGTCAATCTAACAGCGGAGGAGGAGGCGGTGGCGGAGGAGGAGGCGGTAGAGGAGGAGGAGGAGGGGGGTGTTCTTCTCGTGTCCCTGCCAGGAATGTTAGGCGGGGAGACGAGGTACACCGGGCCAGTTTGGGAAGCAGTCCCAGCCTCAACTACATTCACCCAGTGTGCCGTCAGTGAAATGTAGCGTCCCTGTCCGCATGCACTTGTCCACGCGTCGGTGGTCAAGTGGACCTTTGTGCAAAGCGCGGAACTAAGGGCCCGCCTGATGTTGAGTGACACGTGCTGGTGCAAGGCGGGGACGGCACACCGGGAGAAGTAGTGACGGCTAGGGACGGCATAGCGAGGTGCCGCAGTTGCCATCAGGTCCAGGAAGGCGGGAGTTTCAACAAGCCGGAACGCCAACATCTCCTGGGCCAGCAGTTTAGCGATGTTGGCGTTCAAGGCTTGCGCGTGTGGGTGGTTAGCAGTGTATTTCTGCCGCCGCTCCAATGTCTGAGAGATGGTGGGTTGTTGTAAAGAAGCGCCTGATGGTGCCTTTGATGGTGCAGGAGAAGGAGATAAGACAGGAACAGGGGAGGATGAGGGAGAAGTCAACAAAGTGGCGGAGGCAGATGAAGTGGTGTCCTGGCTCGTCCTCTGGAGTGCATCGCCAGCACAGTCAGCAGTGGCAGTGGCAGAGGCAGAGGCAGTGGCAGAGGCAGTGGCAGTGGCGTGAACGGCAGGCGGCCTTTGTCCTGCCGTTGCTGCCTGCCACTGATTCCAGTGCTTGGATTCCAAATGACGGCGCATTGAAGTGGTGGACAGGTTGCTCTTCTCAGAGCCCCTAATCAATTTCGAGAGGCAAATTGTGCAGACAACACTATATCTGTCCTCGGCGCATTCCTTGAAAAAACTCCACACCTTCGAGAAACGTGCCTTCGAGGTGGGAGTTTTTCGGGGCTGGGTACGAACTGGAACATCTTGGGAGATTCCGGGTGTGGCCTGGCTTCGCCTAAGCTGCTGACCTCTGCCTCTGCCTCTAGCTACCCTTTTTGGTGCTGCACTTGCCTCAACATCCACACTACTTTCCCCGCTTGACATCCCCCCTGTCCAGGTCGAGTCAGTGTCCTCATCATCCACCACTTCCTCTTCCAACTCCTGTCTCATCTCCTCCTCCCGCACAATGCGCCGGTCAACTGGATGCCCTGACGGCAACTGCGTCACATCATCGTCGATGAGGGTGGGTTGCTGGTCATCCACCACCAAATCGAACGGAGATGGAGGAGACTCTAGTGTTTGAGCATCTGGACACAGATGCTCCTCTGGTGACGTGGAGAGGCAGGTTGAGGGACAATGAAAGGAGCGGAGAACAGCTCTGGGGAGCAGGGACAGTTGGGGTTATTGTTCTGTGAAGCTTGGGAATTTGGGGAGGAAGGAGGACAAGACTGTTGGGTAATAGGAGGAGAGGAGGCAGAGTCTGACAGGCTGCTGGACAATGTGCTGTAAGCGTTCTCTGACAGCCATTGCAAGACCTGTTCCTGGTTCTCGGGCCTACTAAGGTTTGTACCCTGCAGTTTAGTTAATGTGGCAAGCAACCCTGGCACTGTGGAGTGGCGCAATGCTTGCTGCCCCACAGGAGTAGGCACGGGACGCCCTGTGGCTTCACTGCTACCTTGCTCCCCAGAACCATTCCCCCGACCTCGCCCACGGCCTCGTCCACGTCACTTTCCGGGAGCCTTGCGCATTTTGAATTCCCAGTTAGAAATTGGCACTATATACCAGTAGCAAAAATTGTGGGTGCACGTAACCCCAATATATTCTTTGAATTCCCAGTCAGACAATGGCACTATATACCAGTAGCAAGAAATGAGGGTATTTATAACCCCAATATATTCTTTGAATTCCCAGTCAAAAACTGGCACTATATGGCAGTAGCAAGAAATGAGGGTATTTATAACCCCAATATATTCTTTGAATTCCCAGTCAGACAATGGCACTGTATACCAGTAGTAAAAATTGTGGGTGCACGTAACCCCAATATATTCTTTGAATTCCCAGTCAGACAATGGCACTATATACCAGTAGCAAGAAATGAGGGTATTTATAACCCCAATATATTCTTTGAATTCCCAGTCAGACAATGGCACTGTATACCAGTAGTAAAAATTGTGGGTGCACGTAACCCCAATATATTCTTTGAATTCCCAGTCAGAAACTGGCACTATATGGCAGTAGCAAGAAATGAGGGTATTTATAACCCCAATATATTCTTTGAATTCCCAGTCAGACAATGGCACTGTATACCAGTAGTAAAAATTGTGGGTGCACGTAACCCCAATATATTCTTTGAATTACCAGTCAGAAACTGGCACTATATGGCAGTAGCAAGAAATGAGGGTATTTGTAACCCCAATATATTCTTTGAATTCCCAGTCAGAAACTGGCACTCTATACCAGTAGTAAAAATTGTGGGTGCACGTAACCCCAATATATTCTTTGAATTCCCAGTCAGACAATGGCACTATATACCAGTAGCAAGAAATGAGGGTATTTATAACCCCAATATATTCTTTGAATTCCCAGTCAGAAACTGGCACTATATGGCAGTAGCAAGAAATGAGGGTATTTATAACCCCAATATATTCTTTGAATTCCCAGTCAGAAACTGGCACTATATGGCAGTAGCAAGAAATGAGGGTATTTATAACCCCAATATATTCTTTGAATTCCCAGTCAGACAATGGCACTGTATACCAGTAGTAAAAATTGTGGGTGCACGTAACCCCAATATATTCTTTGAATTACCAGTCAGAAACTGGCACTATATGGCAGTAGCAAGAAATGAGGGTATTTGTAACCCCAATATATTCTTTGAATTCCCAGTCAGAAACTGGCACTGTATACCAGTAGTAAAAATTGTGGGTGCATGTAACCCCAATATATTCTTTGAATTACCAGTCAGAAACTGGCACTATATGGCAGTAGCAAGAAATGAGGGTATTTGTAACCCCAATATATTCTTTGAATTCCCAGTCAGAAACTGGCACTGTATACCAGTAGTAAAAATTGTGGGTGCACGTAACCCCAATATATTCTTTGAATTCCCAGTCAGACAATGGCACTATATACCAGTAGCAAGAAATGAGGGTATTTATAACCCCAATATATTCTTTGAATTACCAGTCAGAAACTGGTACTATATGGCAGTAGCAAGAAATGAGGGTATTTGTAACCCCAATATATTCTTTGAATTCCCAGTCAGAAACTGGCACTGTATACCAGTAGTAAAAATTGTGGGTGCACGTAACCCCAATATATTCTTTGAATTCCCAGTCAGACAATGGCACTATATACCAGTAGCAAGAAATGAGGGTATTTATAACCCCAATATATTCTTTGAATTACCAGTCAGAAACTGGTACTATATGGCAGTAGCAAGAAATGAGGGTATTTGTAACCCCAATATATTCTTTGAATTCCCAGTCAGAAACTGGCACTGTATACCAGTAGTAAAAATTGTGGGTGCACGTAACCCCAATATATTCTTTGAATTACCAGTCAGAAACTGGCACTATATGGCAGTAGCAAGAAATGAGGGTATTTGTAACCCCAATATATTCTTTGAATTCCCAGTCAGAAACTGGCACTGTATACCAGTAGTAAAAATTGTGGGTGCACGTATCCCCAATATATTCTTTGAATTCCCAGTCAGACAATGGCACTATATACCAGTAGCAAGAAATGAGGGTATTTATAACCCCAATATATTCTTTGAATTCCCAGTCAGACAATGGCACTGTATACCAGTAGTCAAAATTGTGGGTGCACGTAACCCCAATATATTCTTTGAATTCCCAGTCAGAAACTGGCACTATATGGCAGTAGCAAGAAATGAGGGTATTTATAACCCCAATATATTCTTTGAATTCCCAGTCAGACAATGGCACTGTATACCAGTAGTAAAAATTGTGGGTGCACGTAACCCCAATATATTCTTTGAATTACCAGTCAGAAACTGGCACTATATGGCAGTAGCAAGAAATGAGGGTATTTGTAACCCCAATATATTCTTTGAATTCCCAGTCAGAAACTGGCACTGTATACCAGTAGTAAAAATTGTGGGTGCACGTAACCCCAATATATTCTTTGAATTCCCAGTCAGACAATGGCACTATATACCAGTAGCAAGAAATGAGGGTATTTATAACCCCAATATATTCTTTGAATTCCCAGTCAGACAATGGCACTGTATACCAGTAGTAAAAATTGTGGGTGCACGTAACCCCAATATATTCTTTGAATTCCCAGTCAGAAACTGGCACTATATGGCAGTAGCAAGAAATGAGGGTATTTATAACCCCAATATATTCTTTGAATTCCCAGTCAGACAATGGCACTGTATACCAGTAGTAAAAATTGTGGGTGCACGTAACCCCAATATATTCTTTAAATTACCAGTCAGAAACTGGCACTATATGGCAGTAGCAAGAAATGAGGGTATTTGTAACCCCAATATATTCTTTGAATTCCCAGTCAGAAACTGGCACTGTATACCAGTAGTAAAAATTGTGGGTGCACGTAACCCCAATATATTCTTTGAATTCCCAGTCAGACAATGGCACTATATACCAGTAGCAAGAAATGAGGGTATTTATAACCCCAATATATTCTTTGAATTACCAGTCAGAAACTGGTACTATATGGCAGTAGCAAGAAATGAGGGTATTTGTAACCCCAATATAGTCTTTGAATTCCCAGTCAGAAACTGACACTGTATACCAGTAGTAAAAATTGTGGGTGCACGTAACCCCAATATATTCTTTGAATTACCAGTCAGAAACTGGCACTATATGGCAGTAGCAAGAAATGAGGGTATTTGTAACCCCAATATATTCTTTGAATTCCCAGTCAGAAACTGGCACTGTATACCAGTAGTAAAAATTGTGGGTGCACGTATCCCCAATATATTCTTTGAATTCCCAGTCAGACAATGGCACTATATACCAGTAGCAAGAAATGAGGGTATTTATAACCCCAATATATTCTTTGATTTCCCAGTCAGACAATGGCACTGTATACCAGTAGTAAAAATTGTGGGTGCACGTAACCCCAATATATTCTTTGAATTCCCAGTCAGAAACTGGCACTATATGGCAGTAGCAAGAAATGAGGGTATTTATAACCCCAATATATTCTTTGAATTCCCAGTCAGACAATGGCACTGTATACCAGTAGTAAAAATTGTGGGTGCACGTAACCCCAATATATTCTTTGAATTACCAGTCAGAAACTGGCACTATATGGCAGTAGCAAGAAATGAGGGTATTTGTAACCCCAATATATTCTTTGAATTCCCAGTCAGAAACTGGCACTGTATACCAGTAGTAAAAATTGTGGGTGCACGTAACCCCAATATATTCTTTGAATTCCCAGTCAGACAATGGCACTATATACCAGTAGCAAGAAATGAGGGTATTTATAACCCCAATATATTCTTTGAATTCCCAGTCAGACAATGGCACTGTATACCAGTAGTAAAAATTGTGGGTGCACGTAACCCCAATATATTCTTTGAATTACCAGTCAGAAACTGGCACTATATGGCAGTAGCAAGAAATGAGGGTATTTGTAACCCCAATATATTCTTTGAATTCCCAGTCAGAAACTGGCACTGTATACCAGTAGTAAAAATTGTGGGTGCACGTAACCCCAATATATTCTTTGAATTCCCAGTCAAACAATGGCACTATATACCAGTAGCAAGAAATGAGGGTATTTATAACCCCAATATATTCTTTGAATTCCCAGTCAGACAATGGCACTGTATACCAGTAGTAAAAATTGTGGGTGCACGTAACCCCAATATATTCTTTGAATTACCAGTCAGAAACTGGCACTATATGGCAGTAGCAAGAAATGAGGGTATTTGTAACCCCAATATATTCTTTGAATTCCCAGTCAGAAACTGGCACTGTATACCAGTAGTAAAAATTGTGGGTGCACGTAACCCCAATATATTCTTTGAATTCCCAGTCAGACAATGGCACTATATACCAGTAGCAAGAAATGAGGGTATTTATAACCCCAATATATTCTTTGAATTCCCAGTCAGACAATGGCACTGTATACCAGTAGTAAAAATTGTGGGTGCACGTAACCCCAATATATTCTTTGAATTCCCAGTCAGAAACTGGCACTATATGGCAGTAGCAAGAAATGAGGGTATTTATAACCCCAATATATTCTTTGAATTCCCAGTCAGACAATGGCACTGTATACCAGTAGTAAAAATTGTGGGTGCACGTAACCCCAATATATTCTTTGAATTACCAGTCAGAAACTGGCACTATATGGCAGTAGCAAGAAATGAGGGTATTTGTAACCCCAATATATTCTTTGAATTCCCAGTCAGAAACTGGCACTGTATACCAGTAGTAAAAATTGTGGGTGCACGTAACCCCAATATATTCTTTGAATTCCCAGTCAGACAATGACACTATATACCAGTAGCAAGAAATGAGGGTATTTATAACCCCAATATATTCTTTGAATTACCAGTCAGAAACTGGCACTATATGGCAGTAGCAAGAAATGAGGGTATTTATAACCCCAATATATTCTTTGAATTCCCAGTCAGAAACTGGCACTGTATACCAGTAGTAAAAATTGTGGGTGCATGTAACCCCAATATATTCTTTGAATTCCCAGTCAGACAATGGCACTATATGGCAGTAGCAAAAATAGTGGGTGTATATAGCCCCAATTCTATTGCTAGGGGACTTGCAGGGTATTTCTGGGGTGAAGGTGGGGGGGCACACCGTTGGAACGGGTATCGGGGTGTATATATGGGGTATACGGGAATACACTGTCAGTGTATTCCATTCAGGATCCTGGGAAAGCTGGGTTGCGGCGATTGAGCCCGTCAGTGCCACGTTACACTGACAAGCTTCTCCCTGGAATTTAGCTCTTACAAGAGCTGTTGTGGTTGTCTTCTCCTTCCTATCCTAGCCTGTCCCTGCCTACCCAGAATCTAAGCCCTAGCTAGCTGGACGGAAACCTCCGTCCTCGGTGAATTGCAAGCTCAGAATGACGCGAACCTGGGCGGCGCTGTTCTTTTAAATTAGAGGTCACATGTTTTCGGCAGCCAATGGGTTTTGCCTACTTTTCTCAACGTCACCGGTGTCGTAGTTCCTGTCCCACCTACCCTGCGCTGTTATTGGAGCAAAAAAGGCGCCAGGGAAGGTGGGAGGGGAATCGAGTAATGGCGCACTTTACCACGCGGTGTTCGATTCGATTCGAACATGCCGAACAGCCTAATATTCGATCGAACATGAGTTCGATAGAACACTGTTCGCTCATCTCTAGTTGTGTACAATACATCCGTTGTTACTACTACCGGTTTCTTTACATGTAATTCTGCCAAAAGTAACTGTAAAAGAGCAAAGAAATAACTGAGAAAAAAACAAGTGAGTATACTATAGGAGATCCAGGGACACTGGTATCCAAATTCAGGTTGTGTTGCAGCTAAAATAGGAATCTGGGACACTCAGGAATGTCGCTTGCTGTCTATGACTTATATCCCATCACCATGTTACACTTACTGTGAGCTGTGAGGAGTTGCAGACTCCTCTCTGAGAAGTGTATAGACATGAAGCACAAAGCAGCTGTGTGTAACATGTAGAGGATGTAAAGAGAGACCTGCCCCTTATGTGGAATATTTGGTCTCTTAGCTAAGTAGATGAGGTGTATTAATCTAGAGGTATTGAGATTCCCTTCACAACACAAACCAATTTGCTCCGGTCAGATCAAAAACTGAAGGGTTTTAAATATACTATTAGCGAGTAACTTCGCCCACCATTTCAGGTCTGTATTAAGTAGTAAAACTGGTCTATAACTAGAATATAATTCTAGAATCTTCCCTTCCTTAAGGATAATATAAACATGCACTTCAAGCGATTGTTTGGGCCAAGGCACTCCCAACACGAGGGCGTTACAAATGTCTAAAAATCTGAGGAGAAGGATGTCTTGGAATTTATTGTAATAAGGGATTGGTAAACCATCTGGGCCAGGCCATTTACAAACATGGAAAGGGGAGAAGAACCTCCTATAGTTCCTGTTCCATGAACAGAGCACAAAGAGTATACCTGTGGGTGTCTGAGAGGTTCGGGAGATTTAAAGAATCAAGGTAGTCTCAGATGAGTTTAGGGCACTAGAGCTAGGGGAGTCCAAACTATAAAAGGAATGGTAATAGTCTTGGAATTCTTTAGCAATCGCAGAAGCAGCACCTCCTATACTTGCTCTTTCAGATACCTCATGATCCAACACATTGTGAACATGGAGTTCTGCAGTCACAACTGTAGTATTTCCAATTTTGCATTTTCATTGCATCCTCAGGAACTAGGGACCGAGAAATATAATTTTGGTTCTTTATACACACCTGCTGGATACTAGGATTCAGTCCTGACCCTTGACAGCCATGATGGTGTGAACATTATTCATCACATATCTGACTATGGTCAATATGGACAAACACCATGGAGTGACACATATATATATATCCTCCTTGGTAAATAACCAAGGGGGTCCCTCTCTTTCTCAGTGGTGATCCTTAGTTGACAAAACAATCCTTTATGAAAAAGTAGCATATAACAGGAAGGGACAACAGAAGTGTGATAAGTCTGGGGTCCCTGGTGCGTCTCACCCCTAACTCTTTGCTCCACTTTTTACATTTCAAGCCTTGCTCAGCCTCGTCCTCAAGCACTTATTGTTTTTCTATGGCTTGCTAATGCAATCTCAATCTCTAACACAATTATGCTTCCATGTAGGAAAGTTTGCTATGTATGTAAATTGCATTTGTGTAGCCAGTGTTATTACAACTCTGTATCTCTGAACTGATTTATATGTACAGGTTCAAGCTTCAACTTCAATAAACTGACTTAAAAATAATGACAAGGGCTTATATTCAGAGCAATACCATGAGCACAGGCTCCATATGACAACACACTAAGCACTAAAGGTCTGTATGATGTACCTTAGACACTCATTGTGTCACCATATGATGTCCATGTGAGCCATAATAATATTCCCTTTAAGGAATGTTTCTAGATGACAATGCCTGTTTAAGAATAACGTGATGGAGCATTTCACATTTTCTTTCCTACAGATTCATAAGGAGCAAGTGAAGAAAATAAACCTCACTGTGCCTTTATGTAATATTGGATGCACACAGCTGTATAATAAGGAACCAAAGTATTAATAAACCCTTAATGGCTCAGTGCACTTCTTCTCTCCCTTGTTTTGTACAATGCTCTACTTTACAGATTATAAGAAGGAAGGAAACAGTACTGTAGCCAAATCTATTATATACATTTATGAGATTTGACTTAACTCAGAAATATTGTTTTCTCTAAATACTTTTTTCTTACTTAGATGTGGGTTGAATGTTAATAAATATACAAAGCAAGGGAAGCAAGTGATTTCGGGAGAGTTCAGTATATTTCATATTAAAGTACATGGACATTGTAGAAATTTGGACCCATATTTATGACATAGAGTGGAGAGTGTAACAACTTTCAAAAGTGAAAACAGTTGATTGATACAAGATTGAGAACTGAACCCCTGGTGATCACCTCATCTCACCACAAAAGTTATATGAACTTTTCCATGATGTATATACAGTAAAGTATGTGACAGAATGTTTTGTCATACAAAATACCCAGTTCTAATATATGAATGACACTTAGGCTAAGGGATAATACGCATCGCGGTTCTTCCTGCAACCCTTTGAACAGAAAGTTCACAGAGTTTTCCTCCACGGACTTTCTGTTACCATTATATCTACAGGAAAGCCGCCAGCGTTTCCGAAGATGTAATTAACATGCTGCAATTTCCAAAACCACACCGGTTTTTACCTCAAAGTGGGCACGGAATTTGCATGAATCCCATCCACTTTACAAGTACTGTAAAACGCAGCTATTAAACACTGTGGTGTTTCAGTCCTGTGGGGCGCCGGCCTTAAATAACTAAAGTGACTATTTAAAGCTAAGGCTTCATGAAGCAGAAAAGCTGCTTTTTTTGTTGAGGATTTTGCCGTGATTTTTTGAGCCAGACCCTAGAGCAAGCACTTATACTTCTCCCTTCTGCTCTTGGCCCATAAAACACAGTAAAATCTGCAACAAAAAAGCAGGGACCTGTGTGTGAGATGTGAGTATGAGTCTCTAGCCTAAGTATATGTTTTCTAATGATTGCAGTAGAAAAGATAAATGTAATAAAGTACACAATGATGTCAACTGGACAACACAACTGTAAATAAATATAATGCAATGGTTTGTTTCTTTTTACAAAGCAAGACCATTGAAGCAGTAAATACTGAACAACTATATATAATTTTTGATGTTGGTTCAAGTATCGACTACCTTTAATGACTTATAAGCTTGAAACAATTATGACTGCCAACTTATTTCATTATCAACTACTAGATGAAAATTGATTTTTTATTTCTGTCTGCCCTTTGAATTTGCAAACTAACACATATATCAGTCCCTTCAAAAACCAATGACAGGTGGATGATAATATTTCTTTAACAGATGAAAGGAGTCTAGAAAGTTGAAATGCAGCAACGTGATTGTTTAGTAGAATACTTAACTAATCATCTGGAAACACTTGGAGGTCATTTATACAAGTGTCAAGAGGGTTGGAGACTCATACTTTTCCTCTTTAGTGCTTTGTGTCCATTTTATATTAGCTATTTAATTAACTTTTATTGAATGACTTGGTAATGTATAAATCAAATAAATCTTACAGCAATTAATCCATGTCTATATTATCTTGATCCATACTAAACAATGAAAGCAGTGTAACTAGACTAATGAACAAGAATGACATTAAGCTTTGATAAAAGGACAAACAAAGCCCTAGCAAAGAAAGCATAAAATGTAGGTGGTTTCAGTTAAAATAGAATATTTCATACAACCAAATATTGCAGGACAGTTCTATACTCGTACACACTGCCATTTCATTTAATGTTACATGGTTTGTCCCACTATTATATTTAAAGTCTATATCTGCTATTCTCTACACTGTATGGTGGGAAAGGGACTTTGCCTGCCTGGTCACTACAAGGGTAATTTATAGCTTCTCATGGACATGACTGTTTATTAACAAGGCTAGAGAAGTATTGCAGCAGGTCACCAACTGCACTTCTCTTGTAAAACGTTTCATTTGACTTTCAGCAGTGTGATCCTGTAACTTGCTGCAGAGTTGTGCCCTGCTTTTTACTGTGTACAGGCCATACTTGTGCTTGTAATGCAGAGGAAATTAGAGTGGAAGATGTTTACTTCAGTTATATCTATGGCGCCGATCACATCTACGTTCAGGTTTGCATTCGGGGAGTCCGCTTGGGGACCCCCAAAGGGAAACCTATATGCATTAAAAGCGGTTATCTGGGTCATTCCGTGTCAAGTGAACCAATGATTTTTCCCTCTATATTTTTAATTCTTTTGAGATTTTGTTATTTGGTAATAGTGTGTCAGAGAATGCAAAATGTGAAGAAAAAAAAATTCTAGAATTTTTTTTTGATTTTTTAATTGATTTTCAAAGTTCAGAAAGTGCGAATTTCTGTGTTGCCTGCCTTTACATTTCTCCTCATAACTTAGGCTAGAAAAAAGATAGAGAAACAAAATAAACACCATTCTACTCAGAACTATACAGGCTTTCACCAAATATGTCACAAGAGTATCTTTGTTAATATTTTACCCATGTGAACACAAACGCAAAATTTTAAAACGCATTTCCGAAAAAAACGATTTATTTAAAAATTTCAAAAAAATGCACATGGGCCTGCTATTCCCTTAGCCACATCTGTACCAAAATTCAAGTTGGGATCGCGATGGGATAATATTTTAAAATATAACTATTACAGTGTCATTCCGAAAATCTTGAATTCAGATCTGTTCAGCCTGTGGACAGTGAAGTCCATGAAGTGGTAGAAGGTGGCACAAGATTGGCAATGGATGACATAACTGGTTATGTGACCTGTGAATATGATCAGCGCTGGTGGCTGGCTACTGTACTCTCCAAAGATTGTGAAAATGAAGACATAAAATTGACTTTTTTGCATCCTTCTGGTCCAGCACCATCCTTTGTGTATCCAAGAAAACCAGACATTTTACAAGTCAACAAAAATCAGATATTAACTCAGGTGGAGCCTAACACCATGACAGGCCGTACATACTCTTTGACACAAAAGGAAATGGCCATTGCTAGTAAGGGCTCATTCACATCTGCGTTCATCTGTCCTTATTGCAGGTTTCCGTTTCCTGCATAAAACAGATGCAGGAGACGGAAGCCTGCAGGAGACTTTCTCACCCATTCATTTGAATGGGTGAGAAAGGTGTCCGGCCGTGAGCGGCGGTGAGCGTTTTGCGCTCTCTGCCGCGAAACCGGGTTTTATAATCCGGACACAGAGTCGGACATGCACTACTCTGTGTCCGGATTAAAAAATCCGGTTTCGCGGCGGAGAGCCTAAAACACTCACCGCCGCTCACGGCCGGACCCGGTCTATGGTTTCCGTCTTCTGCCATGCAGAAGACGGAAACCATAGAACAGAGACATGAACGCAGCTGTGAACCCAGCGTAAGCGCTTATGGCAAGATTACATTTCACTCACTAGAAAGGACAAATTGATGATAAAAGGCCAGTAGTTTAAAAATGTCCTATTAATTGTTTGATTAGTTCATATTTTAGAATGAGGATTTATCTACTGGACTATTTTTCTTAATAAATCACGTTTAGTGATATAATAAAAAAACAATTGTTACATGTAGAAATAGGTGTTATAAATATTGGTTCTTGTACTCTTGTTAACATATAATTAGGATGAGACTATTTAGAAGATCACACTTGAGGATATGAGCAGCTTTTTTTCTTTCGGTTTGTTCAATGCATTCAGGTTGAAAATGCTGAACAAGCTGTGTTATGATGATAAGATGTATTTGTTCTGGCACTTACAGTATTTGCTTTTTATGTTTTTTTATTGTTGCATATAAATGTTGAATTTAGCAAGTTGTAATTTGAAAAGAAAAAAGGAAGAAGCTCACACAAACATAAAATCAGATGAATCAACGCTTAAAAAAAAATTAAAAAAAATTGATCCCAATTCGGTCCCAAGTTGAAAACCTGTACAAATATAACCAAGAACACGAGTAACACAAATGCATTTTTTCACAATTTTAAAACATACGTTTTTTTCACAATTGCGCATCAAAATTTTGAATTTGATTTCTCCAAAACAAAATATAAAGAAACATCGTCTTGTGACATATCAAATGAAAGCCAGTACCGCTCTGAGAAACATGATAATGCCTCTCCCACCTATTTATCTTAATTCTAGCCCAAGATATGTTAAAAAATGTAAAGCCATACCAGGCCAAAATTCACACTTTTTCAAAACTTTAGAAGTCTATAAAAAATTAACTGATGAAGAAAAAAATTCAAAACTTTTTATTTGTAATTAACTTAAGTTGTACTTGATAAAAAATAAAAATAAAAAAAAATCTAAAGACGTCAGGTAAAAAAAATATTCCTATTTGGATCACTTGATATGGAATGACCCATCTAAGGAAACTACTCGGACCCCATAGACTATAATGGGGTCCGTATGGTTTCCGCTCGGTTTCTTCATGAAACAACCAGAAAGAAGTGTTGCTTGCAGGACTTAATTCTTCACATGTTTCCTATGGAAACTGAGCAGAAACCACACAGACCCCATTATAGTCTATGGGTTCCGCAGGTTTCTCAAGTAACTGCTTTCTAAAGTGTATAGATTTCCATTCAAGGGATCCCCAAGCAGACTCTCCAAATGGAAACCCGAACGCAGGTGTGATTGGGGCCTCATTCATTATAAAATGCAGATATTTGCTTCTGAAAGAGAAGATAACCATCATTTATTTAACACTAATTTGCAATTCTACCTGTACCATTTCCAGAAATATCAATGGTTGAAAATATCATCTGAATTGGGTTTATATGCAGGTCAATATAAAGAACCTGAATCCGAATTTGATTTCAAACAGTGATAGATCTGGAAATAATAGAGAGAACTGCACCTTAGTGTAACATGAATGATTATAATCTCTTCCTTCATACGACACCAGGAGTAAGTTTCTACATATTATTCGCATGAATCCCATTCACTTTGCAAGTACCGTAAAACGTCGCAATTTTTCCCACGACGTTTCCACCGCGGCCAAATCATGGCATTTCTGGCCCGTGGGGCCCTGGCCTTAAAGAGGAATTCCTTTTTTTATTTTTTTTTTTATTTATTTGTCTATAAAATGGCATATCATACAATTTTCTAATAAACATGAATTTACATGCTTACATATATTTATTATATCAGTGCAGGACCCTTCTTACACAGTAGAATGATATAGCCCACAAATCAGTCTTGTGTAATATAGTCAAGGGTTAACAAAATAGGATCAAACATGGCATTTGTTATGTGACACATCATGTAACTGCTGAGATTATAAATAAATGTATATTAGAAACGTGTACATTATTCTGTTTTTATGCTAAAGTGAAAAAACATATTACCACTTAAAGTTTTTGAATGGGTGTTTCAGCTTGAGGTTTCCAGTTCTTGGCATTCACACATTTTCTTGTAAAAAGGAAGACTGGTATAGTGAATGCAGAATAGAACAGCACACCATGGTACTTATGCTTCTTAGCGTTTATTGTACATCAACTTGAGTGCAAAATTATTTCTCATAAATTTCAATTCATCAAATGCTGCTTATACAAGTACATATAGTTTCTAGTGCTACATTTTGGGTGGGCAACACCCAGCAGGCTGGAACAACACAATAATACAATCATATGTATGTACCATACATATACATGTGGTGACAATATGCATACGGGTTGTACACATGAAAAATATACAGGTGACAGGCAGAGTGATGGAGTCCCAGTATATCTCTCCCAGATTCCTGACATATCTGTGGTCCAGGGCGGGTCTTGAGTAGACCTCAGCCCCAGGTGTAGGTCCTGGGCTGGTTACTGGGCCATAAAAGGCTGCACTCTAAAAGGTATGGGGCTGGGGGGGGGGGTATTTTTCCACTTTGGCAGGGGGTCCTGACACACAATGCCCACAATCTTTGTGAATTCTTCTCTCTCCTCTCTCTCTTCTGGTCTTCCCTCTCTTTCATCCTCTCCCTCTGTTCATGCATATACTTCTCTATGAGCTATCCCTTGTGTTATCTACCACCTTGTTATATTGATTGTTCCTGTATTTTATAAAGTTTGTTAGCTGGCTCCTATTTGTATGAAGGCCATGCTGCACGGTTTGTTTGTGTGTTTGTTTCTATTTTTGATATATATAAAGGATTATTTTTTTAAAAAAGGTGAAGTCGGTGGAGCATGCTGTATACATTCAAAATCTGCAAAAAACAAAATCTGCAACAAAAAACAGCTGCATTTCTGCAACTCAGCCTACGATTGCCTTAAAAATATGATGACAGTATATGTGTAATGGCCATCACAAGTCTGGCTGGGGTGCGGATGCCCTGACCCAACAAATTTAGGGTCCTTTCACATGGAGTTTTGTGGCACTGATTCAACCACAAAACTTGTCTAAAAAAGAAGTGCTGTAAAACTGAATCCCATTGACTTCCATGGGTTCCGTCTTATGCACGCTTATGCGCGCTGCCCTTTGAACTCAATGAGAGGCTTTATTACCTATTGCTTTCAACGTGTTACGTGCGTTAAGCGTACACGCGTTAACACATTGAAAGCAATAGGTAAAAAAAGCCTCCCATTGAGTTTAATGGGATTCAGACGGAACCCATTGAAATCGATGGGATTCAGTTTTACAGCACTTCTTTTTTACACGAGTTTTGTGGACGAATCCGCGCCACAAAAGCCTGTGTTAATGGACCCTTATTGTTAGGAGTATTTAGGTTCATTGCTTTCTGTTTTTCTTACCTGGGGAGTTTTTGGCTGAGCAGTGTCTGGGGTGGCATCCTGGCGCTGCGGGGTTGTCCTGTCGTGGGTATTGGTGCACACCTTCTGACTTGCACGCGCGCACTGTTGGTAGGCAGCTTTATTTCCTGGTTGATTAGTCTGTCCTCCCATTTGCACCTGGGAGGAGTGGTCTCTACTCTGTATTTAAACCCATGCCTCCCATGGTTCTGTGCTGAGTGTCTCTTTTACAGTGCTAGGCCTTAGCAGGAGGAGTAGGTGGTTATCTTGGATAGAGGAAGTTCCGTGGTTGGTTTTTGGTAGGTTTGGGTAAACTAGTTGGAGTGGGAGTTTTCCCTTCTGTGTTCACCAATCCTTCCTCTGTGTGTATTGACTGTGTGAGTGAATTGCCTTATCCTTTGATTTCTACTCAGTTTCCCTGTGTTTGTTTCCTAGTGTAAGGTACCTTCCCATATTGGTTTGGGGGAATCCTTTCCCACATTTTTCCTGTGTGCTGCTTGTGTTGTTAGTCAGCGCACACCCTTGTCAGTCCCTGTCAGTAGCAGCTTCACTTGTTCGTTAGGGGTGACCCCCTTTAGTCTCCAGTCCCTAGAGGTCTTATAGGGCATTCCTTCTCCCACTTCCCTCTAGGCCTACGGTATCAGTGAGAGAGGAGCCGTCGGGGTCAGGCTTAGCCTGAGTACAGCCGACCCACACCCGTGAGGCAGGGACCGGGATAGCTAGTGGGAGTAGTGTAGGGCGAGATTTCCTACTGCTATTCCTTAGCCCCATTGCAGCTACCTGGACTGACATAACACTTATTGTTACTTACAACAAAAACTGTGGTAAACTGTACAGGAAATGTACGCTATTCTTGTTCACAGGGTGTCAGAGCATCTTAAGGGAGTCTTCACACGATGTAACGCTGCGCTCATTCTAATCGTAAAAACACGTTCAGAATGAGCGCGTAAAAGCAGCTCATGTATTACGCGCGTAATACATTGAAAGCATAGGGAAAAAAGCCTCCCATTGATTTCAATGGGGAGCACACATACGCCGGCTGCCATTCAAGTCAATGGGAGCAGCTTTTTACGCGCTCATTCTGAACGTGTTTTTACAATCAGAATGAGCGCAGCGTTACATCGTGAGAAGGCTCCCTAATAATTCAAGGGCATTTCATGCTAGCCGAGAACTTGAGTATGATTAGTGTATAGAGTATGGGGGCACTCGTCCACATTAGGGAGAGTGTTCGCCTACATAGGCAGTACGGAGACTTACAAGTCATTCCTGCTCCGCTAGGGATTATGGGTAAAAATATATAGAGTGTTTGGTGTATAGAGTGTCAGTCTTAATAAATTTCACCGTATTATTCTGTGGCTGGAGAGCACCATCTAAGCATTAAAAAGAAAAAAACAATGTTTTGTTCCTGAAAATTGTTTGGATTTGGTCCTATAACTGACATAGGAGAACATATACTCTATAGAACCAAATGCTCTTATATCCTGTTGAAACACACTGGAGCAAACCAAAGTACTTGCCAATTTATACTTTATACTAGACAACACAACAACAGTATAATAATATAGTATAGTATATTCTAAAACCATGACTTGCCGTTAAGATGCAGCGAGACAATGACACAAATGAAGCCTCCGGATGTATTTAATTAGGGTGTTTTTTTCATTGCTATCCATTCATTCTTGACAGCATTTTCAAGACATTTATGCTTGATTTATACATCATGTTTAATCAGTAAATCTAATCTTGTTGATACTCGGAGACTCTAAATAGCAGAGAGAGCGTAGTGAAGGAGTCAGCAGTTTTTGTCTTTGTTTAAAGGCACAGGTGCTGTAAGTGCTGTTTTCTGCCTATGGTTGAATAGACTCATCAGTCTCCTGGCTAAAATCTAATCTGTGGGTCACTAAATGTTTTAAAAGCAGCAGCGCTTCTTATTGTTTTGTGGTTACGGTCAAAACTTATCAGGAATACAAATCAAGTAAATATTCGTCCCATAGGTAGAAACAGACACCATCTGGAAAATGCCTGAGAGAAATTTCACCTATTTATGGAATTTAATTTGAAGGTCCCGCTGGTTTTCCAGGCCTTTTGGGAAGATATTTCAAGCCTTTGTCTGATTCACATTGATAACATTAGCTATTATTACACACACACGCACGCACACACACAAAATATATATATATATATATATATATATATATATATACATACACACTTATCGGCCACTTTATTAGGTACACCATGCTAGTAACGGGTTGGACCCCCTTTTGCCTTCAGAACTGCCTCAATTCTTTGTGGCATAGATTCAACAAGGTGCTGGAAGCATTCCTCAGAGATTTTGGTCCATATTGACATGATGGCATCACACAGTTGCCGCAGATTTGTCGGCTGCACATCCATGATGCGAATCTCCCGTTCCACCACATCCCAAAGATGCTCTATTGGATTGAGATCTGGTGACTGTGGAAGCCATTGGAGTACAGTGAACTCATTGTCATGTTCAAGAAACCAGTCTGAGATGATTCCAGCTTTATGGCATGGCGCATTATCCTGCTGAAAGTAGCCATCAGATGTTGGGTACATTGTGGTCATAAAGGGATGGACATGGTCAGCAACAATACTCAGGTAGGCTTTGGCGTTGCAACGATGCTCAATTGGTACCAAGGGGCCCAAAGAGTGCCAAGAAAATATTCCCCACACCATGACACCACCACCACCAGCCTGAACCATTGATACAAGGCAGGATGGATCCATGCTTTCATGTTGTTGACGCCAAATTCTGACCCTACCATCCGAATGTCGCAGCAGAAATCGAGACTCATCAGACCAGGCAACGTTTTTCCAATCTTCAATTGTCCAATTTCGATGAGCTTGTGCAAATTGTAGCCTCAGTTTCCTGTTCTTAGCTGAAAGGAGTGACACCCGGTGTGGTCTTCTGCTGCTGTAGCCCATCTGCCTCAAAGTTCGACGTACTGTGCGTTCAGAGATGCTCTTCTGGCTACCTTGGTTGTAACGGGTGGCTATTTGAGTCACTGTTGCCTTTCTATCAGCTCGAATCAGTCTGGCCATTCTCCTCTGACCTCTGGCATCAACAACGCATTTCCGCCCACAGAACTGCCGCTCACTGGATGTTTTTTCTTTTTCGGACCATTCTCTGTAAACCCTAGATATGGTTGTGCGTGAAAATCCCAGTAGATCAGCAGTTTCTGAAATACTCAGACCAGCCCTTCTGGCACCAACAACCATGCCACGTTCAAAGGCACTCAAATCACCTTTCTTCCCCATACTGATGCTCGGTTTGAACTGCAGGAGATTGTCTTGACCATGTCTACATGCCTAAATGCACTGAGTTGCCGCCATGTGATTGGCTGATTAGAAATTAAGTGTTAACGAGCAGTTGGACAGGTGTACCTAATAAAGTGGCCGGTGAGTGTATATATATCTCACAAGCGTATCAAGTAAACTAAAATATCTTATATAAATGTTTGCTCATACTTAATATTAGTGCATGAAGTATGTACAACGGTGCAGCCTGCAGATCATGGGCCATATTGTATAATTTGTAGTACCTACTTTGTGCCATATAGGATACTGATGTTTTAGATTGTGGTACAGAGGTTTTGTACTTCATCAGGCACCAAGACCTGGGTTTGACTGCTGTCTCTACAACTCAATAGCTGGGTGTCTACTGTATAAAAGAGTAAACACCCGGTGGCTATGGCGGGCACCCGGCTCCCGGGCCGCCGCCAGAGTTAAACACCCAGCATCCGCTGTACTAGATGTCGGTAAGGGGTAATTATATAATAATACATTTTATTTATATAGCACCAACATATTCCTGCAGCGCTGTACAATTTGTAGGGATCAAGTACAGACAGAAATATACATTACAAAGAAATAGACACGTCACACAATGGGACTAAGGGCCCTACTCTCAAGAGCTTACAATCTATGAGGTAGCGGGGGTGGCAAAAGAGGTAGCAGGGGTAGCATTGCTTATACAGTGGTCAGACATTACACAAACATAAAGCTATATGAGCCGTTACCAGTCAGTGTTCTTTAATGTGCATATGGTGCCTGGACAGATAAAGTTAGTCTGAAACGGCATCATATCATGTAGAATAATGTGGGAGCGGGAACAGAGGAGGGTTATATTTAGGGATTCTAACTGCAGAAGGGTTTACATTAGGAATTGTTAGAAACAGTAAAATCTACATGAGGCAAACTCCAAAAAACATAGTTAGACTAAAGCACCACATAGCAAATCACTGCCAAAAAACGCTGCATCGTAGAAGAAAACGTTCTGACTGTTTTATACCTATACGGTTCAATGTGTGGATGGGATTAGCTAGACAATGGGGGGCAAACAGAATTTTTCCAGCCTCTGTCTCATGATATTTCACAATCAACATCTGTCTGATTTAATACATATTTAGTTTTAATATCAATAATTCTAAATGCAATATATGATATAATGTAAAAAAACTTTTCCAACACAAGCCTTTGGGCCTCTATTAAATCGCTTATATATTTTACACTTTCCGGCATGATAATTGTATAATTTTGTTTTAATGCAAGTTGCTGATAAAGCTATTAACTGAAATGAACTGTTATTACTACATGATCAGATTTTTATTTGCTTTTGCAATGCATGAGTGCTATATATTGCCAGCCATGGATATAGGTTTTCTAATGAAATGATCAACCTACTTTTAACAGGCTACATCCTTATAAAATAAAAAATTTTTGTTTGAGATGTATAGACATAGCAAAGTTTAAAACTACATCTTTCTCTCAAGGATGATGATATATCTTATATAAATAAAAAATAATTTCTGTGGTCTGATGTCTACTGTCTGACGTTTGTCATCTGCTCTTTATCCACGGCCAAGTGACTGGACCAACATGCACCAAATTTGGCATATTGATAAATCTGGAGCTTCCAAAGATTTTTTTATTAGTTGTCAACTCTCTTGAACCTACCGTTCTCAACATAGTCACAAAAGCAATTTTTTCATCACTGGCTTCCACATCAGGACATCACATAACCCATAATACCTAATAGAAACTTGCAGGAGCTTCATTATCACAGAATTGCAGCATCTCAGATATAGCGCTACCGGCTTCCATGTCAAAGACCTTCTTCCATATATGATACACATTAACCAATACAAGCTCATAGGTCTTTCAATCTTCATAGACATACACCTGTATCACAGAATTGCAGCATGTAGCAACTAAGTGCTATATCAAATCTTTGCTGGGCACTACCACCTGTGTCCATGCCACCTACTAAGACTGATAATCTTAGGCATGGGTTGAACTTTCAACCATGCGACTTTGGGCCGCATTTAAAAGAGGCAGAGCTTAGTTTTTCTCCCTTGGACCATGCTGCAGCAACAAAAGCCGAGATGAAGCTTGTATTAGCTGTGGTGAGCTGGTGGACAAAGCTACAAGGTTACTGGGGGGCTTGTAGCAGCCTGGGGTCACTGGCCAGACCCCAGGCTGCAGATTACACGTACTGGAACTCCCCGATCTCACCGCTCATCTTTGACCACAGCATCTAAGGTATTAACACCCGCTATTGGAGCTCAGCTCCAGCCGTGGGTGTTACACGAGGGTGTCAGCTGTTGCTTACAGCTGACACCCGCTCTCAATGTCACCTGCTCAGCTTCTGAACAGGTGACATTAAAAGGACGTGACTGTATGTTGTGGTGCACTAATTAAGGTCTTTCCACGATGTAAAGTTACATCCTGGTGCGCCTAGGTCTTAATCAGTTTCCTACTGAAAAGTACTGATTTGCAAACACCACATATTTGCAGCACTATAGGGATAATTTATAATGTCCTGTACACCAGTTTTTTAGAGTCATGAAAAAAGTCACAATTTTTGGTGAGTATCTATCTATCTATCTATCTATCTATCTATCTATCTATCTATCTATACACTCTTTAGTATCTACTTCTGCTTTTCACAAATAAAGAATGCACAAGACAAACTTCACTGTAAACACTATAAACATAAGAGTGGGTTTGGTCAAATTAGGAAAAAGAGCTCTGCCCATATAAAAGTATAATAATAACTTAATCTAACCATATTCCTTGATGAAGAAATAAATCTTGATTTGGATGTACCTAGTAATTAACTGTTCTCCGCATCTCGGAAGCTTTATGGACTGTGTATCTTTAAGCAACATTTTGACACTTGCTAAATAAATAATGATATTAATGTGATGGTTTTCTGCACTTGCCTAATTACAGGATCCCACAAATGTTCCATGTAATGGGATTATTTTAGTTTATAAAAGCTGAAGACAGAAAATGTTGCTATCAAAGTAAAATGCTTTTATGGTTTCTGATTAAGAAGGTAGCAGATGGCAGTGTTACTTGAAAACTATACATGAAATAACAGCTAGACTGAAAAGAAAAACGGAATTTTTTGTATCCTGGTGCATTGATGTATTTTTTAATTTATCACCAGCTGAGAGTCTCTTGCATATTTTCTGGCATCATGTACATTTTTTAAAAATAATTACCTTGAATTTAAAAGGGAAATAAACATTATACAGGACTTCATCGATGAACTGAGTGAATGTGAATATTGTACCTCCTGGGGCCCATGCTGCATGTTCAGCATTAATTGTGGAAGTCTAGAGATGAGTGCTGCTACCTAGTCGCTACAGAAACCTGGCCACAAAACTAGAGACAAACTATATAAGGGAACCAAAGGTGACAGCAGAGGCACTCTCGCCCCCCTTAGGCTCTGTTCACATTAATAACATGGCTGCTGTTCATGATAGCTATGATAGATCCCAATTAATCCTGATGGACCCAGTTTACTTGTAACAAATCTTTCAGGTTTTCATCAGGTTTCTGTTCTCATTTTGACAGCAGGCATACCAATGCAGACAATGTTCTCGCTATCAAGAAGGAATAAATTAGGATGACAACGTTAACAGGACCCACGGGTTTAATATGTATTGAAGCATATAACATTCAGAGGAACGTCTTCATGTGGGATTCAGTGAATTTATACTTATGAAACAAAAAAAAGTGGGAATTACAGCAGTCATCTTGCGGATTAAATCCTATAAGGACTATTTCTGACTAAGCACACAAGCACTTTATAGTGACACCATTCAGGTATTGTAGGTCTCTATTCTAACATACTTCCAAAGCCAGAGGAAATCATGCAAACCAGAAAGAAACAAATAAAATGACATATATTATGTCTTTGTTTTCTATTCTACACAAATGTCAAGGAATTCATATGGCAGTAGCAATGTTACCCCTGGATTCACTTCTTATATGAAAGAGGCTTTTTTACACAAACGACCCTACAGGCATTACAGACCCTACGGACGTTTGCAGGAGCATATGTTCACTGCCCACTTCTTTGCTACAATTACTATGCACTTATCACTACTAAATGGTGGATGAAAGTATTGTTTATCTCCATACAGTTTCTATTTTCCAACAGTCTAGCATTTTATATGTTGTATAAAAGATGTAATGAGTACCCAACAATATAGCCAATGACAGTAGTTCTCAATAAGTGGCTTAATAATTGCACTATGTAAAGACTATTTAACATGTGAGCAATCTATTGTACTGTACATCAGATCCCAAAGTATAATGAGTGGAGGTCCAGATGAGGTGACCAAACATAAAAAACAATGTTACTTGCCTCCCCTGGGCTCCAGCATTTGTCTTTGGGCCTCTTCTATGATTTCACAGACCACTGAATCCTGTAATTAGGCCTCGTGGGTTACACCAACATATACTCACCGAGCCCCTAAGGTCGAGGGCTCCATAGCAATTGCTACAGTTCCCCCAACAGTACATTTTGAGCATGGTAACCTCTGATATAGTCTGTATATGGTATAGATTTACAAAATCTATAGCTAGTAATAGGCTAGGTGACAGAAATCTGTTCCACATATCAGAAAGAACTTGCTTCTGCAATATGTATAAACTTTTCTTTAAAACTCTGGACACATGATACAGTTGCAGAAATTTCAGCAACAGATCTTCTGCTGGGAACACATGTTTTATCAGAATGTCCAACTTTTGGAACTTTTTTGAGTTTATAGGTCCAGATACTTTTTAAATATATTTTTAGGCTATGGCTCCAAATAAAGCGATTGCGGTTTTTCCTGCAGCTCTTTTCACAGAAAGTCTGCAGAGGTTTCCTCTGAGGACTTTCTGCTTCAATTTTACCTTTAGAGAAACCACTGTTTTTATTTTTCCATAATTTGTGGATGGGGTTCTCTAGAATCCTATCCACTTTGCAGGGTCTGTAAAACGCACCATGTGGGGCCCCCAGCATTATACTACTCAGATCTTTGTTTTGTGATAGAGATCTCCAATCCTCCTGTATAGAAAATAATCCAAAAGATACAATAATAAGCCACTAGACAGAGCAGAGAGCTTATGGAATCCTGTCTTAGTAATACTTATAAAAATATTGCCAGCATTAGTAACTATATTCACACTATGTCAATGATGACCCTGTCATGTCCGTTTTTCTTTTAACAGGAGTGATAAATTCAATATTGATGAATGGGGCTATTATGACTGTTATTTTTATTGTTCATTGTAACAAATCATCAAAGCATAGGTCATATCTAGAGATAGACAAATCAGCTTATAACAACATGGATTTGTCCCAAATATCCCAAATTGATTGGTTTTTAACAAAACAATAAACAGCTGCTATAACAAAATAATTTCCACTGCCATGTGTTAGACCAAGAAACACAGAGCAGACAATGTCATGTGTGCCCGGCCACTCTGCAACATATATTGACAAAGCTGCCTAGTGTATTCTACCGCTGCCACCACTCAGGCAGACATGACCTGATGGTGGCATGGTCCATCATATTATGCCTTGCTGCAGTGCTACAAAGGTTGCCACAGCTGCCTGGTGCCTACCACCATTGCCACCACTCAGACAACTGCTCACATCATGGGATAATATTTGTGGGCTTTTTTTTTTTTTTTTTTTTAAAGCCAATTCATCACTTTTCATGTGGTTCCCAACCACAAATTTGTCTCCCAAATAACAATAAGCCCCTGTAGCACTTAAAAGTAATCAAAACAGGCTAATTTTTCTACAAAACCATTATTTTTTCCAATATAACCTCCATGTATGTCTAAAACACCACGGGCACACAGGTTTCCCTTATAAATGAGTCATTTTTGGAGCATTACATACAATGTATAAAGGGATCTGTGAAAACGGACAAAAATAGGACATGAAAAATAATGATCATGTGAATAGCCCCCGGTCACTTGAATTGATTTTTTTTTTTTTTTTTTTAGATTGTGAGCCCCACATAGAGCTCACAATGTACATTTTCCCCTATCAGTATGTCTTTAGAATAAGGGATGGAAATCAATGCAAACACAGGGAGAACATACACACTCCTTGCAGATGTTTTTTGCCCTTGGTGGTATTTGAACACCAGGATTCCAGTGCTGCAAGGCTGCAGTGCTAACCACTGAGCCACCATGTGGCCCCCACTTAAATTGAATTTAATGCTACTAATATGCCATCAATGCTTAGAAAACGGATGTTATGTTGCCATTATTCACTGTCATGTAAATATGGCTTTGCACATAGTATAAGAGGACAGTGCTTTACATGGCTCCAAAAGATCTGAACATGCATGTCAGGATTAGTGTTGGTGCCAATGCAAAGAGCTGTTGCTATCCACATCATAAAGATGAACTGTTGCTTACTTAAGTTTTTTGGGGAAATAATCTAGTACAAGAAAAGGGTAGCAGAAGGAGGTATTATTTTATTAACATACTCCTCTAATTTGTTGTATGGAAATATTCTTGTCATGCTTTTTCTCTTTGATCTTATTCAACCTAATTCTGTCCTGACATGTTATTGTAAATATGTATCAGATATGACTGTATATATGATATATATATATATATATATATATATATATATAGTATATATGTGTGTGTGTGTGTGTGTGTGTGTGTGTGTGTGTATACGTATATATGTCATGTTTCCTAATTAACTATTTCAACAAGAAGATTCTAACTAATTTCATCTGCTGTTTATAGGAAAGAATCATGCTATTAATCTTTGCATACTCAATTTCCCTCTTCCAGACTACAGTATTTGGAGTAAATTAGAGTCTTAAAGATAAAACTCTTAAGTCATTTGATCTAGAACATGAATACTTTTCCATGGACAAAACATTACGCACTAAATTGCGTCGTGCAAAGATTTAATTTCCAACAGTCTGAAAGTGTGATGTGTTTTTATTGCAAAAAAACGTGTTAGAAGATGAGCAGTGGAAGATAAGCTGGCGTGTTTGAAGTCTAACACTCACAAGAGATCAGTCATGGGCTGGGGACCCTGCAGCTGTAATCTCATGCTGCACAGCAAATGAAAAATAAAATCACATTTCTTCCACCTTTCATTTACCATCTTCTTCCAACTTATTTTTCCACACACATATTTAATGTATATAGGACCTCCTTCCAATAATACTTCTAAAGAATACTCAAACTGTATATGATAGAAATTAGGTTTATTAAAAACCATGTCACGCAAAAAATTCCATGAATTGTTACCCATGCTATACGTACTGTTCTTAATATTAAAGAAGACCTTTTACCATCTTCATCAATTCAAGTTCTTAGCATCTGTTAATAGGTGCCACTCCACTGATTCCAGCGGGGAGCTTGGCCCCATTCACACAGGGCACGGACGGCAGATTTTGGTCCTGACGCGGGAAGCCGCATCAGAATATGGCCAAAATCCACCTGCCGCAACTTCTGACTTTCCAAATGAAAGGGCCTAGGATGGAGCATGCTGCCGTGAGGCAGACACCGTGGCTGAATCAGTCGCAGAATCTGCCTGAAGAAAGGGCAGCTCGCTTCTTTTTTCCGTGAGCGCTAGCAGTCTATATAGACCGCTATTGTGAGGGGGCGGACTATGACGTGGATTCCGCGCCAAAATCCGCCCCCTTTTGCCCCATGTTAGTTAGGGAGTAAGAGAAATTAATCAGCAACAGAACTACTATGGTGCTTATAACATAAGGGTTATAAGTACTGTATATAGAACAAAATAATTCTTATTTCCTAGAAAAATCTAAAAGTCTAACTGCACTGAAAAAATTATAGATGAGATGAATGTAGATGAAGCACTGGTGTAAATATGCTATAAGGAGAACTACTTATTTGGACCACAGACAAAAAAAATGTGGACTTATCGAAAGGGACAAGTTGGGATGCTGGAGTGAGTGGAGGTGTATTGCAATGTGAATCAGAGTACAAGCCATATCCCATCCATGGACAACACCTATTCAATGAACAGGAAAAGTGAACATAGAGGCTTACAAAACAGGGATGATTAAAAAATGGCCCAGAAAAGTAATCCATGATAACTTACAATAAACTGGCCCCTGAGTGTGTACAGTAGGTAGTTGAAGCAGTTAGAAAAACAAACTTTCATCTAAAGTTTGGAAGGCGCATTACATGGTAGAATTTAGTAGGAAAAACAACTTAATTGCTACATAAACCTGCCTGAATATTAAATATATGGAGTAATAACCAGGAAATGTAGCTAGGTAACCTATTACAATGTAATTGACTACAGATGATTACATAGTAAACTACTTTTAGCACGTAACTATATGCTACAATAATTAAATATACCAGGATGTACCTTCCAATTCCTATTCCGGCAATCTGAAAAGCAATCTGCTAGCAAAATATGTGATGCATATACAGTAAGAAATGTGATTTTCCTTCATGCCTTCCACAATTAAACAGATAACAATGTAGCAGACTCAGCATATAAGCACAGATATTCCTAGACAATAATAACTTTACAAGCAAGTTCAGAAGTGCTGGACAATCTTTTTATAGCTTACAGGTTAGCTTAGAGTAAAAGACACTTTAAAGTATAATATAACCTAATGGTCAGGCATAAAAATGCAAACTGAATTATTAATCTGAGATATATCTGCAGTTGTGAAATATCAGCAAACTGATACAATTGTATAAGAATATTTAAGAAAACACAGATGTAATGTTTACTAAGGGCAGGTTCACACCAGCGCCCGGTCTCCGCTTTGCGGGTTTCTGTCTTCGGCCCTAGAAACTGGACAGGAGATGGAAACCTGGCAGTCAGTTTTCAAACCCATTGACTTGAGTGGGTTTGCAAAGTGTCCGCCCGTGAGCGCCTTGTGCCTCTCTGCGGTGAAACCGTGTTTTTTTTAACTGGACACAAAATCCTGCATTTCTGGGCAAAAAAAATCTTTTTTTTTTTGTTAACAGTTCTTTTAATGTTATTAATGGGTTAAAAGTGCACCCATATACTTTTAGCAGTTTTGAGTGATTTCTAGGTGTCTGTGGTATGTTCTGCATTTGTTTACATGTGTAGATTCCTATTATGTAACTTCCTGTGTACCTTCCACACTACCTCCCTCTCACTGCTCTCCCCCTCCTCTCTCACTGTGTTACACCTCCCTCCCTGTCTCCCTAACTAAACTACACTAAGCTATCCCACCCACTACTAGCCCATAACCCTTCCTAGCTTTGCTAAGCTAGGCTATCCTGACAAATAATAGCCACCCCCCCCCCCTCCCCAGTCCCATAGCACCATATTTACCTAGCTTCCAATGTGGGAAATGGCTCCTACTCGCCTCTTCACTGTGCGCAGCCTGCAGACATTGCACACAGACCAGACCACAGACCAGAATGAGACCTGAGACCTTTGAGGCATGCTCTGTAGAGAGGGATTGCCATCTATATTGCGCAAGTCTTAAACTCAATACTAGACTGTCCAAGCACTGGAAGAGAAGAGGAAAGGAGGACAGGTTCCGGACACAGGAAGACACATAAGTATTGATGGGGATGGGGGATGGAGAGTACTGGTGACGTTCCGTTTCGGAAGCGCTTAAATGGAACATCACCAGATTATCAGAAAGTGTCCCTGGGGTGGTCACATGACAGCTCCAGGGATATAGGTAACTATAAAAAAAATTAAACTGTTGTAAATTAGAAGTTAGGTGGGAGGAGGGAGTTTAGTTTATAGGAAGAATTTAAGTTTATCCAAGGCAACCCCTTTAACATAAACCTAAATCTCAGCATCTAAACATATGAACAGGACTGAATTCCAGTAGAATCTATGCATTTTTAAGACTTTGTTAACCCTGTCATATCTAAACATAGGCTCTAAACTCCCTAAACCTATTACATTTTTAAATATAGATAGGCCACTTAAAGCATATTAAAGGGGTTTACTGTCAGTGAATGTTTGTTTGTTTGTTTTTTTGTTTTTTTTAAACAGGCTCAGAATACCAGCATTAAACTTGGATATTATTAAAACAGGAGAAGCAAGGGTTCAATGAGTTGAGTATTTCTTTTTATAGGCCTCTTCCACATGACAGTGACAGTGATGGCTTTTTCTTGTCCTACTTTGAGATTCTTAGACCTGTGTTCGGATCACTGGTGTGTTCCTGAAAAAATTGTGTCACTTTCCAGATACTGTATTTTGGATGAATTTTCCCATACAAGCACCATATGTTAGCACATGGAGTGCCTACAGATTCATATCATGTTTGCCATCATATATTCTGACTGCTTCATCATGTATATGGAATCTTATTACGCAGTCCCGTAAGATTAGATAATATACTGCACTTTGAGTCTATTAAGAACATCGCATTACAAATGTTTGTTGCTGTTGTTATTTAATACATCAAAAATGATCAACATAGTCAAAGGCAAAGTGACAATGAGGAAACACTCAGCAAATATTAGCTGCATTGCTTTTGTGCTTGCACTAATTTGCAATGCTTGAGAAAATTAGGATCTTTACTAAGAAGACCTATATAACAGACTCTACAAGATCCTGCTTCAAAATCGATTCTGTGAGATGTTATTAAAATACTATTGAAATTGATTGTCAGATAATTTATAGGAGGAAAACTAACCGCCACTGTTTGGGTTAAAAAATAGCATCTTCATTCATGCATGTTATTAAAACTAGTGGCCTGAATGTCCTTTGGAAAGATAAGGGATATCTCAGGGATATTGAAGTAGCAGTCTTCCCTTATCTTGTACTTGAAGTTAATGCAACGCTTTTACTAATTTACAAGACTCATTAGTTACAATGTCAAATTGTGAATTTAAAATGAAAGTGCTTTCAAATAGTGGTATAGTTAATAAGCCATGAAGTGAGAATTCCCCATTAATCATCCATGCATGTAGAAAGTTATTGCATTCTAAAAGGGAAATTTCTTCAAGACCTATAGTTTGCTTCTTACACTTTCATTTCATTGTCTCTTGTACTGTATGTAGGGTTCACATGAACAGCACACAACGAATGTGAAACCTATGTTCATATTTAAGAAGGATCTCTGAAAAATAGCTGAACCAAGACAGACAAAAAGATAATATAGTTTCAAGTAAGATCGAACTTGTAGATAAATATTAATTTAATTGCTAATAATTTTATATATCAGATGAAACAGGAGACAGCCAGGAGTCAAAAAGATGTCAAATGCTGACACTAAAATAGATAAAGAAATCATTCACTTAATGCATCTTTTACTAGTCATATGTTATATACATAGTGAAGATGATTCAGCCATTCCTTGATGTGTGATGTTTCTTTCGTTTATACTCAATCCTAATAAACAATATTGCTAAATGAAGTAAGAGATGATAGGTATGGAAATAAGAGTCAGAATATGGGTTGTATTATGTGTATGATAGAGGGAAAAAGGGAACTAGAAACGATAGAGAGAAGTCCACTTTAGTTTCTAAAGTTCAATTGTTCTATATTTACCTATCTTTTATGATGTATACTTATGCATGTATACTATAATTTATGGGTTGATCCCTTTTCAGTGCACCACTACTATCGAGTGCAGTGAAATCTACTATAAATAGATGTTATATACAGTATATATACTAGTAGAAGGCTTCAGCTTTGCGTGGGTATATTTCATTTTTTGTTTGTGTAGTGGATCCATAAGAATTGCCCAGTTTTGCCCTGGTGTATTTTGTATGTCGTTTGTGTGTGTGTCCATAAGCGTCATGTGATCATGTGTATCTCAGTTTGGCTATCAGTGACTGGGATTTGCGATCGATTGTAAGATTAAAGCTGTGTGTATCTGACCTTGTGTAACAGTGTCATCAACCGTGCTATGCCGCTTCAAAGTTGACCTACAGCAGTGAAGAAAAATGGCGGGGTTGTTATGGAAACCTAGTGTAAAGTTCTAATGGGTGGTGGTGTGTGCTGATCTGTGTATCTAATCCCCTGCTGTGTGATAGTGTGTGCTGAGCTGTGTATCTAATCCTCTGATGTGATACTGTGCTGATCTATTAACCTAATCCTCTGATGTGTTATAGTGTGTTTTGAGCTGTGTATCTAATACTCTCTTGTGTGATACTGTGTGCTGAGCTGTGTATCTAATACCCTGATGTGTGATGGTGTGTGCTGAGCTGTGTTTCCAATTCTCTGATGTGTGATAATGTGTGCTAAGCTGTGGATCTAATCCTCTGATGTGTGATCGTGTGTGTTGAGCTAGGTATCTAATATCCTGATGTGTAATCGTGTGTACTGAATTATGTATCTAATCCTATGATGTGTGTCTCTCAGTTTGGATAACAGTGTTGGCAGTGGTGAACCTAGCCTTTCTGCTGCCTGAGGCAGATAATCAAAAGACACATCCCCCGACTGAATATGGGGGGTGTTAATCTTTTGATCGACCACCTCAGGCAGTAGGGGGAAGGGGTTCTAGTGGTAACATTATAGTGAATACAGTGCAGTAATATAATATTTTGTGCAGTAATACTTACAGGAGACGTCTTCCCACATTCCTTGTCTCTTCCCTTTGGACCACCATGACCACTTCTTCCAGCTGTGACTTTACAATGTAAAGTTTGCAACACAGATGCTTTCTGACAGTGAAGAGCTATGGTACCGTTACCGATAGCTCTTCACCGTGGGCACAGAAAGAGAAAGCCAATAGTGTGCTGAATTTCTAACAGTATGTAAAACTGCATGTGCCCCAGGTGGTGAAAGATCCTCTTTAAGGCCAGGGCCCCACAATGTGAAAACACTGTGTTTTGGCCACAGCAAAAACACTGCAGCTAAAAACGCAGCGTTTTACAGTACATGCAAAGTGGAGGGGATTCTGGCTAATCCCATACACACATTGCACAAAAAATGCAGCAAAACCTGCAACAAAAAATCTTATTTTCTGTAATGTTGTTAGGGAATAGCCAGATGATAATTCCCCAGAAGCTGCTGGCGAACCCTGGAGGGAGGGGCACAAGTGACAGTGAGCCCTAAGCTGAAGCCCCCAACTTTCCCTTCCTATTGCCAGACCATATCCTAGGTAATAGGCGACAACCACAAAGACAGTCCCTCCCTGAATATGTGAAACACAAAACGCAGACAAGACGAACAACAACAACGGGAGGTCAGCTAGCCAGGGTTCGGTAACAGTAGAGTGATGCAGTGCCAAATCAGAGTCCAAAAGAATAATCAGTAGGGAAGCCAGAGGTCAAGGATTAGAATACAAGTAATTAAACAGCAAGAGAAACCAGCAAGCAAGAGGCAATAACTGGCACTAGTGTGACTGTGAGCCAAGACTAAATAGGGGAGATGAACCCGCCCTGAACCTGACAGGAAGGAAAGCTGTCAATCACAGGCAAGACAAAATCAAACCACTGAATGGACAGAGGGAACAAGGGCAGAAGACGGATGTGGTGCAAACCAATTACAGAACTAGAGCTGTGTTCACACAGTGCAACTAAAAACTTTAAGCAGATTATCAAACTGCACACGCCTCCGGCGCCGCAGCATGTGAGCAGAGGGTGGCGCAGAGGCCCAAACAGGCAGAGATGTTACAAATGTTTAAGGGGATATCGTCACTTGTTAGGGAGAGACCACCATTTAGGTGTGTGGAGTCTTATTAAGCCATTTGCGCTCCACTGTGCAAAGGAACATGGGAAGAATATGCAAATCTGTCTTCCATGTTGTAATTAGGAAGACAATGCCTCAGTCATGCAGCCCAATAGAGGGTGCTCCCTTTAACATCATGCCCGACCTTCCCAGAGGTCTTTGCTGCAATGATGTGGGATTTTGCCAAGTACAGTCTCTCAGCCGAGGACAACTGTTTCAATCCAATTAGATTTCTTCAGCCCAGTGCAGAGAAGACTGACTTGGCAGAGGTGAGAGGCTTCTAGACAGGGTTAAGGGGATATCATCACTCCTTAGGGAGAGACCACCATTTAGGTGTGTGGAGTCTTATTAAAGGGGTTGTCCCATCAGAAGGATCCTATCTATACGGCTTGTTAATGTGGATTTAAGACTTTTCCTAAATACACTGCTTCAGCAAAACTGCTTTGTTTGTCCACTATCTTACTTTATTCAATTCTTTGTGGCCACAGCCCTGACTTAGCTGCTCATGAGTCAAGTGATGTATCTGCTGCTCTCAGGGGAAAGGGAGGAGGGGCTAAGTGCAGGGAGCAAGCCTGTGTATCTAGCTATTCCTGTGTCTACACCACGTGACCTAGGTTCCTGTTAGCAGATAGAGGAGAGGGGAGCTGCTTTCATTTCTTCTTTTCTCCCAGTTATCAGGCTAGCTAATTCAATTGTGTTCATTATTGCAGAGACAGGCAGTCTCTGTATGTAACACAGAATGGAGTTGCTGCTGCCTGTACTTCATAGTCCAATATGGTTGGGCGGAGCTAAAAGTGAATTTGGGGGTGGAGCTAAACGGCAGGTTGAATGTGAAACCCCGCCCACCAAATGATGTAAGAAACCAGGAAGAAAGAAGATTTTACAGCAGTAAAGACTGATGAGTATGTGAGGTGGGAATACCCCTTTAATCCATTTGCACTCCACTGTGCAAAGGAACATGGGAAGAATATGCAAATCTGTCTTCCATGATGTAATTAGGAAGACAGTGCCTCAGTCATGCAGCCCAATAAAGGGCGCTCCTTTTACCTCTGCCAAGTCAGTCTTCTCTATGCCAGGCTGAAGAGATCCAATCAGATCGAAACAGCTACTGGTTGGCCTGATTGGACTTCTGTCAGAAAACCCCCGTCTCTGGAGACATCAGGGACAGGTGAGTACGGGTTTTCTTTTTCTTATTTTGCACCTTCCCTAACCTCCTTCAAGAGAACTGTAATTCCTAGCTAACTCATTTAACATCTCAATATACAGAGGCCTGATTCACATCTGCAATTGGGCTATTCTGTTCCCCTATCTGCATGAAAGAGAGGTCCTACAAGCAGCTCTTTTCTCTCCACATTTTTTGTGCGGAAACCCCACGGACCCCATTATAGTCTATGGGGACCGCGGGTCTCCTGAAGGTAACCACTTTTTAAAGCATATAGTTTTCTGTTTGGGGGGTCCCCAAGCAGACTCCCCGAACTGAAACCTGAACGCAGATGTGAATTGGGCCTAAACATCACATTATAACATACAATTCTAGTATGTATAATGGTAGACATGGATAGAAGCAAATACAGATAGATAGACATTGATATGCTGTATATACCTACACATATACCCATTTATTCACACACATACATTCATATACAACATAGACACACACACACATATACACACATACAGGACTCACACAGTATATAAAACACATAATGTAAACAAATATAAACATCTATACATATTTTACCCAAGAACATATACTTACCTTTGGGTGAATTGCTGGGTGCACAGGACATGGGAGGAAACTCATCTGCAGCTCTGCCTGGCAGTGGAGATAGCAGGACAGGACATCTCCTCTCATACTCTGATGCTGGGGAGAAGGGGGAGGGGTGGCACAGGAAGTTGCTGTGTGCCGGGGAAATTTTACAAGCAGTGATCAGCAGCCCCTGCATCTGCCAGTGATGGCTTCTTTACCAAGTGTGTGCCCTGGATGGAACTGGTTATGGTACAAGAGGCAGCGGCTCAGCAGCGCAGTCCCATCCAAGAAAAGCAAGTGTCCAGATCACACAGCAGCATGTGGCCAGTTCTGGTGCTGCGGCACTCAGGACTAGATCGGGAGCAGATAAATCAAATTGGCCCAGCTGCCACTGCCTCCAAAGTGCCGCCTGAGCCGTCGCCTCAGCTCGCCTCATTAGAGGTACGGCCGTCAGTGTTGGATACACCTGGATTAAAGCTGTGTGCATGTAGAGTGACCGTGTGTATGAAAATTGTAATATGAATGAAAGACTTGCACATTTGTATTGGTTAATACAGGCCATTGTTTTGGAAATATAGTATCTCAGGAATGGTACATCCAAATGAGCTGATAACTGGTCTAAAACCTTCCCGGACACCTGATGTATCCATATGCCAAATTTGGTGAAGATCAGTACAGTCGTTTGGTCGCGTATAAAGGACAGACAGAGACTCATTTTCATGTTCCACCTACACTCCCTGGCCACTTTATTAGGTACACCATGCTAGTAACGGGTTGGACCCCCTTTTGCCTTCAGAACTGCCTCAATTCTTCGTGGCATAGATTCAACAAGGTGCTGGAAGCATTCCTCAGAGATTTTGGTCCATATTGACATGATGGCATCACACAGTTGCCGCAGATTTGTCGGCTGCACATCCATGATGCGAATCTCCCGTTCCACCACATCCCAAAGATGCTCTACTGGATTGAGATCTGGTGACTGTGGAGGCCATTGGAGTACAGTGAACTCATTGTCATGTTCAAGAAACCAGTCTGAGATGATTCCAGCTTTATGACATGGTGCATTATCCTGCTGAAAGTAGCCATCAGATGTTAGGTACATTGTGGTCATAAAGGGATGGACATGGTCAGCAACAATACTCAGGTAGGCTTTGGCGTTGCAACGATGCTCAACGATGCTCAAGGGGCCCAAAGTGTGCCAAGAAAATATTCCCCACACCATGACACCACCACCACCAGCCTGAACCGTTGATACAAGGCAGGATGGATCCATGCTTTCATGTTGTTGACGCCAAATTCTGACCCTACCATCCGAATGTCGCAGCAGAAATCGAGACTCATCAGACCAGGCAATGTTTTTCCAATCTTCAATTGTCCAATTTCGATGAGCTTGTGCAAATTGTAGCCTCAGTTTCCTGTTCTTAGCTGAAAGGAGTGGCACCCGGTGTGGTCTTCTGCTGCTGTAGCCCATCTGCCTCAAAGTTCGACGTACTGTGCGTTCAGAGATGCTCTTCTGGCTACCTTGGTTGTAACGGGTGGCTATTTGAGTCACTGTTGCCTTTCTATCAGCTCGAACCAGTCTGGCCATACTCCTCTGACCTCTGGCATCAACAACGCATTTCCGCCCACAGAACTGCCGCTCACTGGATGTTTTTTCTTTTTCGGACCATTCTCTGTAAACCCTAGAGATGGTTGTGCGTGAAAATCCCAGTAGATCAGCAGTTTCTGAAATAGCAAAAAAAGGTTCAGCTCACCCACAGGTTGATATCGGCTTTTCAATGGTTGAATTCTTCGGGGTGCACGGCAACACACTCTATTCCTTGAGTGTAATATCTCCACAGCAAAAACAAATTTCTCCGGCAACTCTCCGATGATAAAATATAACTTTTAATCAGAAAACATCATAAAATGACAAAAAATTTGATGTCAATCACAAAATAAAGAAAAAAAAAATTGTAAAGAGAATGACCTGGTCATTCTATTCAGAGCATGCACTGAGGAAGGAACGATGGTTCCGCAACGCGTCTGCGTTTTTTAGGGGGTTTACTTTTTTTTTTTCTTTATTTTGTGATTGACATCAAATTTTTTGTCATTTTATGATGTTTTCTGATTAAAAGTTATACTTTATCATCGGAGAGTTGCCGGAGAAATTTGTTTTTGCTTTGGAGTTTCTGAAATACTCAGACCAGCCCTTCTGGCACCAACAACCATGCCACGTTCAAAGGCACTCAAATCACCTTTCTTCCCCATACTGATGCTCGGTTTGAACTGCAGGAGATTGTCTTGACCATGTCTACATGCCTAAATGCACTGAATTGCCGCCATGTGATTGGCTGATTAGAAATTAAGTGTTAACGAGCAGTTGGACAGGTGTACCTAATAAAGTGGCCGGTGAGTGTATATACATAAGAGCATTCATTTCATGTTAACAGTATCAGGCACCTTTCACACTGCAGGATCTCATGCGGATTTCATGGCGGATTTTGCCCAAAGTCAGTGGCAAATTGAGCCCTCATTCTACCTCCAATAGTTTATAATAGGAGATAGAGATCAGAGAAGGAGACTGTAAAAATAAGCAGCAGATTCAGCCGCAGAGTCTGTTGAGATTCCCTTGTGGTTAGGCCCATTTAGTTGGACCTAATTAGTGGTGAAGAGCCAGCTGGCAGAAAATGAAGAGAAGTTCTTCTTTTTCCGACAGCTGAACGCATCTAACACTTATATACTGACTCTGTATTACACTTATAGACAGTTATATCTACTTCTAATTCTTTGCATTACAATAAAATAAAAAAAATTTGGGGTGTTCTTTGCTGTGGTGCTTTTGGATGAAAAAGGCTGCCGCCACATGGGTTGCACCACAAAGATCCCACTAAAGCTCTGTTGCCCAAAGGGCCACCCAAACCTATAGCAGGCCCTGTACTGAAGATAGTCTGCAGTTGAAGGAAGATTGCATCACAAAAATAACAGGGTGTTTCAATCTCAAGCACCATACAGGAGGACCTCAGTACACTCATGCAAATTTTCATTCTGTCATGTACCATAAAGCTGCAGTTCCATGAGTCACCACCAGAAGGAGAACACAGGTTGCACATTACCGCATTCACTGAAATGTGTAAATTCAGTAGATCAGAACTTAAGTATTGTAATATTTAGAGATTGATCTTTCTGGAGTTCAGGTCTTATATTTCATTAAATAATTTATGTTAGTTTAGATTCCGGCAAATCAAACTCTATGAAATGTAAAGAATAAAGTCAGCAAGCAATAAGAGCATTATCCAAATATTATGAGAGTAATTGCTGTTTGAAGATCCTGTAACCCATCTAAGTCTTTCAATGACATTAATAGAGTTAAGCCTTTCTTTACTGCTGGAAAAAATAAAAGCACAAAGCTTTCATCTTCCACAAGAGTAATCAAAGAGCAACCGCATTGGAAATTGATATTCACAGTAAAGGTGCCATAGACATTCCCGCTGTATTGGGGAGTGCCACTGGCACCATCAGTAAGAGCCGATGATGGAATGTTAATAGGAAACATACTATTTGGGAAGCATAGTAAAGCATACCCCCAATTAGAAGGCAATTTATAAATTATTAGTGCATACATTTTGTAATATGTCTTATTAAGAAAATCTGTTCTCTAATTATTAGGTTGCCTTCTCCTTCTTATCTTCACTTCGGCTGTGTGTTTACATAACACTCTGCCTCCATATTCACCGCACACAGACCTTTATAGAGAGGACAGGAGAAGAAGAAGACTGATAATTGATCTATTGCCTCATTCTGTTCAGTGGTAGACTCTAATCTTACAACATAGAAGAGTATTGCAGCTGAGGTTGTTTGTATGTCTTTTCCAGCAGCCTCTTTCTGCTCCCTCCCCTCTACCTAGATTAAAATAAGATATATCACAAAGCTTCTTATATTCACCTGTGCTATTCATTTATGAAAAGTTGTTTCATAATTGGAGAACAGGGCATGTTTGGGGAGCCATACTAACAATTCAATGTATGAATTTCAGCATGTAGGGATTTGTATGTACTATTTTATAGGGTAATAATTTTATTTAAAAAAAAAAAAAAAACAGTTTTTTCACCATAGGCTGTTGTAATAAATACAACATACTTATATTCTCCAAAGTACACTACCAAAGCTCATTTGACAGTGTTAGTTTGTGTAGGAACCCACGTCTAGTTGGTAATACCATTTGTTAATTTATTTGTAAATTTCTATAACATAGTATAACAGAGGATCAGCACAACATAGAGTTGTAAAAAAAAGGTATCGAAAAAAAGAAGTGAGCTGACCTTTCTTCAGGCGGATTCTGCAGCTGATTCAGCCCCGGCGTCCGCCTCGCGACAGCACTCTCTTCACTAGGCCCATTCATTTGGGCATAATCCAGAGCGGAAAGCTGTGACGGGATGCTGTGCACTCCACCGGCATCCCGTCGCAGAATGTGGAATGTGCACATATGGAATCCCCATGTGAACTAGCCCTAAGGATATTGGTGTGAGATCCGTGTCTTCATTGCCCAATTAGGCAGGTTTTCTAATGTGAACATTTTCACCTTTGCATTAGTAGGTGTGTGGAACCTGCCATATTATGTGGGAGCTAAAGTGTCCTGATAGCAAGTGTCATACGTCTTCAAGTGCCTCCTCTATAGCAGCTATAAAAGAACTTAGTAAAACAGATGGGTCAGGAAAGCTGACAATTTAAAAGAAATGTACTGACAGTTTTTTAAAAAAAAATGTATTAAAATCTGATAATGAAAAACTTTTTTAAATCTGTTTTTATTTTCTGATTGTAGTGGTGCTTTATTCTATGTTCTATACATGGTCATGGGGGCTTCCATATTGCCTGAGCCTTTTCTCTATTCTATTACAGGTAATTTAGTGATATGCTTTACAGTAGTCTCATGGCCAGCAGCAATAGACTGGATTTGACTTGTTGAGATCTTTGGGAGAGTCTTCTAATTCTAGACAACCTCTCTACATCTAATAGAAGTAGGTAACATGTGATATCATTGTCAGTATTGGCAATAATTATTGGTCTCTGCCATCTAGCGACATACTATCCCATACCATAATCTTACTGTTCCATACTGTAGATAACTATACTGCTAGGAGTGCTGCTACTGACATAGGGCGTAATTCATGAAAATTCCCGGATAATGACAGAACTTTAAAAAAAATATATATATATTAATAATTCTAAAAAAAAAAAAACTGCTTAAATTGCCTGCAAACTTCTACAAACTAACTAGTCTGTAAAAGGGTGGAAGAAACTGCAGGGGATTTCTTCTAATTCAGCACATTTGGATTCGTACTGATAGTGTTCCCTTTTTAATGTTATTTTATCTAATTACTAATAAAAGAATAAATAATGAAGAATACTAAATAAAGCTCACACAATATAATTAGTGTTATGATTAATTGTTAAACAGGCTTATACAACTGAAATGATTTGTTATAGAAACACAAAGGAAGCAGACGATATAAAGCATAAAGCAGACAAGATATGCATCCACACTCCCATAGTGAAATGGTACTACAAAATTAAATTAAGTCTTAATTATAATGAACTATTACAACAATAATCCAACTTATATCAGAGTAAATATGTTTTTGCCTAATTAAAACTCCTCTTTATTTAATATGTCCTATACATAAAGACATTACTGTCTTCAGAAAAATTGAAACAAATTATCTAGAAGATGTTTCACACAGAAAACAGGCTTAAAGGGAATATATCACCCATTCCTTTACTTATTCAAACCAGATAGATAAATCTTTTGGAATCTGGTTTCTTCTCTGACTATATATTCTTTAATTCTATGTTATGTACAAGATTATGAAGGCTACTATCTTACTACAACTATGTACCTGAACTTTCCCTCTGCTTCTTTAACAGCAATCTCCTGACCATGGTCAGCAATAGACTGGAACCGGCTCACAAAGGTCTATTGAGGATAGGTTTCTATGCAGAGAGGGGGAGTACATAAGCTATATAGATAAGTGGTGTTATCTATAGAGGTGCTGTCTTCTATTTCAATCCTGTTTCTCTTGTCAATATTGTAAATGATATGACTGCTGCAAAGCAAAACCCCTATAAAATTGCTTAGTCTCAGTTTAATTTTAGGCTTATCACCCAAACTGAAAATTGGAGGATTTGAAACTTTTGTACAAAAAAAACAATATATATATATATATATCGGGATCAGTATTCCTTAGTGCTATGATTAAGGGACTACTGATCCTAAAACATGTAAGCTTATCTAGATCCAGTATGTAGTGTTTTTGTGCATATTTTTTTTGTCAATTTTTGTTTTTTGTTTTTATTTCTTTCCCTGTTTGGTATTTTTTTGATGTTTTTCATGATTCATTTATGTGTTTTCTAATTAAAAGTTATGTTTTAATATACAGTATTTTTTCTTACAAGAAAATTTTTTTTGGTGCTGGAACTTTTTCACTTGTGAATTGTTTCATTAGGCTTCTGATTGGGAAGTTGTTCTCGTGCATCATTTTTGATATACATGCTATTTTTTAATATTTTTTGTTTATTTTGGGCTGTGAATTTTTCACTATTTCTTTGATACTAATGTGTCAAAGATTACCTGTCCCCAAGAACAAAATACTATATTACATAACTTATTTGTTAGCCCCTGAGCAATTTGGGACTAAAGCTTTGGAATGGGTGGGTGGATTTTAACAATAAAATGCCACATTGATCATAAGCACTGGGCAGTCAAATGTGATATTGCACGTAGTATTTTGTACTAGGTGACAGATCCTCTTTAAATACACATTAGGGCTCGTTCACATCTGCACCCGGCACTCCGTTATCCAGGTTTCCGTTTCCTGCATAAAACAGAGGCAGGATACGGAAACCTGCAGGATTCTTTCTCACCTATTTATTTGAATGGGTGAGAAAGACGTCCAGCCGTGAGCGACGGTGAGCGTTTTATGCTCTCCGCCGCGAAACCGGGTTTTTTAATCCGGACACAGAGTCGGACATGCAGTACTCTGTGTCCAGACTGCTGAACTCAGGTGTGAACCTAGCGTCATATGTTTTATTTGGTGAAGAGTTTACAATCAATGCCCACTCTTTTAAAATTTTCCTCAAATTCTTCAAATATTTTGAAGTTTGCTTGCATACTGTTTCACAATGAACTCAATAAGAAAACACTAAGGCAAATATAACAATGAAAATATGACACAATAGTCACTTTCAGCTTCTTTTTGTGCTTTGCTCAACAAGTGAGCATGGCTTATTGAAAAAAGGGGACAGTTTTTTCCCCAAATTGGTTTTGTTAAAAACAAAGCCAACTAATAGGTGGCATAAAGAAGACTAAACAATCTAACGATATTCCAGATTTATTACTCAGCATTGCATTAAACACATTGATAAATCTGGTGCAATTTCAAATTGTTACGTTTAGGGCCCCGTGTTGCAAAAAAAAAACCACTGTGTTTTACATTACCTGCAAAGTAGATGGGATTCTGACTAATCCCATACACACATTGCAAAAAAATCCACAGCGGAAATGCTGCAATTTCAAAAACGCTAGAATTTTTGAAAATCACAGCATGTCAATTTTACCTACTGATACGGTGGAGTTTTCCATATAGGTATAATAGGGGCAGAAAGTTCACAGAAGAAAACTCTCAAAACTAATTTTGTGCAGAAAATAACATCATGTGTTTGCGCCACTGTCTTCTCTGCAGTGTTTTTTGGCTGCAGCTCTCTATATGGGGCCTTAGACTTACACAGTATTAGTAAATCTGCCCAGTGAGTTGCTATGTCATCATGAATTTGGAGCTCTGTTTTAGAAAAATGATTATGATTATGTAATGATAAAATGTGGACGTATACTTCAATGAATCTAATGTAATATATAATAGTAATAAATACTAAAAGTCCAGACCATCCATTTATGCCATCAAAATATTCACACAGTATAAGAAGCCAATTACATTCATTATCCTTACAATCACAATATTTGTCTCTCTGGACAATTATAGTGAATTATAATATTTGTTCAGTACATGGCTTGTTCCATCAACTTTTAACATTTGGAATAATAGGAAGCTATTTCTGTTGCAGAACATCTGGAGAATCATGTGTTGGCAGCAGCAAAGTCACATTGCATGCCTATTGTTTGAATCACATGTTTTATTACATAAAGCTGTCTACTTTAATTAGAAGAGTTCTGCTCAACTATCTGTCCTCTGGTGGTTCAACATCTGTCCATAGAAACGTGTTGGTTTTTTCCTCTCAATTGTAGTCTGCAGTACCGCTTTAAAAGTGATTTATAATATTACATAAAAACCTCAATATTCTAAAATGACCACCAATCTAAATGTACAATGGAAAACAATAACACAGATGCAAGTTGGCAGACCCGCTCTATATTATATTTAGTCTACAAAGCATTCAGGAAATTATGATTGGCTGAGTAAAATATTTGTTGTAGAGATCACTGCACAAAGTAAATATAATCTCAACATGGATCAAAGTACAGTCTACTGGCACCAGAAAGTGGCCATACACCATCCAAACAGAGTCTATGAATTTAATTTGAGATACAGTGGATGAGAAGCTACAGTCCTATGAAAAAGTTTGGGCACCCCTATTAATCTTAATCATTTTTAGTTCTAAATATTTTGGTGTTTGCAGCAGCCATTTCAGTTTGATATATCTAATAACTGATGGACACAGTAATATTTCAGGATTGAAATGAGGTTTATTGTACTAACAGAAAATGTGCAATATGCATTAAACCAAAATTTGACCAGTGCAAAAGTATGGGCACCTCAACAGAAAAGTGACATTAATATTTAGTAGATCCTCCTTTTGCCTCTAGTCGCTTCCTGTAGCTTTTTAATCAGTTCCTAGATCCTGGATGAAGGGATTTTGGACCATTCCTCTTTACAAAACAATTCAAGTTCAGTTAAGTTTGATGGTCGCCGAGCATGGACAGCCCGCTTCAAATCATCCCACAGATGTTCAATGATATTCAGGTCTGGGGACTGGGATGGCCATTGCAGAAAATTGTAATTGTTCCTCTGCATGAATGCCTGAGTCGATTTGGAGCGGTGTTTTGAATCATTGTCTTGCTGAAATATACATACCTGGTGTAACTTCAACTTCGTCACTGATTCTTGAACATTATTCTCAAGAATCTGCTGATACTGAGTGGAATCCATGTGACCCTCAACTTTAACAACATTCCCGGTGCCGGCATTGGCCACACAGCCCCAAAGCATGATGGAAACTCCACCAAATTTTACAGTGGGTAGCAAGTGTTTTTCTTGGAATGCTGTTTTTTTTTGGACGCCATGCATAACGCCTTTTTGTATGACCAAACAACTCAATCTTTATTTCATCAGTCCACAGGACCTTCTTCCAAAATGAAGCTGGCTTGTCCAAATGTGCTTTTGCATACCTCAGGCGACTCTGTTTGTGGTGTGCTTGCAGAAACGGCTTCTTTCTCATCACTCTCCCATACAGATTCTCCTTGTGCAAAGTGCGCTGTATTGTTGGCCGATGCACAGTGACACCATCTGCAGCAAGATGATGCTGCAGCTCTTTGGAGGTGGTCTGTGGATTGTCCTTGACTGTTCTCACCATTCTTCTTCTCTGCCTTTCTGATATTTTTCTTGGCCTGCCACTTCTGGGCTTAATAAGAACTGTCCCTGTGGTCTTCCATTTCCTTACTATGTTCCTCACAGTGGAAACTGACAGGTTAAATCTCTGAGACAACTTTTTGTATCCTTCCCCTGAACAACTATGTTGAACAATCTTTGTTTTCAGATCATTTGAGAGCAGGCTGTCCATGCTCGGCGACCATCAAACTTAACTGAACTTGAATTGTTTTGTAAGAGGAATGGTCCAAAATACCTTCATCCAGGATCCAGGAACTGATTAAAAGCTACAGGAAGCGACTAGAGGCTGTTATCTTTGCAAAAGGAGGATCTACTAAATATTAATGTCACTTTTCTGTTGAGGTGCCCATACTTTTGCACTGGTCAAATCTTGGTTTAATGCATATTGCACATTTTCTGTTAGTACAATAAACCTCATTTCTATCCTGAAATATTACTGTGTCCATCAGTTATTAGATATATCAAACTGAAATGGCTGCTGCAAACACCAAAATATTTAGAACTAAAAATGATTAAGATTAATAGGGGTGCCCAAACTTTTTCATAGGACTGTATGTGAGCAAGGCTAATAAATGTAGTTACATAATAGATGTAGTCATTTACATTATGCTTACTTAAGTTCATTGAAATGAGGGTGCCTATATAAATCCCCCCAAAGAAGCCATACCAGCATGTAATCTGTCCACATTAACCATGGTAGGAAACACCTAAATAAAAAAAAAATATATAAATATCAGTTATAAACTATATTTGGAAAAATGATAGAAATTACTTTCTATGATTTAATAGTAACTTAAAGCCTCCACCAACTCCAGTTCTTAGCATGTGCTAATAGGCATTGCTCCACTGATGTCAGAGCAGCTGGACTTTTTTTCCTCTCTAGCGCTCATTGCTCCAGAGCAATCAGTGCAGTAATTTATTATGCTTGATATGCTACATAGATTCTCTACTGTCAGGTGGGCAGGGTTATGCAGCAGTAGACAAGGGGCGGTCTGGTACATCATATTATACTTTATATTTCTTCACTTCACTTCACGTCACTTCAATTCTTCACTTATCAACTTGGCTACAGATTTGTGTACCAAATAAAAATAAACTACTCTAGCACTTACAAGCCATCAAATGGGCTATTTTTTCTACAAAACCATTGCTTTTGGCAACATACCCACCATATGTGTCTAAAGAACCACAGATAAGCAACTTTTCCACCTACAAAGGATAATTTTTGGAGTGTTTTAAATGCTAAATGCATAAAAGCAAGTTTTAGCACAGTGTATAGGTAAAGTCAGAGTTTGTATTCACTGCTTAAGGGGCGTTCACACTACCGTCAGTGTCCGACAGCTAGTGTCCGTTGCTAGTGTCTGTTCAAAATCTTGCACGGACATTAGGAGCGGACACTAGCTGTGTCCGTGACATTTTTCATTCATTTAAATGGCGATCGGGTGCGTTCTTTTGCACTCCGTGTCTGTTCTTAAGTGTCTGTTCCAAAAGATGTCCGACTTTTCAAGCAGACAGAAAAAACCTACATGTCGGGTTTTGCTGTCCGCTTGAAAAGTCGGACATCTTTACGAACAGACACTTAGGGACAGGCACGGAGTGCAAAAGAATGCACCCGATCGCCAGTTAAATGAATGAAAAGTGTCACGGACACAGCTAGTGTCCGCTGCTAATGTCCGTGCAAGATTTTGAACGGACACTAGCAGCGGACACTACCTGTCGGACAATGACGGTAGTGTGAACGCTCCCTTACTGTTTGTTTTTCCACTTCATTTTGACATAACTTTGGCTGTGTTCTACACTATGTTTTAAACAATTTAAAATGTGAACCTGAAATGAATCTTGGGACCAAACCACCCAAACCCAAAATGAAACAAATCTTGAGAGGTTTATCATCTCTATTTACAATATAGGTTATACGATCTTCCTCCTTGGAAGCTGGAAGAAAACTTCAGGTCTCCTAGCATTTTCAGCACTTGCTGGCTGGACTCCAATAGCTACTAATAGCTCTGTTTCTCCCATTCACAGTGGACCACACCATTTAAGGGGCAATACATAAGTTACATAAAATGCTATATATATAATAGACAAAAATAAGACAAATGCATAACAAGCAGTGCACCAGATCCACTGGGATACTGCAATCTTGCCAGTATTTAAAAAAAAAAAAAAAGCTGATTTGGGCAAAGTATTGCATATAAAACAAATTCTGAATGATATGTTACGAGCCGTGTGACCATATTTCAGATATGAATATGCATATGAATAGTTTTGCGAAATGAGCACTTCTGCATACAACATATGGTACCATATTCAATGTGAAAATACAATAAATTACATTGACCATAATCCACCTTTAATACCTTATTATACAATTACCATGAAGAGAATTGTAATTCATCATACCCCAAAATACAACAATAAAGATTTCAGTGAAAAAGAAATATACATATATCAAATATTATGGAATTATATCAGGAAAGGAGATAATGCAGAAAAGCTTTACAAAATAATGAATGGGTCATTAAATGTTTTCCTACTGTGTGACGCTGATATAACTGATTGACGGTTTAGCTAGAAAATTGGGAGGCTTTAATATGTTTTCTTAAAAGTTTGAAAGATGAACTTACTGAAAAAATTAGACTAAAAATGAAATAAAACTTTTTGCTGTTTGTTAAATACATCTGCATTTTCATGTGCTCTGTGTTTCATGTTAGTTTAGTCACTGTCATCTTTTGAAATATGTTTTTGGCATATATAAAACTTTGTAATACAGTCCTATGAAAAAGTTTGGGCACCCCTATTAATCTTAATCATTTTTAGTTCTAAATATTTTGGTGTTTGCAGCAGCCATGTCAGTTTGATATATCTAATAACTGATGGACACAGTAATATTTCAGGATTGAAATGAGGTTTATTGTACTAACAGAAAATGTGCAATATGCATTAAACCAAGATTTGACCGGTGCAAAAGTATGGGCACCTCAACAGAAAAGTGACATTAATATTTAGTAGATCCTCCTTTTGCAAAGATAACAGCCTCTAGTCGCTTCCTGTAGCTTTTAATCAGTTCCTGGATCCTGGATGAAGGTATTTTGGACCATTCCTCTTACAAAACAATTCAAGTTCAGGTAAGTTTGATGGTCGCCGAACATGGACAGCCCGCTCTCAAATGATCTGAAAACAAAGATTGTTCAACATAGTTGTTCAGGGGAAGGATACAAAAAGTTGTCTCAGAGATTTAACCTGTCAGTTTCCACTGTGAGGAACATAGTAAGGAAATGGAAGACCACAGGGACAGTTCTTATTAAGCCCAGAAGTGGCAGGCCAAGAAAAATATCAGAAAGGCAGAGAAGAAGAATGGTGAGAACAGTCAAGGACAATCCACAGACCACCTCCAAAGAGCTGCAGCATCATCTTGCTGCAGATGGTGTCACTGTGCATCGGCCAACAATACAGCGCACTTTGCACAAGGAGAATCTGTATGGGAGAGTGATGAGAAAGAAGCCGTTTCTGCAAGCACACCACAAACAGAGTCGCCTGAGGTATGCAAAAGCACATTTGGACAAGCCAGCTTCATTTTGGAAGAAGGTCCTGTGGACTGATGAAATAAAGATTGAGTTGTTTGGTCATACAAAAAGGCGTTATGCATGGCGTCCAAAAAAAAACAGCATTCCAAGAAAAACACTTGCTACCCACTGTAAAATTTGGTGGAGTTTCCATCATGCTTTGGGGCTGTGTGGCCAATGCCGGCACCGGGAATGTTGTTAAAGTTGAGGGTCACATGGATTCCACTCAGTATCAGCAGATTCTTGAGAATAATGTTCAAGAATCAGTGACGAAGTTGAAGTTACACCAGGTATGTATATTTCAGCAAGACAATGATTCAAAACACCGCTCCAAATCGACTCAGGCATTCATGCAGAGGAACAATTACAATGTTCTGGAATGGCCATCCCAGTCCCCAGACCTGAATATCATTGAACATCTGTGGGATGATTTGAAGCGGGCTGTCCATGCTCGGCGACCATCAAACTTAACTGAACTTGAATTGTTTTGTAAAGAGGAATGGTCCAAAATCCCTTCATCCAGGATCTAGGAACTGATTAAAAGCTACAGGAAGCGACTAGAGGCAAAAGGAGGATCTACTAAATATTAATGTCACTTTTCTGTTGAGGTGCCCATACTTTTGCACTGGTCAAATTTTGGTTTAATGCATATTGCACATTTTCTGTTAGTACAATAAACCTCATTTCAATCCTGAAATATTACTGTGTCCATCAGTTATTAGATATATCAAACTGAAATGGCTGTTGCAAACACCAAAATATTTAGAACTAAAAATGATTAAGATTAATAGGGGTGCCCAAACTTTTTCATAGGACTGTATATATTGTTTTGGGAAAGTGGCATAATAAATTCTCAGAATCCTTTCCAGTCAATAAAAAGCTAGCAACTTAAAACTTAGGGAAGAAAATGGGAGAGAAATGATGTGACAGTCTCTTTGCCTTGGCTCATACGTGAGGCTCATGCTGTGAGAGGTGAGGGCGGCCACAGTAAAGAAACTGATCAGAGCTCCGAATTTACATCTAGAAGAGCCCACCCACTTAGCAAGCATGTAGAGAAAATAAATATTACAATGGTATTAAGAAAAACAGCAGCGTAAAGAAGAAACATCTAAGGTTACATTCATGTCTGCATCTCTGTTGCAAAGTACATCATACGATGAAAGAGTCCTGCAAGTCTGACTTTTTTGTCCAGCAGTTTCTTTAAAAAAATGGACACCTCAAAAACCCCATTATAGTCAGTGGGATTCTTTGCGATCATGTTTGCCATTTCCAGGGTCCATGCTGTCTGGTTTTCTGTTCTTCTGGCCCTGTGACAGACTATAGGGACATATAGAATAGCATAGATGAGAAAATATGTTAGACAGACTCAACTTTTCTCAGAAAGTCTGGCACTGAGTGGCCTAGATTTATTGAGACAGAAGTAGAAAAACATCAGGGCATGCCAATACAAGTAACAGTAATAGTTTGTATCTGTGTATGTTGAATGGCCACTTTATAAGAGAGCACGTTGGATGTAATGCGGTCTTCAGAACTGTAGCAATTTGGCATGGCATACATAGACATCATCCACAGGTATCAGAGGTACCCAAAAAATTCCAGACATTCCACCAAACACCATCCTGAACTGTTTACATTGACAGGAAGGGTTGATAGCTTCATGCTGCATGAAATGTTGACCCTCTGTGATGAATCGGACACCATTCATGATTCTCAGCTATATTTATAACTATCTATGTATTGTATCAGTGTGATGAATCGGACTACAATCATGATTCTCAGCTGTATATATATAATTATCTATGTATTGTATTGACTGACCCTCAGAGCTGTATATCTTGGAGGTGGTGGGCAAGATGGCTTAGCTGGTCTGTAATTCCCCATTTGCCTCAGATGGGTTCCCTCTACCTGATTAGCAGGATGTGAGAGATAGTGTCCACGATTACTCCCTGGAAGTGGCTTTGATCATCCCTGTGTTTCACCCTGGGCATGGCATTAGCATGTCTGTGCGAACTTCGTTAATCCTAGCAGGGGGCCATCTTGGCTCAGTGCACTGAGGGTTCTAGTAACACCTAGTAGTAGACTGCTTGACTCCGTAAAAACTTCAAACAGTTATAGGTTTTTTGATAATAATCTCTCCGAGGGAAGATGCTACCATTATGACAATTATATCTTTTGGTCCGTAGTAGTGAGATGCACGTTTTTAACCCAAAAACTTTAAGCCTACGGGCCTGGGAAAAGCCCAGGCCTAGTCCTCGTTACTCATCGGTAATTGAGTTATCATGTTTGGTGTCAATGTGTTGGGGAACTCGCTGTGAACTTCATCATGCCACTGGTTTGACTGTATGATCATGTGATGAGGAATTATGACCATTTATAGTTATTTGATTGCCAAGATAGAGGGTGGTCCGAAAGCCCTGATGATGTCATTTCAGGGTGGAGCCCAGGGTCAATATAAGATTGACCTGGGGCGGAGCTAGTTCTTCTTGTTCTTCTCCTCTGACCCTGCATCTGGACACATGTGAGCAAGTAGGCTCTGTGTGTGGCCCCCTCCCCCTTGCTGGGGGGAAGGGCGAGGCAGAAGCGACCATGTGCTGAGAGACAAAGAATGCCATGCAGCTGAGGGACTTTGAAAGAGAGCCATGTACTACTTTAACGCTAATGGACTTATGAGGAATATGATGTAACTCCCATCTGATCATGGACTTATGGACTATGGACTTTTTACATCGGTATGGAAAAACTCTCTTTATTGCTATATGCTATGGGGGGTGCTGCGGGTGCCCCTACCAGAGTCTTTAATGGACTGTATCTCCTGCCTTGTGGGTACCATGAGTTGGCTGCGGAATCGCCGGGTGCCTAAGGACTGTTTCTGTTTCTAATCTTTTAATCTCTTTAATCTGTTTTATCTCACTGCACTGTAACATACCTTCTCTGTAACCATATAAGCTTGTGACCGCCAGGGTATATTTTTATATATATTTCTGGTTGACCTAGTATCGACCATCTTGGGTTAATAAAACTTTAAAACTTTAGAAGGCTCTTCTCGTATTATCCTATAAGGCCCGGTCCTCTCTCTGGGTTTGTGGGAGCAGACAGTATAGTTAAGAAGGCGATCGCGGGTTCCTCCTGCGGCAAAGGCCGGGTGGGCCAGCGGCTGCGGCCGGGTGGCTGAGGTGGAGGCCAGAGTCCTCGCGCCTTGGGGGCCGGAGGCCGGGGCGGAACGGCGCGATACGTCACACCCTCTCTGAAATCTGGTTTCATCTGACCAAGTGATGTTTTTCCACTCCTCAGTTATTCAATTAATTTGCTCTTTTGCCTGCTGGAATTTAACCTTTCAGTTTCACTTAGACAACAATGGCGCTCACATTGGTCACCTGGTTTATATCCATATCAATGTAGTTGTGCAGTTGAATAAGTTAGAGCATGAGCGATCTATTTGGCAGCATTTTTCTTGACATCCTCTTCTGACTTCTTGGACAAGTTCAAATGACACAACCATATGATCCTATTTGTTTAGATACTACATCATTTTCAGTATATCCTCAACATTTTTGCACAAGAAAAATAACACCACCAATGACCATGTCTCATTGGAAGTCCCTCATATAGCATGATTTTACCATTCTAATGTGGATTCACACTAAAACTGAGTAATAAACTTGCTCACTTCATTTTATGCTGCACTCTTGGCTCACATCATGTTTGATTTCCATAGATAGATTTCCATGCTATGACTAAGGGGCTCATTGCCCTGAAATGCATAAGAGATTTCTTACAACTGATTCTGCCATGGATTCTTTATGTATATTTTTCATGTTCTAATTAAATGTTAAGTTTTATTTTTTACCCTTTGACTCCTTTAGGATGCTGGCTACACAGTGACAACATTTTGGACTTTCCATAGATAGAAGCTCCAGTCATGAAACGAAAAGTGTCTGTAATAAAATGGACATATAGTGTATCTCTTTTTTTCTTTTCTTCTATCCATTTCCTATTTCTAGATTCAGTACTACTTTGAAGAGGTTTTCCCATCTCACTCTCTTATCAGCTTTGCTTGCTTTCTCTTCTTCTCGCATACTATATTCTACAACAAGCTTTTAGGTGGGCTTTGACTTGTTGATGGATAGGACAATGAGGGATTATTCTTTATTATTGATAGAAATCTAACTGCAGATCAAATGTGCACAGTAAATGTATATTACATTACACAGGGTTGGTAAACACTAACATGTTACCAAGACAGACAAATAACTTGCAGTAAACTCAAACTTATCTTTACGTTTACTTAAAGAGATAAAGATACTGTCTATACTGCAATTATCTGACCTGTCCAGTCCACAAAGAATGTAAACAGCTCTGAAACGAATGCAGAGAAATCAGCCCCTCTCTCCTCAATGGAGCAGAGAGTCATGTCCTCCAACCCGATATCAGATAGCAGGTTGGGTGTCTTGACAACGATATGTAAAGAATGAAAGGAATAATTTCACATACCAGGCAAATGAAGCAGCATTTCTAAAGCAATATATTTAGGAAAACTCTTAAATTCACATAAGCTACCAGTATACATAGAATCCTTGAGATGGGAAAATCCCTTTAAATACATAAATTTAGCAGACATTGAATGTATATAACATGATATCATCTCACTATACCATTTCTGTAGGATGCAATTTTAGAGGAAGCAACAAAATGAAAAATAATCTGTTGCCTATAGCAATCCATAACATTTTTTGTTTTTCATTTAGAAATGAAAAATCTACAAACATCTGGTATGTTGTGAGCTGCACCCTCCTCTTTATTTGCAATGGCTTTCTTCAGTTTCCCATATTCAATTCTATTACAGCTGAATGGCTTTTATAGAATAAAAGAGACGCTTTGACTTTTGATCTGAGAACAATGACCAATTTATAACCTGTATAGAGCTGATTAATAGAAATTATAACATATCCGCTAAACACAATCAAATTACATGTTGTGCAATATCATTAATTATTTAAGGAAATAGAAAATGAGATTTATTCTTATGTATATAAAAGCACAACATTTTACTAGACGACGAGTGTTCCCCCATCTCTTCCTTATTGATTAGTGCCATAATGTACTCCATATGACTTTAGGAATTGTGTTATTTCTTCAATTTGATCTTAATAGGGATTCCAAGAGCATATGAATGCGACAAAATCATTTTGATCTTTTGCAGCTGGTAAAATGCTTGCTCATTTGCACAAAATAAAATGAGAAACAAAATGAGCTACTGTATGCTTCTTGCTTCTGTATCTATGCATTTCTTGTTTTAGCCTTAGGACAATTTAGCAAGATATTCAAGGCTATTGTGCTGTGCCAAATGAGCCATAATAGACATATCTGGAGCAATAATGGCTGCATTTATCCTATATTACAAAGAAATGTACCAAAAATCAAATTACATGAATAAAACGAATGAGGAACTTGCTGTAGAGATTGGAACGAAAAGGACAAAGAGAAGGCTTTTAGCTTTTATAGTATGCAAAATTCTATTATTTTCACATTTTGGCCATTGTTGTATGTTGGGACTGCAATTAAAAGTTTAGTCAAAGTTTCGGTTATTTTCTAGAAACACTGTTAAATATTTATAAGAAACCTTATGTCTGGTTAGCCTTCAGGAAATAAAGATAAATCAATAATTAATGAGGTTGCTTTGCAGAAAATTAAAGGTTGGGAGCAATGTGTTTAAAAATTAAATAATTCTCAAGAAAGAAAGCAGATGTTATCAAGTTAAAATCTTGCAAATATCATCAGCTAAGCTGGTTATCAGCATAAACGGACTTCGCTCCCAAAGGCTGACAACACCAAAGCTAATAAAAATGTAGACGTGACAAAACAAAATATTTGCTTTTTGTAAAGAATTAAATGCTTTAACAATGTGAGAATGTTTAATAGAATAACAAGAATAATTCTGCTTCTTGGGTGAAATTAGATTGCACAATCAGCTATGGCTGTTCACACTGTGCTATGTGTAAGATTTAAAGCAGAACTCCAGTTCTAAAATATCATATGGGGATTTTTCTTAGTATAATGTATTAGTTTGCTGTGGTTAAATAAGGAATGTCTCATCCGATCTTCTTAGCATTTTATTCCTAGTTTGTCATAGTTTACTAGTTTACATAGATACTGCTGGAAAGAAGGAATGGGCTTATGAGAATGCAGTAGATATGGACGACTATTTAATGGGGATGTCCAAGAGTAAATGGCTATCCTTAGGATAGGTCATCAGAATTCAAATCATGTTCTGACAGGCTGTTATGTAGTGTACAGTGCAGAACCCTCTTCATATTGGAGTATGTGTAAATATTCTTATTGGACCCTAAACGTACAACGATTGTTACTCTGTAAAGGTAAGACTGGGCTACAATCCATATAGATTTTTGTAATATGACTTTATGATTTTAGCTATCCAGCTACAGCTGCTGTCTAGAATAATTCTATAAGTTACACAACTCTATACTATAGTTTGAAAATCCCCCAATAAAAAGGTTGCATGTAGCACCATGGCCCCAACCTAAAGTGTAGGGAATGCACTGTAGTCAAAAATAAGAACAATTTTTAAGTCCACAGCATATTCTTGCAGGTTATCTATAGATGTTTATGACATTTTCTCGTTGTATAAAATTCACATTCGCATTTTGCTGCAGAATCTCAAAAACGTTGTATCAGAAGTTACTCTTAAGAAATAAAATAAAGGGTGTGGCCTGAATCTCTGAGAAATAGGATGTGTGGTTCAGAATTCCTGCTCTGCAGTATATTCTAGGACCAGCTGATCTTTTCCACAGCAATGAGTAAAAAAAACTCTTTAAGAAAGCCCCTTCTGAGATACCTGCCAACTGAGCTGCTCAGAGATTGATGAAGGACTTTCATGTGGGGGAAACCATTTTGGATGGCTTTGTCCTCAGCTCCATCCTCTTCTCCACAATTTACAGCAGGAGGATCGACCATTCCACCAAAGGAATAGCATTTTGATAAAACTTCACTTTTATTAGTATATTATTAAAAACATGAAAAAAAGTGTAAAACCATGTCCCACACCCAAACCACCTTTAACAGAAACAATTGTTGTGAGGAAGGGAGATACTATTGTAGGTTCTGACCCTACAGTGTACTTATTGCTACCTCCCTATTACAACATTCAATGTGTGCCAAACTCAGCAGACTTAATTCTGGACAGAACCAATATACAAAAGGCTCAGTGGATTTCTCCCCCACCCCTCCGAGGTTACTGGCCTAACGCCACGCCAACAGAGAGGGAAGGTACCACTGGCCAGGGTCTTGTCCAAATTGTCAGCGAGTGAGCATCACATAAATAACTTTTACTATTGACCCTACGCGTTTCTTCCCTAAATGGAGAGATTCATCAGGGGTCTATTACTAACGTCCCCACAACTGGGCAGCACAAAAACTGATATTCAATATAATCAGCGGTGGGTGAACTGACCGTCGGCAGGACCGCTGCTAAATGATCAGCGGTGACCACTGATTTTATTGAATATCACTTTTTGTGCTGCCCAGTTGTGGGGACGTTAGTAAAACATAATGTAATAAAACATGTAATAAAACATTTATGAATATGTTTAAAAGGGCTACCTGGAGACTATTTTTTACTTGCTTCCTGTCTAGATTCCTTCTCTCTCTTCACTGTTTTCAGTGGTATTATGCATTTATGGGGGAAAGCTGGCAGTAAAGCCAGTCCCCATATAAATTTAATACAATTGAATACAGGGGGAGGAGGAGAGAGCCAGGTGCCAGGTCCTGGTTCTGATCATGTGACCTACTGTTAGATGCAAGGTCAGAAACAATATGCCAAGTTAAATAGAACCTTTCATGTCCTATGGCACCTGCAGTATTATATTCAGCTAGAAAGCTGACTAACAGTGGACATCACATAACCATGGACTGTAAATTACTAGAGATGAGCGAGTAGTGTTCGATCGAGTAGGTGTTCAATCGAATACTACGGTATTCAAAATACTTGTACCCGATCGAACACTACTAGCTGTTCGAAGTTTAAGGTTCGATGCATTCTGCCAATCAACGCTGGTTCTTCTCTTACCTTTAGAAGTCTTCTCCGCGGCATCTTCCGGCTGGAATTCACTCTGCCTAGGCATCCGGCCTAGGCAGAGCCAACTGCGCATGCGCGGGCATGCCCTCGCATGCGCAGTCGGCTCTGCTCAGGCGTCGGGCGGGGCAGAGCAGACCGCGCATGCGCAGTCGGCTCTGCCTAGGCCCCGATGCCTAGGCAGAGTGAATTCCAGCCGGAAGACGCCGCGGGGGCGCTGCGCCAGGAGAAGACTTCAAGGAGAATCCAGCCCGACCGTCACTCGTGGACTTGGCAAGTATAATTTTATCGAATTTTGCGTACCCCTGAAACAAGCATTTCCCCATAGACTATAATGGGGTTCGAAATCCGTTCGAACAGTCAAACATTGTGCGGCTGTTCGAATTGGATTTAGAACCTCGGACATTTTAGTGTTCGCTCATCTCTATAAATTACATGACCATGGACTGTATATCACCCCTGTAACATAGGCTACATCGTGCATATGTATATCCTTTGATATATTTTTGTATAGACTTTTGTTTTGTAGCAGCAACTGATGCTAAATGTTGTTATGTATGTTACTTTCAGTAGATTTATAGTTCATTACCTGAAATTACTTTTACTTATGACCAAGAGGGTACTGAGTTGCTAAAATTTACCTAAATTTGCCTAATAGCTCAATGTTCTCTCTTACAACTATGGAAATGTTGCCTCTCAATAGCGGACCACTATCCAAGCCAAAAGATGTAAAGGAGCTTCTGTCCTTCCCTATTGTGCTCCTGCTAAATATACATTTTCTATAATAAGCTCCTGTCCTGTACTCTACGTCCTGTGCTATTATTTTTCTAAAGCATAGTTTAGTTTTCAGATATAAATGCCTTACTACTATTTTACCATATTTTATATGTGATTGTTGTGATCAAGTTTGTCGGTGTTTATAAACGGGGGAAAAACTTCAGTTGAAACCATTTGGAAGGACGAAGCCAAACAGAAAAACTGATAGCACAAATCTTAAGAAAAGCTATAAATATAATGTTAGCATCTGCTGTAGTAAAGTGGGTATATTTTACATCTGACTTCTCAGTGTAAATAGCGCATACATCATACACACATAAATGATATCTCCTGCAGTTATTTTCAATAGAATGATAATTCACAAATTTTTTGACAAACTGCTTTCATTTCCACCTTAACAGGAAAATCTGAATTACTGATGAAAAGAATTAAAGCCATTTTACCCTGAGGATGTTTGACAACTTGCAGCAACACCTGTAAATAAATGATTGGGGAAACATATGTCAACATTTCAGGGCAGATACCACTTGTCCAGATTGATAGCTTGTGTCTAATATAAAGAAGTCTGGTCTCTGAAGTATTAGCAGTCACGTCTCATTACCCAGTCAACATTGTGTTACATGCTCTCATGCAGTATGAAAGGAATCAGGGAACTGCAGGAGGTAAACATTTCTCTCATTAGCCGTCCTGTTTGCAGTTCACTGGCTTGAGCCCAATAACCCATCAATTTATCATTGACAGTTATCAACAACTAATGTATCAACAATGAACAATTCCGCAACGACTAATGCTCCACATGCACAATTTACCTCCTGCATTTTCTACTTATGCTAGAAAAAACTTAGAAGTGACGGTGAGGATGAAATGAGAAACCAAATCTAAACTCTATTTGTTTAACCCTTTAACAAATTTTATACTAAGTATCCAAATACTGTGTGAGCACATAATACAGATTATTTGAGGCTGGAATGTTTAAAATCGCTAGATGAAAAAATCCTGCAAGTCCGAATGTTCGCTTGGCAATTTCAATGAAAAAGAATGAAGACCTGATACACCACCTTATAATTCATGTTGTCCCTTGGGATCTGTTGGTGTCTGCTAACCCCTAGACTTCTTTTATAAGGGAAACTAAACAGAAATGGCTGCATAAATCACTGAACCACCTTCTGTCTCTGTCTACTAGCTGCTTGGGACAACTTTCCAAACCCTAGTCCTTCTTTCACAAATTTTTCCTCTTCCTGCACACACAGAAGTCCCACTAACCAATATTCAACATGTTCCCTCTACTTTTCTTTCTCCTGTCCCTTTTAACTGTTCTGTCTGGAATGCCCGCTCTGTGTGGAACAAAGTAGAATATATCAATGACTTATTCCATAGCAAACCTCTCAACCTGTTAGCCCTTAAGGAAACCAAGATCCAGCAGTCTGATACTTAACCCCTCTCTCTTCTCTAATCTATTGAATACATCTCTAGGCACCCCTTCATCTCCAAAATCTTGAAAAGCTTGGTCTATTGTCTTTTGATCTGCTATCTTCTGCTAACTCTCTTCTTGACCCCTTATAATCTGGCTTCCACCCTTACTAAAGTCTCTAATGCTCTCCTGACATCTAAATGTAATGGCATCTTTTTATTCTTCTTTATCTTTCAGCAGCATTCGACACTGTTGACCACCAACTCCTTCTCATTATACTCAACACTGTCGGCCTCACGGACACTGCACTCTCTCGGTTTTCCTCATATCTCTCAGAATGTACTTTCAGTGTATCATGTGGGGGCTCTGTTTCTTCCCCTCTTTCCCTAGCTATTGGAGTCTTCAGGGCTTGGTCCTAGTCTCCCTGCATTTCTCTCACTACAAAGCCCCTATTGGACAAACCATCACCAGATTTGGCTCCAGGTACCATCTTTATGCTGATGACACCCAACTATAAACCTCGTCCTGAGATATCACTCCTGCGCTAATACAGACTGTGACTGTTTTTCTGCTGTCTGAAATATCATGTTTTCACTTTATCTTAAATTGAGACTGAACCACTGTTATTTCCACCATCTAACAAATCTAACCCTGATATCTCATTTGCAGTCTCAGGCCTTATTATAACTCATAGGCAGTATGCCCACTGCCTTGGGGTGATGTTTGACTCAGACTTTTCCTTCAACCCTATATCCAATCACTCGCTCATGTCATCTCCATCTCAAACAACAATTCCAGAATCCACTCTTTCCCTACCACTGAAACATTAAAGACCCTTATTGTTGCCCTGCTTTACTCTTGACTTGACTACTGTAACTCTTTACTTATCGATTTTATCTTTGGTGTACTCTCTCCTTTGCAATCTATTCTGAATGCAGCGTCCAGGCTCATCTATCAGTCTAGACACTACAGCTATGCCTCCGGTCTGTACAGTCACTACATTGGCTTCCTATTCATTACAGAATGCAATATAAACTCATCACCCTCATCCACAAGGCTCTCCATAATACTGCACCTCCCTACATTTCCTCACTCATCTCTGTCTACCAACCCGTGCTTTCTGTTCACTCAATGACCTAACACTTACATCCTCTATTATCAGAACCTCCCACGCTCGTATACAAGACTTCTCACAAGTTGCACCATTTCTCTGAAAAGCTCTACCCCAGAAAATAAGAATAATTCCCAATTCCTACATCTTCCTAAAGACACATCTTTTCAGACAGACCTATCACAATTACTAATCTAAACCTTCCACAGTTAGAATCCCTAAAACTAACCCTCCAATGTTTACGTATTATTATTAATTAATTATTATTATTATTATTATTATTGAGTAAAGGTCCTATTGGACTGTCTGACATTCAGGACAATTATGAGGAACAAGTGTTCTTTGGAGCCCTTGACAATTGCTATCTAAATGTGCTGCATATGACATGACCAATGAGAAAATGCTCATTGGTCAGCTAATTGTATCTTTTGTGCAGTACAAAATGTGAAGATTGTTTGCAGCAAGTGCTGATCATTGTATATAGCTATTATTCATGCTCGTCCTGGCTGTGTTTGGCCAGTCTACTACAGCCCTAAGATTCTGATGTTTTACTTCCTCATGGACATACACATGTGCCCATGTTTAACTGATGTCCATTATAATTAAAGACTCCAATTTCTTGTTTCACCAATTCAATACAATATCCCAATTAGAGATGAGAGAACCATTTCATAAGGAGCCAGGCTTGTAATGATTTTTATAAAATTTGAGGGTTTTGTGAAACCTGATATTTTTGGTGTATGGTATTGTCATATACAGATCATCCTAGCATGTGACATGGTTGCGGCTGTCAGGGATCAATTCACGCCACTTACTCAGGATGAAAATTGAGCATAAATCACACCCCAACACAGTCCAAACACCCCAAATGCACAATGCCATCACCTATAGTAATCAGGATCCTAGACACAAATGTTATTGCTCCCAGCAGTCAAACACATTTCAAAAAGGTAATGGGTTCATAGAGCATATAGTGCTAATAAATTTAACAATTTAAACCCCAAGAAGATAAGACAAGAAAACAAAATAGTTTTTAAAACAAAAAGGAGAAAAAACATAATAAACCTGGTAACTTAGAGTCCTTTTTGTTTCCATGGAGTTTGGAGGATCTCTCAGAGGGATGGCCAACACCCAACTTTTTGCTGGCTTCAAAGTTGTGACAAAGTTCCAAAATGTCACAGTTTTTTTTATAATAGTAAGCTCCCTAAGACATGGCCACTTCCAGGGGCTCTACTGTTCAATTTCCTTCTGGCAGAGCTGGGTACCACAGAGGTCTAGGTTCACTCATATGCCTGAGTTGTCATTAGGGACAACTCGTCGTAAAGCTGTAAACCTGGCCTGCAGGATATCTGGTCGTGTGATTGCAGGAAGTTAATAATGTCACTCCTATACACACATACTAATGTAATATACTGATGACACATGCATAAACATTACATTCACTAATGATACATACAGTATATAAACAATATAATTAAGAACATATGCCCAGATGGGCTTCTTTCATCTCAGGTATAGTCATAATCACCTTTCTGCACCTCTCTCTCTTTTTATTAACCCTCTGTTTTTCTGTTTTTCAGTCAGTGGCCCCATATTTAATGCGTATAAAAATTAGATATTCTTGGCAACAAGAATGCACTTTGACACAAAACTGTTATGTTTGCTTGCTTTTCCTTACATTCCGCTTAAAAGTGGCTGAAGTTTAACCTTGGTATGAAGTAATTAATTATGATATATTAATTAGGATCAATTATCTCATTAACCCATCAGAAGATATCTGAATAATGTATTCGTTTTCTTTAAGCCATGTTCCAGGAATTGAATATGGCATATTAGCATATGTAAAATGTGAGTCATCAATACAAACTCTCAGTAAACAGCCAGCATGTAGTACACATTGTCTGCCAAACTTATAATTAAAGCAGCACATAATTAGTAATTGTTTACCACAAACTATCTTCATAAGTGATTGCTCTTTTCCCTTCTAGCTAGTAACTTGTATGAGTAATTTACACTTCAATTATTAATATGTCTAAAAGATCACGGGAACAAAATCAAGCTTTAATGTGTGACACTAAAATACTTTCATGTGACACTAGATGGGCTTTGTGTATAAGACATATATTCCTTATCATGTCGTTTTTACTTATTCAGTACCCGTTTATCATTGTGCTCTATAAAAAGTTTCCTTGACATTTTACTCTTAATTCACAATTACAATTCTCTCTTATTTGTGGGAAAGCACTAAAAAAAGTCAATGAAAAGTCAACTCATGATTCTGGACGTGAAAATTCCCCAAATGCACCAATGAAACCACAGCTATTGCAATTTGGACTATTTACTGACACCTACGAAACTCATGCTGTTTCGCATTAGAGTAGGGTTGAGCCAATCTTGACTTTTCAGGATTGATTTTAAAATCCGATTTCCGATCATTTTTCATTCGAACCCAATCTCGATCCCAAGTCCGATACCAATGCAAGTCAATGGGATTTTTTTTTTAATTGGAGATCGGATTTTAAAAGCAATCCTATTCACTATACAGCATGGAATCTAACAATTGTTAGAATCCACGCTGTGTAGTGAATCACTAAAGTAGCCAGAGGATTTTTTTTTTTAATTCTCTGGCTACTTAGTCCCCCCTGGTGTCCACTTACCTCCAGAGATGGCTGCTCCGGTGCCTGGTGCCTTCCTTCTTTTCCTCGCTGCTGCTCCACGCTGCTCTTCTTCCTTCGCTGCCCCCTCCCTGCCAGGTTAGGAGAGTGTGGGCGGGTTAGGAGAGTGTGGGCGGGTACTGGGAGGGGAGACGAGACGAGATCACCGATCTCAATCCCACATAAAAAGATTGTGTTAGGAATTCCGATCGCGATCTTGAAATTTTCTCGATCGCCAATCGGAATCCGATCTTTTCCGAACACGATCACTCAACCGTACATTAGAGGTTTTAGTTAAAGGGTTTGTGCCATCTACATAATAATAATAATAATAATAATAATAATAACAACTTTATTTATATAGCGCTAACATATTCCATAACACTTTAAAACCAGAGGACACATGAACAGGCAATATGAGACATTACAATGTGACAAAGCAATAAACATAGACAATAGGAGTGAGGGCCCTGCTAGCAAGAGCTTACATTCTATGAGGAATCCTTGTCTTGTAATATTATTCTCCAGTAATCCCTCAGTGATTCCCTGACTAGGAAAAATTTATAGTAATGGTCTATAGTTTGACAATGGATGTATTGTGCAGAAAGAGAAATTGGTTATAGCAGCTTAGATCTCTGGATATATATTTGGATATATACTCTTGAAGCTTTCCCAGTATGCCTCAGCAAAAGCTGTGATGCAAAGTCATATTACCACAGCGCTATACTTCTACCCCTGTGTGCATGTCATTTTGCATTATTATCTTACTTCCCTATACAATTAGAGATCAGCTAACTGACTTGTTATAAACTGGGTTCGACCCAAACGTTCCCAAATTTTCTGTTTTTTAATGAAACTGAACAATTGCTGATTCATCTCGAACAAACTGAAATGGATGCATGTGTAATGCCAATGCTCTGTGGTTTCTGGGGTACCATCTCTCTCAGCATAGTCAGTTACCAGCATAGCACTAGTTCACACCTGACTCTCCAGGCTACCATATATTTACTCCTGCTAGTGTTCCTGGTCCAGACTATAGGCTATATGACGTTGCTCTCTTGATGCTCACCATAGACCTTCAGACCATACCAGAACACACATATAACTGAATTACTAGTACTTTCTACCAACCTCTTTCTGGTTTTTGGCCAGCTGCCACCTGCACTGGAACCACTCAGAGACAACAACCTTGTAGTCTCCCTGCAGCGAAGATCAGGGTGACTACTGGGGAAGCTATATATAACACCCTTGGCTTAAAGTCAAACCAGTTAGGTAGCACAATGGATCCATATCCATTGCCTTTTACAGCCTGATGCAGCCAAAATTGTATTACAGGAAACAAACATTCAGACTTTATGTTCTAAAGTTGAAGACTTGAAATATTGGCCAAGGTGCAGCAATCTCTGCATTAAAGCAGTGGAAGAATCTGTTAAAGGTGCTGCTTTGCTTTCCTTGGGCTCCCTGTGCTTGCAGTTGTATTACCAAGAGTCTCAAGATGTTCACAGACCATCCCAAGATCTGCCACATGCCAAGGGAGGCAAAAGACCTATTGGACACCACTGTATGAAGGAGTGGCAGTTAAGATGTGAACATTAAATTTCAGGTGACTCTTTTCCTTTTATAATTGTCTGTGAACTCTTAGCTATTTACAAGAGCATTTATACTGTTATGTTGTAATGGTTATATACTATGCATATAGGGTTGTATTCTGTGAGGGATTTCTGACTTACTACTGGAGGACAAATAGATGAATTGAAGATTTGATAGAGCATGGCCTAGGGCAGGTTCACACCCGCACCCGGTCTCCGCTTTGTGGGTTTTCATCTTCTGCCCGAGAAACTGGGCAGGAGTAAGAAACCTGGAAGTCAGTGTCCGCCCCTGAGTGAGTGCCTGTGAGTGTCTTCTGGTCTCCGTGGCGAAAGCGTTTTTATTTTAACCGGACACAAAATCCTGCATGTCCAACTTTGTGTCCGGTTAAAACAAATGGTTTCACCGTGGAGACCAGAAGATGCTCACGAGAGGTCACTTTGCAAACCCATTCAAGTGAATGGGTTTAAAAACTGACTGCCGGGTTTCCGTCTCCTGTCCAGTTTCTCGGGCAGAAGACTGAAACCTGCAAAGCAGAGACCGGGAGCAGGTGTGAACCTGCCCTTAGGTGAATTGTAGAGACAGATTCTTTTTTTTTTTGCTAAAGATTTAGTGGTAGCATGGGTGAAGACAGTAAATTGAAATTGATGGGACATTTCTTCTTTTGTTTAGCAATGTTTGGTTAATTTTGGGACCCTTAACTGGAATTCTTGGAGATGTAATATGCAACAAAGGAAATCAGGTCTTGATTACATAGCTGAGGTTATTTATGTTATTAAGACTGTCATACTACCTGAACATCCTTGGTAACACTAAATAGAATTGCACTGTTGTCTGGGGTCTAGACATGGGCAAATAGGTTTCTTACTGAGCCAAGTTCGACCAAAATATTTAAAATTTTTATTTTTTCACAAAATGGAATAAATGGAGATTTGTCTTGGATGAACTAAAGTGGCTTTATCCACATTATCCTCTGGAGACTCTTCTAATAGGAGGATGCCCAGGGGAGATGTAAAACATAAAAAAAAAAAAAATCATATTCACCTTGCCCCTTGCACCTGGCCCAATAACAGCCCTCAGAAATGACCCCTTGGCCGATAATGTCACAGACGAACACCAGACATCAGAAGAGTGCCGTATGCTGAATTTAGGTCCAAAAGAGGTAATGGAGGGTGAATATGGGCCTCTGTCTAAGAATATAATAATGTCACTTTCACATTCACATAACTTTGGCTGTGTTTGCATTTGCAGCTATTAAAATGCAAATTAATTATTTAAAAATCATACAATGTGATTTTCTGGATTTTTTTTTTGTTAGATTCTGTCTCTCACAGTTTAAGTCTACCTACAATAAAAAGTACAGACCTCTCCATTCTTTGCAGGAGGGAATCTTGCAAAATCGCCAGGGTATGAAATACTTATTATTCCCACTGTACTATGATAATGCTGTTGATGTTTTGACATATTTTGTATTATTGTAAGCTATTTTGAGTCCCCTTGGCTAAAATCCTATTAAACATAGCATTAACCAAAGCATTAGACATGTTTATAATGAGCAATCCATAAGGAGTTTGTCATGCTAAACGCTGCTATTTATTTACCAAGTAAGGGTATTGTATTCACTGCTCATCTCATGCACGTCAAATATAGCTTGTACTGATTTTTTCCCCTGCACAGTATGCCTTTTGAGTTTAGAACTCTGTTTTATATGCATGACTTAAAAAGGTCTGACAGGTTTTCCCTGTGCCACCTAAATATATTGTATTTTAGGTGCTGGCAACTCAGGAAAAAACTTGCAATGTCTTGACGCAAATGTCAGGGAGATACAACTGAATGATAATAAGTTATTTACTGTATGGAATCAACAATGCATACAGAATCACATGGTCACTCCAAGGTTCAAAGACCTTGATAACTTGTGATACTATGAAAATCTATTCTTATTTTGTATAAAAGGGTATAAAGCACATGCATCTTAATGGAGAAGAGACAAGTATTTATAGGCCTAAGCAAGGACACTTCTACCCTTCTTTAAATAATTAAGACATTGTGTAGATCTCTATATAAATCAAATATGAAATGACAAAAAGAGCACTTGGGAAAGGTCATGGAATGCCACTTATAGTAGTTAAATAATTGTGTCACATTAGCACTTGTGATATATCTTATTCAGAACTGAGAACTACAAGCTCCACAAAATGACAATGAGTAGAGGACAATTAAAATTAAAACTTAGATCTTAAAATAAAACGTTGCTCTTTCCATGTATAATTGTCTATCATATTACATGTATTTAATTATGCTTATAGTTGATAAAGCCTATTCACCTTAAAAAGTATTTGACTAAGGATGCGTGTACTTGAATCTAAAAAAAAAAAATATTGTTTATTGTGCAGGATAATAAGAAACCATCAAACTTCTTCTACTTGTAGCCACAAATCATTTCTAAACAGTATCTAACGTCTCTGCCTGTTTGGGTCTCTGTGCCACCCTCCACTTGCATGCTGCGGTGCAGGAGGCGTGTTCAGTGATTCCTTGCTTTAGGGTCTTCTAGTATTGTCTGAACACTGTCCTATTGTCTCACCTCTGTAATTGACTTTCCACCACACCCTTCTCCTTCCCCTTGGTTTCCCTCTGCTCCTCTAATAGTTAATCTTAGCCTTACCTGTGTGATTGACAGCCGATCTACCAATCAAGTCTGTGGCGGGTTCTGGACTCCCTATAAACAGGACATCAGCTCACACATGTTTTCTGGCTATTGAGACTCTGTCCTTGCTAAGCGCTTATCTTGCTATTGTATTGAATTTAATGACTTCTGACCTTTGGCGTCCCTTGTTACTGCTCTTTTGGATTTGGTACTGTTTGACCTTGGCTTGCTGACTCTGCTTCTGTGTTTTGTCTTGTCCTGTTCTGTGTAACACTTATTCAGAGAAGGGACTGCCACCCAATTGTCCTGGTACTGCCTAGGGAAGTTGAGGCAAGTAAGCTGGGACATGGGTTGGGTCAAGTTTAAAACTCATTGTCTCTGTTATTCTCTCCCTTCCTGGTTTCAGTAGCAACCACTGGCAATCAGTGGCAACCAGCGATCCTATTACACGGAAGGAATAATCCCACAGATTATTGTAAATATACCAAATAAAAAAGAACATTTATCAAATCACAATACAAGAGGATCTCCCAAAATTACTAGCCAATAAAACCATGAGAAGAATATGCAAATCTGTCTTCCATGATGTAATTAGGAAGTCAGCTGCTGCCTCAGTGTTGCAAACCAATACAGGGCGCTCACTGGAATGTGCAAGACTGTCTTCCCTGATGTAATTAGGAAGACAGGATTTCAGTGAAATAACTCAATAAAGGTTTGCTCCCTTTAGCATCATGCTCGACCTTCCAAGAGGCCTTTGTTTTGCAATGATGCTGGGATTATTACTAGGTATAGTCTCTCAACCAAGGACGGCCGTTTTGATGTACTTGCATCTCGTCGGCCCGATGTAGAGAAGACTATAACCTGGTAGAGATGAGAGGCTTAGACAGGGTTAAGGGGATATTGTCACTCCTTGGGGAGAGAGCACCATATAGTTTGTGGAGACTTATTAAGCCTTTAGCACTCCACTTCGCAAGGGACCATGGGAAGAATATGCAAATCTGTCTTCCATGATGTAATTAGGAAGTCAGCTGCTGCCTCAGTGTTGCAAACCAATAGAGGGCGCTCACTGGAATGTGCAAGACTGTCTTCCCTGATGTAGTTAGGAAGACAGAATTTCAGTGAAACAACCCAATAAAGGCTGCTCCCTTTAGCATCATGCTCGACCTTCCAAGAGGCCTTTGTTTTGCAATGTTGCTGGGATTATTACCAGGTATAGTCTCTCAACCGAGGACGGCCGTTTCGATGTACTTGCATCTCGTCAGCCCGATGTAGAGAAGACTATAACCTGGTAGAGAATCAGAGAATAAAATCAACTGGCCACCAAAACAAATAATTTAAAAACAGTCTAACTTAATAGATAGTTATAATAAATTGTTTAGATCACATCTTATCTAAACAATGCCATATACTTCTGCTCAAGTATGACCTTTTTGTTTTTTGATCAATACTATTGGCCTTAAAATGGAGACAATATATTAGATTTCAAAAAGTAAAATGAAATTTACTGTTACAAAATGTCAGTATTTAGCAGCACTATTACATAACAACTGTCAGTATTTAGTTCTGAGGAAGATTAAAAGGTGTCATTGAAAAAGCTAAGTTTAGTTCTGTTCTACACAGTGATGTACGTCATAGTCTGTAACTGGATTACAGACTGAACAATGTTTCCGTGTTACAAGGATGAGAGCAGTGGATATTCATTATCATGATAGAATTTGGTCCTTGCATCATACCTAAACAATTTATGATCTTCTGCTGATTTATTTCACAGAAATAAGCAGACTACCGAATTCCTACTCATGAAACTTATATATTTCACATTCATAGCCACTATACCACTATTCATATACCATACATAACATACATATATTAGAGAGACCAAACACCACAAAAGCATAATAGTATAAATGTATCAATTTCATCCTATCAATCAATAATGACATTATATTTCTGGTGTGAAATCACTCAAAAATAAAATGTTTAGGCCAAATGAGTTCGACTACAATATTTTTATACATCACTGTAACTATTCTGACCTAGATCCAAAAGGTGTGGACCTAAAAGAAATTAGCATCAAAATTTAATGAACAATAATAAAAGGGGAGGGAAGAAGCATGTTGACCATCTGCCACATAGTACTCAGGTCTTATGTTTACAGCTGCAGATCTGAAGCAGGAGCAGGACATCAGGTAAATACTCAGGATTTGATTTTTTCATAATACTCAGGTTATGTTTCATTCACAAGCTATTTAGCCTACACTCTTGAACTATCTATGACCCACACTTGTATAAGCTTTGCGCTGGCAGAGAGTGAATTAGCAAAACGGTAAATGAATCACATAATTGACAAATCTGAAAAATCTAAAACTAATCTGTCTTCTTTCATTAGTAAACTGACCTGTTTTGTTTCCATGTCCTAGTGGTCAAGATGCTAATAAATTAATTTGCTATTTTAGTAAATATTTATATATAGTCAAATAATACTTAAACGTTAACTCTTAAAATACAATATTATAAAATTTCCATGTATATGCTAAATCCATAGCCCTAGCTATAAAAGGTGTATATGTAGCAGTACAATCTTGACTTTGTTGCCTGTGGGAGATCCGAAGGCTCTTCCGCTATATAAGAAATCACCTATATATTCTGAATAACACATCACAGGTATAAGGAAAATGTTTGTTCTCATACCGTGTTAGCCAGTGGGATTTCCTACATCACAGGTAGAGAGAGGGCTGTTACTGATTTTGTATTGGAACCCAGTAGTTGTAGTATGTCTGCATTCTACTGTATACAACTGTATGTCATATGTCACTCATTATTTCCTATGTATAATAAAATATGCGCAAGCAATATATATTTCTTTATTTTTTTGCAGAATCCATTGTATTGAAAATAGTCGACTGCATTTACTGTACATATGATTAGAGATAAGCGAACAGAAGCTGACAAAGTGGAGTTAGATCCGAATTTCAAGAAATATTCTAATTACATCAAATCCGGATTTCTTCACGCTTCGTGTTATCAAGGAACTCTGGGAATTCGGGACTACCCACAATGCCATGCATACAACCAATCCACAGTCAGCCAGTACTGTGATGTTACAGCCCTTTAACCCCTTTGTGACCGCCCACGGCATTGGGAGCGGGTGTTAGCTGTAACTGACAGCTAACTGACAGCTAACACCCTATTCCATGACCCATAGTCAAAGCACAGCTTCGACTGTGGTGTTTTAACCGCTTAGATGCCACAGTGAAACATGACCACAGCATCCAAGGGGTTTGCCATGCTACATGCCCCCCTCGGCACCCCCCGTGGTGAGATTGGGGGTTGCTGTTATGCATCTTCTGCAGCTTGGGGTCTGGCCAGTGACCCTGGGCTGCTAGTAGCCCCCAGTACCTGGTTGATCCTGCCCAGAAGTGAGGAAGTCAGCCTATGCATCTGAATAGGTTGACTTCCTCTATAGACTGCAATACATGTGTATATAGTGATGAACCAGTGATCAGTGCATCGCTGGTTCAGATCCCCTAGTGTGACATCACTAAAAACTACTACAAGGTACAGTGTTCTACACTACTATACAGGCTCTCTGCAGTCATGAAATACCTGTTTTTTAATGCAATTTGCCACAAATTAATTCAGATCAAATCATAGCATAAAATTTGGTGATGCTGGCGAATCAAATTTTTGAAAAATTTGTTCATCTCTAATAATGATTATTTCCAGTGAATATAGAAAACATGCATTACAAATATGCTTATAACATAGCCTAAGAATTTAGACCATTCTTACTTGTCTACATTTAGGGTCCTTATGCTACATTGCTTTAAACATGGTTCACTTCTATTATGCATGTAGCTTGCGTAAATTTCAGAGTATGCACATAAATCAATAACTTGAATTTATGCTTAGCTGTATAATTCTCATAAATCAACAATAGTAATGCATTCCTGAAGAGCACATTATTTTCTCAGTGATTTTTCAAAGATTAGTTCAGGACATACAAGCTTAAGTGCTACTAGAAAATCTAATTATTAGATTTATTAGTGGGAATTGTTTGTGTGTAGTTGGATGACAGTGCATACACAATACATCAAATTAGCCGGTGACCGTCATTTACTTTATTACACATTCTGTACAACTCTACACTCAATGTATATATGTCTTTCTTCTGTTCACATTCTTAGCCCTTCTTTTCCAACAAGTAATAGGCCATTACTATATATATATATATATATATATATATATATATATATATATATATGTGACTATTTTTATTGTTTCTTATCCACTTCAGAATAAAGATTATGTTTAGAAATTTCCATTAGCAAAGTATTCTTTATATTCAGAATGGCCACATAATTGAATATTCCTTGATGATCATATGCTTTATAATATAGAAAGATAGTGACTGCATTATTCACAGATTTCAAGAATATACCTTCTATTTCTTGTATTGCCTTCCGGGATAAGCTGTTAAGCTTCTATAGGTTATCTTGACAGGGAAGACTTTCTTTGTGAATTATTACTTCTTTAGAGTATACAGGCATACTGGATAACACTTTTTGACCTGTCAACATTGAATAGTGTTACAAAATGCTTGAAGGACTTGTACTGATGTTTGGTGAGAATCATTTTTACATACACAGTCAGCCTGTACTACATTGGTTTATTTGATTTTGAGTTTATTAAAGAATAGCAGCATGTAAAATGATTCTTCTTTTTCATCTACCTGACCATATTTGTGATCCGCACAGGGGCCTAACTTGAGTTGGTGCAGAGAGTGCAGTCGCAGCGGGGCCCAGAAACCTTAGGGGGCCAATAAGCAATGGCTTCAATATTGAGATTGCAGCTTCCATCTTGCCCATAAATCAAGGAGATTCACAGATTACCTAAACCACTAAGGTTGATTAAACTCCTTAGCACCCGTAAAAATCACTATCAAGAATTCACTGTAGGGATGAGGTAGGGGGCCCCCCAACAAAAGATTACACCAGGGCCCACAAGACTTTGGTTAAGACACTGGAGTCATATTATATTGATCCTAATGTATTTCAATTGTCCAAGGCCTGCAGCTATACATATGGATTTTTTTTTTTTTTGTTCATGTATTTATTTTTTAAATAAAGTCCCAGCATGCTCCATTAGATGTCAAGTATCCGATTGAACTTAGAACCACTGGAGACACTGGCCACTTTTCATTTCTGCTCCACATTCAGTGTTGATGACTATTCTAGGTGATGATGCCTTACTTTGTACAAATCTTAGACTGGGTTCTTACATGGTAAACTTCACCATTATACATATAAAAACCATGAAATAGAATTTGTGCTAGAAAACCACTTTTAGTATTGAATTTTTTTTAGGATAAATTGTATTTTAAAAGCATTATTTTCTGATGTCTTTTTTCCCCAACAGTGCAGTGCATTATGGGAGTTCAGATGACAGCTCCGGTACTATTCCGTTATCGGGCCAGCAGCAGCGCAGTTCAGCAGCAGCTTTCGGGACAGCAGTTCAGCAGCGGGAATTACAATGACATCCGAGGACTGCTGGCCCGATGCTTGTGCCCAGTAACCAGTACATCGATGACCCCCCTCCCCCATCCTTCTCCTCCTGCCAGTGCTGCCCCCCAGCTCTCCTTACATCTTCCCCGTACCCTCTCCCCGCCACACGACTAGGCCTCACCTCAGCGCTAGTACCGAGACCGAAAGGAAAGACACCGGGGCTCAATCCAGGCCCTGACAAGAAACACGCCGACTATAGGAACGGTGAGCTACAGCGAGCCGGAGGGACAAACTTTCTGCAGCGTCCGGCGGCTATCTAGTAGCATTCATTGCTCAAGATTTACGGTGAGGCCTATTACAGGGAGAGGGTACGGGGCAGATGTAAGAAGAGCTGGGGGGCAGCACTGGAAGGAAGAGGAGGATGAGGGCATCGATCGATGTACTGCCTACTACACACAAGCACGGCCTCTATCATCGGGCCAGCATCGGCTTAGTCATGTGGCGGGGAGAGGGTACGGGGTAGATGTAAGGAGAGCTGGGGGGCAGCACTGGAAGGAGGAGGAGATGGAGGGGGGGTCATTGATGTACTGGCTACTGGGCACAAGCATCGGGCCAGCAGTCCTCGGATGTCATTGTAATTCCCGCTGCTGAACTGAACTGCTGTCCCGAAAGCTGGTGCTGAAATGCGCTGCTGCTGGCCCGATAACGGAATAGTACCACAGCTCCATAGTTAGAACTAAGCTGTTAGAGATGACAACAAGGTATAGATGAGATGAGGGGAAATAAGCAAAGCTTTGATAGAAGCTGCATGAAATAATGATAAAATAGCAGAACAGGGTGCAAAATCACACAATTTAACCTGTGAAATGGGGAAATGTTTTCTTCTCTAGCTGAAAAAAATATTCCAAAGCTACCTTCAACAACATACTATTCCCCATACTATATATACACTGTATATAGGCAGATTCCCATATAATAATGAACCAAATGATGAAGATACTAGTGCAATTTTGAAATAGAGATATACTAGGCAATTACTTATATAGCAAGTCTCTGTATACAGTTTTTAAACCACTTGTTGCCAAGGACTTCTAGATATTTCGGACATCTGGTAAATGAGACAATTTTCAAATATAAAAATACGAATTGTAAAATAAAATAATATGCTTATATATTCTGAAACAGACCAAAAATCAGGTTTTAACATTTACGTCTTAAAAGTACATTTTGAAAATGTATAAGATAAAAGCATTACATTCCATAAAAAAACAGACAACTTGACAATTACAGTTGTCTTGATGTGCTATTGACAGTCATGTCTTTGTGACAAACAGGAATTAAAAAGGCATTAAGTATGTCTAAAACTCACATCTAAGTAGAGGCTTGCTGTATACAAAAGAACAATGTAAAAGTAAAGGTGCAAAGTTTCTAACACTGAAACAGGAGTCATGCGATGAATAGATATAAAAATTACAACTTACTTACCATATTTATAAAGACATCCACTTTTACAGAATTATGTGTCAAACAAGGGAAGAGGCCTGAAGAGGACGCCACTGGGCACCAAGGAGCAGGTGAGGCAAGGTGAGTTTAAATGTTTGTTAGTGTTAGGATTGGGTCCCGCAGCTTACTATCATAGCGCACAGCGCCACCTGTGGGTCAGTCTAACCATCCAGCTTTCACCTTACTGAGCATGCTCAGACCTATTGGAGCTGCTCACAAGCTAAGTGCCATTTCTCCCCTATTGAGCATAAGTGGTGATGTCATCACCACCGCCCCATTGGGCGGGGACTTCTCTTTAAATAGTGTGAGCCGATGCCCGCCAGGGGCTCACACTTTGTCTAAATTTTCCTCAAAGTCCACGGAGTGAATGACAGTAGTCAGGGATAGGCTCCAGTATTCAGGCAGGTTGTCAGACTAGGCCTCTGTGTGGGGTTTCTCTGCTTCAATCAGGGTGCTGTTAGTTAGGACCTGTAAAACCTGAACTGCTAGATCTACACCAGGGCTAGGAGCAGTAGACGCCATTCCAGCTTGTAGATCTGCAGCAGGTATGGTCTCTGAGATAGCCTATGTGTACTGTCTGAATTCATGTATGGCTCTCAGCTGTGTGTGGGAGCATGGGTGTGATGTCTCCAAGCTGTGTGCTGGAGCATGCAAACCCCTCCATGGAGACTCCAAGCTGTGTGCGGAGCATGGGTGTGTGATGTCTCCATGCTGTGTGCCGGAGCATGCAACCCCCCTGGGGACTCCAAGCTGTGTGCAGGAGAATGTTCTAAAACGTCCATGGTGGCCCCTAGCTGTCACAGGGGTAAGTGTGTGTGTTTGCTGGCCTGTGGTGAGTGTTAACCCTTGGCAGCCATGTGTGTTTCACTTGTACTGGTGCACCTGGCCAGTGAGCTAAACTGGCAGGATTTTAGTTGTACCTTGTTCGCATGGAGTGTCGCACAATACACACTGTTCACAATGAGTTCAGGCTGCAGTGTCTTGCAGTAGTTCACATTTAGTTCAGGCTGCAGTGTCTTGCAGTAGTTCACATTTAGTTCAGGCTGCAGTGTCTTGCAGTAGTTCACATTTAGTTCAGGCTGCAGTGTCTTGCAGTAGTTCACATTTAGTTCAGGCTGCAGTGTCTTGCAGTAGTTCACATTTAGTCCAGGCTGCAGTGTCTTGCAGTAGTTCACATTTAGTCCAGGCTGCAGTGCCTTGCAGTAGTTCACATTGAGTGCACGCTGCAGTGTCTTTGTAGTAGTTCACATTGATTTTCACACTGCAGAGTCTTTGCAGTAGTTCACATTGAGTTCAGACATACAGCTGTCCACCATTGGGCCTGTTGACCTCGCTGTAGTGTTCTACAGCTAAGAGGTTCTGTAGTTTAAAAAAAATATTTCTATATATAAATACACAGAACTGTAACAGTTAGTTTTACTCACCTCCCCTGGGCCTCCATATATTAAACTCTGGGGTCTGAGGATACAAAGGGTTGGGTTCATTCTGCAAACCGGCAAGGGTTCTTATTTCAGATTTTGTGAGATTGTCTGTCAGTTCCAGTTATGTAAAAATCATAATTACCCTTTCTCTGATCCCCCTTTCCATTCTCCAATAAATCAGCCCTTGAGAAATTAGTTACTCCCCATTGTAAAGAAAAGCACTGGTGCAGTATGTCCAGCTTTAGTATATGAGGTGTGGGGCAGGTAGCTCAGTAGAAGCAGTGGTGCAGACCCAACCAGCCAGAAACAGGGACACAAATCTTGCAGCAAAGTGATTTATTTAATTAAAACAGCAAAATATATAAACCTTTACATCAGACACAGTATAAGCAAAATAAAATACAGCCTTAATTTCAGACAAAAAGGCAAAACAAAACCTGCTTGTCTGAGCGCTGACTAAACAGACAATACTAACTACACCTGTGGCTTACTATCAGCTACATGAATCAACCAAAACAACACTGTACCATACACAAAGCTCTCAGTGTCAGGACAGACCCAGGCACTTCCTCTCCTCCCAGCATCTGCCCTGAAATGCAGGCTCTGCAACCTTTTATGGTCCAGTAGAGAACCTAATGCCCACACCTGGGCTGCAGCTTATTCAAGATTCACCCTGGACCACACATATATTAGGAATCTGGGGGAGATATAACATAACTCCAGCACTCTGCTGTCACCTTCTCACAGTAGTGTAGGAAAAGTTAAAGCCGGATTGGTAGCGTCACGGGTAATTTTAGCTATATGATGCCACATTTAGAAAGTAGTTGGGTCATTAACTTGGATACTTTAACTTTAATAAGTTTAAATAATGAAATAGAGGAACTTGCATTTTGATTATAAGATGTGTCAATGCTTTATAATATTCAGCAAATACTCTGTGTGGAATAATATATGTAGACATTGGTCCAAACATATGAGTGATATTATCTTCAGGCACTATTTAAATAATGAAACTGTAAGTTCTAGAAACCACTGCAGCTCCCACAACTAGTAAAGTAGGTATACAAAACATAGTGTCAGATAAGTGGTTGTTGTAGGATTATACAATATAATGCAATAGAATTGTGTTGCAGTTTATTGTAGAGGTGATCAGACACCCTAGGCTTCACTTGCCCAAGCATGTTTAAACATGAAAGCAAAAAAAAAATTAAAACAGGTTTTTAAAAAATATTTAAAAAAATGTAACATTTCAAATCACCCCCCTTTTCTAGATCACATATGAAGAGAAATAAACAAACACATTACATATCCTCATGTCAAAAAATGACTGAACTGTAAAAATATAACTACTGGACTAGCGGTAGTAGCTGCTACAGGGCCTGGGACATAAGGGGTCCTGGCAGGCCACTGATATTTTTTTTGGTTAATAGGTCATTATTTGCTAGAGTAATCCCAGCAGGTAATGGGCCCTATTTACTTGCCTCTCCCCACTCCTGCTCACGGCCATTATCAGGAGCAGGGATCGGTAAATGAGGCCATGGGCCCGCGAACTCCACAAACACTGCTATCATTATACTCTAGGGTATTTTCAGATCCCAGAATATAATGTTTGGAGGGCCAGGGGAGGTGAGATAACATTAAAAAAAAATACTGTTACTTATCTAACTTGGGCTCCGAAAGGACTCAGGCCTGCTTGGTGACAAGACGCCGGCCTGGGTCAAGATTGGTCCAGCATTGAAGAGATCTGCAGGGAGTGCACTGGAGTCAGAGAGAGGTAAGTAACATTGTTTTTTTATGTTTGTATCCTCCTCTGAAAAGACCCAATAATTGTTCACTGGTGGTTCACAATGGGGCAAAATACCGTGTGCAGGCGCCATTATGGGGCATAATAATGTGTGCAGGAATTAGTTTTTTGTGAGGGTGGGAGTCATGGGGCTTGGGGATGCTCTATTTCAAATGTTTGCCTTGGGGCCCCACCATTCCTAGTTATGCCACTGTATATGACCTGTATTCCATCTCAATTCAAGATCAAAATGAGCATGCTCATTTTATCTTTTCCTTCCCTACAGCTACTTATTAGATCAGGGCTACATATCAATGCATGTGCCCTCTTAATAGACAGAGTATGTGAAGAGCATGAATGATCTCTGAAAATCATGAAAGAGCATGAAAAAGCGCATAGAGTGAGGTGCTCCTGGGAAATGTAGTTTTCCCTAGTAAGTAGACAGTCATGTGCTACACAGTAAGGACTTCCCACTCTGGCCACTGCAAGCTGATAATGCAACAGTGCTTTTGGGCTGCGGATTTTGAAAGACTGGACATATAGTGAAACAGGGAGGTGCACAATGTCACAGGTACCATAAAGATGGTTGTTCAAGTTTTAAATTTGAAGTTGTATGTTGAGAAAACTCTCTAATTTTTTTTTTACTATTCTGTAAGGTCTATTTTCGTTTGTACATAAATCCTCTAATTTGTAAAGTGATATGTAAAATGTTGAGACTATATAAATAAGAATTATTATTATTATTATTATTATTATTATTATTATTATTATTATTATTTTCTTTGTAATAAAACATAGTATTTTGCCAGTATATTAATTTGTAACAATTCCTCACCACCAGAACAATCCATACGGTACAGTCACAAATATTGTATTTTTCTTTTTAAGATTAATTTAAGAATGCGAGCTGAGGTATGAGAGTTAAATCCATTAGTACAAAAGCAATTCTAAAATTTACTTTAAAATATATTGATATTATATTTCTTACTAGAACTATAGAAAACATTTGAAATCTCTGAAAGAATATATTTTGTATAAATGGGTATTTTCAATCAAACATATTTTGGCACAGTTTAATGAATATCCTGCTGGTGACTAAACCAAATGAGATGTCTGTGTGCTGCCTGTTTGTCATTGTTCATGTCAACTGAGGCATGATAAATTAACAGGAAAATGCTTTTTTCTTGCATCTCTTCTTGATATTCCACTTAAGTTGCATGTTTAGATTGGATTCTATGGGGATGTAATATGCATTATCTGCTAGGCTTAAGAGCACTTAGCATGACCTAGCTTAAATGGAGACGATCTGACAGGCTTCTACGTGGACGTAGATCTGTCCCAATATTTAATGTTGTTTTGACATATCTGGTAAGGTTTACATCATTTATTAAGCAATTTACAAGTGACAACTCACGCAAAACATTGTTTTCAGTAAAAGCAGAGGCACAATACTGCGCTTCCTACAAGCCAGAGGACAATGGGAAATTTCCCATGTTGCTGTTATCAAAGAAAAAGCATCTACAATTTTTCAATAGTAGTTATTTTCTCTGTCATTTTTATTTCTAATAAAAATGGCTCCAGAGACAATATACAGTGGAGTCCAGATGTGTTTGGACAGTGACTCAATTTACTTAATGTAGTCTCAGTACACCAGTACAAAGGATTAGAAACAAAGCCACCTAAATGTGTTTGTAATATAGGCTTACAGCTTTAGTTCAATGGGTTTAACAAAAATATTGCAATTACCATTAAGGAATTACTGACATTTTATACATAATCTCTTCATTTTAACAGGAGCAAAAATAATTGGAAAAACCAACATAATTATAACTATAAAGAATATTTGTAAAGCTTGGATGCAAACACTTCACAGTCAATGAATAAAGTCTGGAACCCATTGATATTAACAAAGGCTGAGTTTCCTCCCCTGAGCATCTTTACAAGGCTTTTACTACAGTGATGTCTTTCGTGGTCAGTTAGGTTATAATGGAAATAAATCCTCATAGAAACTCACATAAATCTTAGCAATACTCTTATAGTCAAGGGGTGTAGATATAGGGGAGAAGAGGTAGCAGTCAGTACTGGGTCCTGTAGCCTTAGGGGGTCCCAAAGGTCCCTAATGTATGCCACTATACTTAAATTGGACCAGGCAGGTAGGGGCCCATTACTTACATTGCGCTGGGGCCCAGAAGCTTCAAGTTACTCATTTTCTTATAGTGTATGCCTCTTTAATAGTCAATATCTTTTATACTATTGATTGTTAAAGGAGTTGTCCAGGCTTTAAAAATTCTTCATAAGAACATTTAGAATGCTTAAAGGGATTCTCCAGGCAAAAATGGACGAACCATTTAAGTATTAAATAGGCAGGGGGCAGTGAAAATTTTTGGTGTGGTCCTTGCACGTGACTGCTAAGACCAATCAGTGGCCTCAGGAAAGGGCCTGAGATGTCAGTAGCTGTGACATCATGGGTCTCTTACTGAGGGCTGCTGAAGCTGCTGATTGGCCTTAGCGGTCATGTGACCGCTGAGGCCAATCAGCAGCTTCAGCAGAAGTGATCTGTAACGTCCCAGCTAGTGAACAGTTTCAATTTGAGAAGAGTCAGGAGCAGAAGGACTGAAATGTGCCAGGAGGACACCAGAGTATCGGAGACAGGTGGGTTTGATTTTTTTACCTCCCCTGGTTGTCCAGGCATTCAAAAAAAATATAGCAAAAGAAAAAATCTTCAGCTCACCATATCTCCATTGAAAGCCTAAGCATGGACTGCTGTAGGACTCAGAAGAGCAATCAAATAGAAAAGGAGATAAAATCCAGCATTTACCAGGAAGGATCCATAATGATTCAGGAGTAAATATACAATATACAGTAGCTTTTATTTGCTTCATCATAAAAAGTTACAAAGTAACTGATGGAGTATACTGGTTACATTCCAAAGGCTCCCGGTTTAAGGGCATTGCTAGCCCCTTCCCATGAGTTCTTCAGAATATCCATCTATGGTGGTTTTATCTGAAGAACTTCCCTGTTATGGAAAAAAGGGGAACTTGGACATTTTTCTGCAGTTTTTTAAGGAACTCAACAGAGATATTGTTCAAAACATCTTGCAGAACTATCCATAGAATTTATGTGGCTGTAGGCTTCCCTACATATCTTGCCTTTCAGGATCCCCCCCTTCAAGTGGTGGCAACATCAAATATTCATTAAATTTCCTCTTCTTTTTTTTTTGGTCACTTTTCATTTTGTTAACTAGTAGACTACTAAAATGCCTATTTTTGTAAACATTCTTACTTTTCAGTATTTTTTCACACATTGCTCAAATTTTTAAGTCTAATTTATAAAGCTAAAAGCAAATACATGATATTCTCCATAAAGAGGGGGGCTAGAGAAAGAAAATCCCAAATTCAGTGGAACAGTATCCATTAAATGATATAAAGAACTGGACTTGTTGGAGATTGTCAAAGGTCTATAAGTAATAGCTTTTGTATGCTAGTATTGACTTTATAGTAACCGCAGTAACACAATTAGTCAATGGATGGCCAACTACCTTTTGCTGAATCTGTTTCGATCCATACAAAATATATATATATATATATATATATATATATATATATATATATATATATATATATATATAACGCAAGACTTCATGATCCATGAAAACAGAAGTTATGACAACATAACAAACATAACAATGTGCACATGGATGTTCCTGTTTTCTGTTTATCGCCAGCACAATGAAAAATAATTTATAGCTATGACTAAACAGTGTACGTCTTTGTTTTAAACTAGACTCTTGTCAGTGGATTTTCTCTGTAATCCAATCAGCTGTTATTATATTTTGCAAGGTCCTTCTGTCTTGTGCCTCTATATTTATACTACCAATTTCCCCTGAGGGATATATGCTTGAGATCTCCTTCCCTCTATATCCTTTCTCTCACTTGTAGATAAAGTGTGAAATCTGCTGTGTGGAATTTCTTTTCTTCTACTATTAGATTTTCAACAAGATTTAGAATTTAAATCAGTCTTTAATATATTCAATATAAGAGCAATGCAAAATTTCTTTCCTTGTACACAGTAAAATATTGGTTGCCTCGGTAACAGCATATCAATAAAAAAAAAAGCCATTACTTTCCCTTCATTCTATAGGGTATGATTCATTTATAGTATTGCTTTGCTTTGCCGAGCAATGCAGTGTACAGTGTAAGACTGGAGGAGCACCTGCTTCCTAAAATATTGCCTTCTAACACATTAATGTTTCATTTTATAATTAAGTTCAATTTTCTATCAATTCCACAATTTCAGCATATTGATCTATTGTCACATACTATATATAGATAAACTATACATAGCTAACAATAAATAAGTAAAAGCACTTACGGTTGTCAGTGCTAATGGTAAGGTTAATATACCAGCTTTTTCTCAGTATTCACATTATGCTGTTTCTTATTTGTTAATTAGCCAACAAAATCCAGAAATGTATGTTCTATTAATGGCAGGACAAGAGCTGGCTGACCATTAGTTGTCCCATAACAATTTTTATACTACCTATTAGAGATACCTCAGTTACAGAACACAAATCTCACTCTAATGGTTGTTTTCTTCCTTGTTTTTCAGTTCTATTAGTGCCTAATATTTAACCCCTTCCCGCCGATGGCATTTTTTGATTTTCGTTTTTCGTTTTTGACTCCCCTCCTTCTAAACCCCATAACTTTTTTTATTTCTCCACTCCCAGAGCCATATGAGGTCTTAATTTTTGCGGGACAAATTTTTCTTCATGATGCCGCCATTAATTATTCTATATAATGTACTAGGAAGCAGGAAAAAAATTCAGAATGGGTGGATTTGAAGAAAAAATGCATTTCTGCGTCTTTCTTACGGGCTTTGGTTTTACGGCGTTCACTGTGCAGCCAAAATGACATGTCCCCTGTATTCTGTGTTTCGGTACGGCTCCAGGGATACCAAATTTATATGGTTTTATTTACATTTTGACCCTTTAAAAACAATCCAAAACTGTTAAAAAAAATTTTTTCTAAAAGTCGCCATATTCCGATGGCCGTAACTTTTTTATACGTAAGTGTACAGGGATGCATAGGGCGTCTTTTTTTGCGGGGCTGGGTGTACTTTTTAGTTCTACCATTTTTGGGAAATGTTATTGCTTTGATCACTTTTTATTCAAATTTTTATCAGAATCAAAACAGTAAAAAAACGGCGGTTTGGCACTTTTGACTATTTTTCCCGCTACGGCGTTTACCGAACAGGAAAAATATTTTTATAGATTTGTAGAGCGGGCGATTTTGGACGCGGGGATACCTAACATGTATATGTTTCATAGTTTTTAACTACTTTTATATGTGTTCTAGGGAAAGGGGGGTGATTTGAACTTTTAATACTTTTAATATTTTTTTTTACTTTTTTTACTTTTTTTTTTTTTGCATTTATTAGACCCCCTAGGGGTGTTGAACCCCAGGGGGTCTGATCACTAATGCAATGCATTACAATGCTAATGCATTTCAATGCATTGCAAAAAATCATCCTCTCTTATGTAGGCTGCATAGACCAGCCTGCAAAAGAGAGAATTTGCAGACAAGCATGGGAGCCTTGTACAGGCTCCCGGCTGTCATGGCAACATGACGTCGGTCCTGGAGCATGCTCCAGGAGACGGCGATCCCGGATAAAATGGCGGCACCGGAGGGGTTAATGCCTCCGATTGGTTCGGGGACCGATCGGAGACATTAGAGCCGGTTGTCTACTGCTTAAAGCAGTAGACACCCGGCGGCTATGGCGGCCGCCCAGCTCCCGGGCGGCCGCCATAGTTACAGACCCGACATGCGCCGTACTATTACGGCGCATGTCGGGAAGGGGTTAAAGCCATTTAGTATATTAGTCAGCTGTACAAATACTAAGTAAGCCACCATATCAAGGGGATCTATTCTCCTGGGTGTTTTCTCCTATCAAAATGAAGTTACTGGCATAAGTGAGAGGGAAACATTCCCAAATATTCCCTGATCTTTGTTTTCCCTTTCTAGGCCGGGGCCCCATAGACCGGAAACACCGCAATTTGCCTGCAGCAGAGACGCTGCTGGAAAAATCACGGCGTTGTACAATGCAGGCAAAGTGGATGGGATTCATGCAAATCTCATCCCCACTTTGCGGAAAAGATCGCAGCGCGGACACGCTGCAATTTTCAAAGCCGTTGCGGCTTTGCAAATCACAGCATGTCAATTATATCTATGGAAATGCCGGCGGCTTTCCCGTAGATATAATGTTAAGAGAAAGTCTGCAGATGAAAACTCTGTGAACTTTCTCTTAAAAGTGCTGCGGAATGAACCGCAATGCAGCGGTTCTTCCCGCAGCGCTTTAGTGCTGTGGATACGGCCCGTGGAGCCTATAGAGATTCAGTCATTCTTTTGGTTGAAAAAGATTTAAGGAAAGTTTACTTCAAACTGAAAATAGATATACTATTATACATATATACAAGTGCTATACACACTGTATTCACAGGACTTCTCTGTCAATTTTTCTTGAATGTCTGCTCATCCAACTTATTAAATTGTAAGCCCTTGTGGGCAGGGCCCTCTATCCCACTGTGCCAGTCGGTCATTGTTAGTATTATATCTACCTATATATTTTGTATATTGTATGTAAACCCTCAAATGTAAAGCACCATGGAATTAATGGTGCTACATAAATATTATTATTATTATTATTATTATTATTATGTAGTAGTAGTAACACTTATGTGTACAATACTTATGTGTAGGTAAAGCTGAGTTCCATTCAGGGTTTCAGACTCCAAATCTGTTTTAAAATGTAAGCAGGACTTTTCTCTCTGCAAAGCAAAAAGCAAACATAAAATATAGTACCATGAGGAGTCCACACAATGGATATGCACTAAAAATCTCCATTTGCTACTCTGTCCCATGTGTCTTAATGCCCTTCTTTTCTGGCAGATTTTACTCCAGAGCAGTGTCTTATATGCTGTTGGATACATTTATTAACCACTTGCGCTACAAACTATAAACACTTGCACCATATTTCAATTTGTAAAAGTACAGTAAAAAGTGAGGGTAACTAGCTGTTTCACCAGGATTTAGACACATTTATGAATTGTGACTTTTTAAAAAGATCTTAAAATTTTTGTGCAGCACCGCTCCATTAGGCATGCAACATTTTGATAAATTTGTTGCTAATAACAGCAGCGTTGCCTTCAGCAAAACTGACTTCAAAAATACTCCACATGATAAATTCTCTCCTATCTATGAGTCTGCACAGCAGTGCAATTTTCCACACAAATAGATTTTTCGGTATTTAATATGGAGCCATGGTACAAATTACATGAGTGTGTACTGTAAAATATGTGCACATTTTAGAAGTAGAGTATGTGCTACTTTCATCTATTTTACAGATGCAAAATGGCAATTTAATTACATGTAGACAGTTCAAAATACAGATGCATTATTTGTCCCCTGTATGTCATCTGTATTGGCTTTATCATCCAAAGAGGCTGCATTCTGTTTTCAAAATGTAATGTATATAATGTAATAGGCTCAAATACTTTTACCTCCACTGCTCAAAAAAATAAAAGGAATGCTTAAGCAACACAATGTAACTCCAAGCAACACTGATTGACAATCAATTTCACATGCTGTTGTGCAAATAGAATAGACAAGAGATGGAAATTGTTGGCAATTATCGAGACACACTCAATAAAGCAGTGGTTCTGCAGGTGGGGACCACAGACCACATCTCAGTACCAATGCTTTCTGGCTGATGTTTTGGTCACTTTTGAATGTTGGTTGTGCTTTCACACTCGTGGTAGCATGAGACGGATTCTACAACCCACACAAGTGGCTCAGGTAGTGCAGCTCATCCAGGATGACACATCAATGCGAGCAGTGGCAAAAAGGTTTGCTGTGTCTGTCAGTGTAGTGTCCAGAGACTGGAGACACTACAAGGAGACAGGCCAGTACACCAGGAGACGTAGAGGGGGCCGTAGGAGGGCAAAAACTCAGCAGCAGGACCGCTACTTCCGCCTTTGTGCAAGGAGGAACAGGAGGAGCACTGCAAAAGCCCTGCAAAATGACCTCCAGCAGGCCACAAATGTGCATGTGTCTGCACAAACGGTTAGAAACCGACTCCATGAGGATGATAAGAGGAACCGATGTCCACAGATGGGGGTTGTGCTCAAAGCCCAACACTGTGCAGGACACTTGGCATTTTCCACAAAACACCGGGATTGGCAACTACACCACTGCCTGCGCTCTTCACCGATGAAAGCAGGTTCACACTGAGCACATGTAACAGACGTGACAGTGTCTGGAGACACCGTGGAGAGTGATCTGCTGCCTGCAATATCCTTCAGCATAACCGGTTTGGCAGTGGGTCAGTAATGGTGTGGGGCAGCAGTTCTTTGGAGGGCCACATAGCCCTCCATATGCTTGCCAGAGGTACCCTGACTGCCATTAGGTACCAAGATGAGACCCTCAGACCCCTTTTGAGACTATATGCTGGTGTGGTTGGTCCTGGGTTCCTCCTAATGCAGAACAATGCCAGATCTCATGTGGCTGGAGTGTTTCAACAGTTCCTGCAAGATGAAGGCATTGAAGCTATGGACTGACTTGCCCGTTCCCCAGACCTGAATCCGATTGAGCACATCTGGGACATCATGTCTACTACATCCACCAACATCACGTTGCACCACAGACTGTACAGGGGTTGGCAGATGCTTTAATCCAGGTCTGGGAGGAGATCCCTCAGGAGACCATCCGCAACCTCATCAGGTGCATGCCCAGGCGTTGTAGGGAGGTCATACGGGCACCTGGAGGCCATACACACTACTGAGCCTCATTTTGACATGATTTAAGGACATTACATTAAAATTGGATTAGCCTGTATTGTGTTTTTTCACTTTAATTTTGGGAGTGACTCCAAATCCAGGCCTCCATTGGATAATACATTTGATTTCCATTGATGATTTTTGTGTGATTTTGCCATCACATTCAACTTTGTATAGAATAACGTATTTAATGAGAATATTTCATTCATTCAGATCTAGGATGTGTTATTTGAGTGTTCCCTTTATTGTTTTGAGCAGTGTATTTAGGAATAGGATTGAGCAAGCCTCTCAAGATTTATTTCGGGTGATTTGGTCCAAAGATTTGTTTCAGGCTGTACAAGTACTACAGCTGAAATTGACTTACAACATAACGTGTGACACTGTCAGGGCTCCTAGGAACCAATCTATTTCATTTCTAGGTCTCTAAGGAAAAAATAGCCAAAATGAAAGTGACATGTATGTGTATGGAAAACAAATGGTAAGCAGGAGGTACAAACTCCTAGTTTAAGCATACACTCATTTCTGCTTGCTTTTACACATTTTAACATTTAAAACCAAAACTAACCCTTTTTTGGTGAATGGGGCTTGACCATGGCTTTTTATTCACACATGGCGGTTATATAATATCAGTCTGTTTGATGGCTTGTAAGTGCTTCAGATTTGTTATTTGGAAGACTGTGAACCTAGTTCAAAAATGATGAAGAAGACGTGACTTTTCAAAAAAAAAAAAAAAACACCAAGATGTATCTCTTTATTGGAGAAGAATGCTGCACCAACATTTGTATTTGGCAAAATGCACTGCCAACTATCGAATTTGAAGAAAAATCTGTGGCACACTTCAGGCACAGCATTAGCTTCCGGCAAAATGAGGGAACAGCCAGGGCATCCTGCTCCTGAGGTGGCCCACTCAGTTGCAGGGTGCTTCACTCTTCACTTTAATTTGCAGGCTTTAGAGTTAGGCCGGGTTCACACAGGTTTTTTGGTCCGGAAACTGAGGCGGCCTCAGTTTCTGGACCAAAAAACAGGTAGCTGCGACTTGATGCTGTTGCAGTGCGCCGGCATCCAGTCGTGCACTCTGCTTCAGATTAGGCCCAATGAATGGGCCTAGTCGGGAGGGAGATGTCTTCAGGCGGATATCTCGAGGCGAATCCACCCGAGTATGACGCTTCTTTTTTCCGAGAGATGGAACAAACGGCTCCCAGAAAAAAGAACTGACCGGCTCCCATTGAAATTGGGCGAATTCAGCCTCAAAATCCTGACCAAAAAACTCAGTGTGAACTCAGCCTTAGTCTGTAGGGAATTCTGTGCTGGAGGGGGCCTATGATTTGCCTGTGCACTAAATCTAGTTGCACCGCCTCAGTCTGTCCTTCTGCTACTTTGTTTACATTGGAGACCCAAAGTCCCACAATTGTACAAGGGAGTCAGGGGTCACAATTGTAGCATATGATGTGCTCCTAAAAGTCAGACAAATCTCTGTATTTAACCCTGTGCTGTCTGGGGCCTTTTGTTGTCCTACTGACACGTGATTTCTTTTATTACACAGGGGTGTATGACTCCTGCATGACACTAACTTAATCAGCAAAAAAATAACAGTATTATAAAGGCATGTTCATATGCAAGTGTGGGTGAAGTAGAGAGAGAGTGATGCTTGTGGCTATAGGAGGGTATCTGTATACATGTGAGAGTATATAGGGAGATTGACCTATTGCACTTTAACTTTAGGCCGGGGGCTCTATGTAGCGTAAATACTGCAGAAAAAATTTGGTAATTTACAGTACCTGCAAGGTTGATGGGATTCTGGCTAATCCCATCCACACATTGCAGAATTGCACAGTTTTATAAATCACAGCAAGTCAATTATACCTACAGAAATGTTGGCGGTTTCTGTATAGGTATAATTGAAGGAAAACTTTGTTTTCCCCACAACGCTTTTTGGCTTTGCCTCACTTTTAGCCTTAGGGTGCATTCACACTGAGTAAACGCTAGCTTATTCTGAACGTAAAACACGTTCAGAATAAGCGGCGTCTAAAGCAGCTCCATTCATTTCTATGGGAGCGGGGATACGAGCGCTCCCCATAGAAATGAATGGGCTGCTTCTTTCACTCCGTGCAGTCCCATTGAAGTGAATGGGGAGTGCCGGCGTGTACGCTCCGGCATGAGCAGAGCTTACCGTATACGCCGGCACTCCCCATTCACTTCAATGGGACTGCACGGAGTGAAAGAAGCAGCCCATTCATTTCTATGGGGAGCGCTCGTATCCCCGCTCCCATAGAAATGAATGGAGCTGCTTTAGACGCCGCTTATTCTGAACGTGTTTTACGTTCAGAATAAGCTAGCGTTTACTCAGTGTGAATTCACCCTTACAGTGATTTTTGCTGTAGTTTTTGAGAAAATCATGGTATAACCATCATAAAACCACAATTCAACTGCAACATGTGAATAAACTCTTATTTCAGACAGATTTTATCTTATTCTGCCTTCCATTGTATTATATCAATGGGAGGTAAAGATCACAGCAGGATGCTAAAAAAATAAGCGCCTTGATCGATCTTGCAACTGATTCAACTGCAGAGTTCATGGTTCACAATAGTACATGGATTAAGCCCATTCATCTGGGCCTTATCAGCTATTGAAAGCCACCCAGGCCTTGATGTCTGCCTCAAATTATGCTTCATCTTCCATCTTGTGAACTTAACATGGCAGGTGAAATATGCTTTGTATCTGACTATTATCTATGTAGGGTAACATGGTAGCTAAGGATTGTACAGTATATTGGTATTATTAGCTCTATATATGGAGGTAATGTTTAGTTCCTGTATTGTGACCTTTATCAATCTGTATGTATACTGATGATGGGTCTGGTCTAGGATCTACTCTAGTATATAGCACTTATTGATTTGGGCGGCGTAGCAATCACAGCAGATCAGTTATCACATGCTAACCTGCTGTGATGTAACAAATCTCATCCTGATGCTGGGACTAAAATCCACAGGGCAAAGAAACGTGTACTGCTGGGTTTAAGGGGATCGGCCACATTCAGACCAATATTGAGAGGCAAATCTTATTGTTTGCATGATATAAAATGTGTACAATTTTCCAATATACTATCTGTATCAATTTCTCTCACTTAGCTTGCTATCATTCATCTTCCCAGTGGATAAAAATAAGTTCTAGCTCATGTGATAACAGGCCATGGTCAGGTGATGGGCACATAGTTGGCATGTGTTTATGGAAAAACGAATAGTAAGCGCTGGATACAAACTCAAAGTTTAACCATACACTGCACTAACACTCCTTTTTACGCATTTTAACATTTAAAACACTCCAAAATGTAATCTTTTTTAGGAGAAAAGGTGCTTGCCTGTGATTTTTTTTTTTAGACAAATATGGTGGTTTTATAGAAAAAAAAAAATAGCCCATTTTAATGACTTGTAAGTGCCACGGGGTTCTTTCAGTGACACCACTATTTGGAGGCATCAACCAAAGGTATGTGAAATTTCTCAATAATCCATGCCTGATTTTGACAAAAGAAACTTTTGCCATGCTAGTAGTGGACAGTTTCATCCTTTATGCTTGAGGCATGATAGGAAAAAACTCCGTTATCTGCGGGAATATAAGTTCACTCTAGGTATGACTGTACCTGCATGTGCATCCAGTAGATGTCTGTTGCCTGTTGTGACTATGGTTTGCTGCTGATTTTATTGCTCCTGACAATTGGAACAGTGGCACTGACAGAGGATGTAGAGCACTGACTAGGTGGGTTGGCCTAGGAGTGGGTAGAGGCCACTTGGGTATGTCTACAGTATAACTCGCAGTTGCAGTGGTTTCCCTAAATGCTGTGGTAAGCAGAGTATAACTTCTATCCTTATAATATTCCAATTGATACAAGAAATGATAGAACAGACCGGCCAGAAAGAGCCTGCACATATTTCAACTTTTCATGAAAACTCAGGAGTTTTTTTGTCAGATTAGTGTAGGCTAATAGTCTGTATATATTGGGTGAAAAAAACTTTAACAGAATTTTTTATGTGTGCAGGCGGAATGTTTTTGCTATTATCTCAGTAGGTATTGGGTGAACATTTTTGTAATATACTTAACTAATCTATCTAACTCGCTTTTCATTTGCCGAAGGGAGCAATATAGTGTGAATATTCCCTAAGACTTTACCATCGCACAAAATGAGGCAAGGCAATAAGTCAATTTACAACCTTCTTTTCCCCTCCCCTTCGCCATAGAGTTCTGTGTATGAGCTATGGATATTGATATGGATTCTATGTAAGCCATATGCTTTGAGGAGGAGAGCAGACTAATATGTGGAGAAGGAAACAGATTTCCTTAACAAGATATATTACACTTTTACTTATATTCACCTTTACTACTCATTTATAAAAAGTGATTTTAAAATTGGAGGTATAGTATGCTTTGGGGAATTTGCTTGCGAAGTGGGTTTAACAAGCTTTACCAAGGAAATGGGCAAATACTGCTCCATCACTGTTGTTTTGCTAAAGCATTTCTTTTCATTCAGCTTCTGTTGAGTTTGACTACATCACTGCGACCTCAGGCTACAGCTGCCAGCAGAGTGTCTTACAATGTCACAATACATGGATAATTAAAACAGCAGAGACATAATAACAATAATGCATATACAGATGTATTCACTTTTAGGTCAAATTTAGCTGAGGAGTTTAATTTCTCAAGAATCTAATTTTATACATAATCACAACATAACAAACGCTTTACAGGCTACAGCTCATAACACAACCCCTGCATGGCTTACCATATATATATATATATATATATATATATATATCACTCTCTGATACAATATCAGGACATTTTATTGTGACCCATATATCTGGGCATGGCAAGCCACAAGAAGAGGTAAGGGCTCTGAACTGCAGAGCTACCCTGGTGTGAACAGGACCCGACAGTTAATGTCACTGCCAGGCTACAACACCAACTGGGTAACACAGAAACTAAATAGATAAATTATCTACAGGACATCCACTGCAAGGCAAACACAAACTATGACCGTGTGCTCCCAGTTATTTTACTTGGCCACGCCCACTTCAGCCACTTGCTGTTGCAGCACAGCAAGGAAGCTGACACACTGTGTGCACTAGGTCCTATAAATGATGGGTGTCTACCCTACCCCTGGCCTATCCCTACAAATGATAGAGCTAAGAGGAACCTATATTTCAGAAGGGAGACCCACTTCCGCAAACTTATAAGACACAGACAAGAACATATAACAGTGCTGGGCCAGGGCCACACACAGAGCCAGAGCACCATATGGCATTAGAGATTTGAGGCTTAAATGGAGAGAAGGCAGGACTGAACAGCCAAGCCAGGTGCTCATAGGCTTACACCCCTGTCAGTCAGCAGACCGACCACGCCCAAAGGCTGCAAGGGAATTAACCCCTGCTATGCTGGACTGAGCAGTAACAGCGGAACAGGCTGCGACCCTGATCCCTTGGCCGCGCATGCCGCACAGTCCTAACACCCATCTTATAAAGTGATTCAATATCCCTTTATGATGGATGTAAGTATGACTTACGGAATTCCCATTCTGACATTAAAAGAGATGGACTGCTTTTCTCCTGTACAGTTGTGAACAATGATGTAATTCTGTGTGTAGTCAGGAGGCTATGAATCAGGACACATCATTGGCCTAGCATGGCATCCCCTTCATTTCTCAGGAATGGAGGAAGTTCCAATTGTCCAACTCCCACCAAACATAAAGAGATGACATTCTAGCAACATGCTATCATTTCACATAATGGGAATTCCATTTTCCTCAGTCCTGGATATACAGTAATGTTACTTAAAAATTCTGCATAATATATACAGTGGGGCAAAAAAATATTTAGTCAGTCACCAATAGTGCAAGTTCCACCACTTAAAAAGATGAGAGGCGTCTGTAATTTACATCATAGGTAGACCTCAACTATGAGAGACAAAATGAGAAAACAAATCCAGAAAATCACAGTGTCTGATTTTGTAAGAATTTATTTGCAAATTATGGTGGAAAATAAGTATTTGGTCAGTAACAAAATTTCATCTCAATACTTTGTTCTATATCCTTTGTTGGCAATGACAGAGGTCAAACATTTTCTGTAAGTCTTCACAAGGTTGGCCCATTCCTCCATGCAGATCTCCTCTAGAGCAGTGATGTTTTGGGGCTGTCGCTTGGCAACACGGACTTTCAACTCCCTCCAAAGGTTTTCGATAGGGTTGAGATCTGGAGACTGGCTAGGCCACTCCAGGACCTTGAAATGCTTCTTACAAAGCCACTCCTTCGTTGCCCTGGCGGTGTGCTTTGGATCATTGTCATGTTGAAAGACCCAGCCACGTTTCATCTTCAATGCCCTTGCTGATGGAAGGAGGTTTGCACTCAAAATCTCACGATACATGGCCCCATTCATTCTTTCATGTACCTGGATCAGTCGTCCTGGCCCCTTTGCAGAGAAACAGCCCCAAAGCATGATGTTTCCACCCCCATGCTTTACAGTAGGTATGGTGTTTGATGGATGCAACTCAGTATTCTTTTTCCTCCAAACACGAAAAGTTGTGTTTCTACCAAACAGTTCCAGTTTGGTTTCATCAGACCATAGGACATTCTCCCAATACTCTTCTGGATCATCCAAATGCTCTCTAGCAAACTTCAGACGGGCCCGGACATGTACTGGCTTAAGCAGTGGGACACGTCTGGCACTGCAAGATCTGAGTCCCTGGCGGCGTAGTGTGTTACTGATGGTAGGCTTTGTTACATTGGTCCCAGCTCTCTGCAGTTCATTCACTAGGTCCCCCCGCGTTGTTCTGGGATTTTTGCTCACCGTTCTTGTGATCATTTTGACCCCACGGGGTGAGATTTTGCGTGGAGCCCCAGATCGAGGGAGATTATCAGTGGTCTTGTATGTCTTCCATTTTCTAATTATTGCTCCCACAGTTGATTTCTTCAATCCAAGCTGGTTGCCTATTGCAGATTCAGTCTTCCCAGCCTGGTGCAGGGCTACAATTTTGTTTCTGGTGTCCTTTGACAGCTCTTTGGTCTTCACCATAGTGGAGTTTGGAGTCTGACTGTTTGAGGGTGTGCACAGGTGTCTTTTTATACTGATAACAAGTTTAAACAGGTGCCATTACTACAGGTAATGAGTGGAGGAAAGAGGAGACTCTTAAAGAAGAAGTTACAGGTCTGTGAGAGCCAGAAATCTTGATTGCTTGTAGGTGACCAAATACTTATTTTCCACCATAATTTGCAAATAAATTCTTACAAAATCAGACAATGTGATTTTCTGGATTTGTTTTCTCATTTTGTCTCTCATAGTTGAGGTCTACCTATGATGTAAATTACAGATGCCTCTCATCTTTTTAAGTGGTGGAACTTGCACTATTGGTGACTGACTAAATACTTTTTTGCCCCACTGTAGCTGTCTTATCAAATCCGTTGTCAATCTTATAGTATTCTTAATACTTTGAATTAAAGTCTTTCACCAGAATAATGAAGAAATACTTTATTATACTTTTAAAACAGCGATAGTTGCACGTTTTTTAATATAGGCATAGTATTACATAGCACAGTATATACAAGATATGTTTACCTGCAATCTCTCAAAAACTACAACCACCTGTTGTCGGCAAACGCTTTTCTTAATCCATACGCTCAAATAGGCATGCACAGAAACAAATCAGTTTACAGTTCTCAACACATTATATAAGCATGAGAAATTCTCTACTTGGTCAAATCCTTATTCCTAGTGCAAATATTCTATTCATGGAAAGTGAGAAAATCATTTGCCATGTGTATTCTGTGATCTATTAAAATAAATGAAGCACTTCTTATACATGTGCAAATATTTGGACTATTTCACTGCTAATAACACCGGACAACGAAGATTTTGCTTCCTGAACATTTTTTAGTGTTTCTTATGTAATTTGAGCTGCTGATCAAGAAAATCAACTCGAAATTTTCCTGTCACATAGTTTTTCAGAAATCTTCTTTTTTAGCAATTTTTTTTTCATATCTTCAGGCTGCTAAATTAAGTATTAAGATTAAGTATAAGTATTATCCACAATATATTGCTGTGCTGTTATGTAAATTATAGGCAAGCAAATGCTTGATTTCCTTGCATTTCATTGAAGCTGCAAATCTTCAGCGGAATTGTTACAGGCTACGCACAGCTACACGTCTGGTCGCTTTCTGCTGAGGCTGTAATATCTGCTTGCAAAGATTCTGCAAGTTATTTAAAATCTATGCAGCTATAAACTACTTCTGTACGATCTCATATAGCTAAAATGTCTCATTCGTGTCAGAACAGTGACAATATCTTCTGTTACATTTGTGGTGAGTACATGCTCAAGCCTCAAAGACGCATTTCCAATGACAGCTCTTATCATGAAATCCTATGAGCTGTACAATCTTTTGTGTTATCACAGACAAGAATGTATCAGCCCATGGGGACATACCTCAGTACGTTCCCTGTCCCTATTTGGTATTGTGGGTCTCTCTCAGATGAGTAGGTGGGAGAGTGCTGCACGGCCCATAGATGTCTTCTTTGAGGCAGGGGGCTATAACCCCATGGTACCTCCCGACACTGCAGTTATCTTTCCATACATGAGGGGAAGTGGGGTTGTAGTTGGGGGCAGTGCCACCAATCAGCAGCCCAGATTATATGGCCTCAGCATCCCACTGGTGGTGATTGAGTGGTGAGTACCTTACCTTGTAGCGGATTGGATCGGCTCCCACCTATGGAGGGACTTGGCTCTATATAAAGATGCAGACTGCTACACTCAGATTACCATCGTCATCAGTGCGGTCATGCAGATATACTATGCTGCTGCTGTGATATATTGCCTGACTTCATTGTTATAGCAGTTGGTCATTTATTTTAGTCTATTTAGTATGAAGTGACTGTCATAGAGCATGTTCAAGCAATATTGGTCTATTATAGCCTGTTGGTGTGGCACAAGGCCAGTAGCTTCAAGCTATATGGACAATTTTGATTATTTTGCTGGACCTGCATCATTAAGCTCTTGCACAGCCCCTTTATCTAAATTGATAATTTGATAGGGTGGGTATATTTGTAGGGTTTTTTTATACATTCTTAAACAGGAGGCTTGGAGCTATACACATTCCCTACGAACTAATGCGGTGGACTTTGTGCATCTTATTTCTATTTTTAATACAATTTATTAAAAGTTACGTTTTACATTTTTGTGTATCTTCAGAGCTTTTCTGTGATTCTTGTTTTGTCAATCTGTTATTTCAGACATACTTGGGTCCAAATTTATGAAATCAGACATTAGATTCTATTCGGTCTAACTAAATTCGGTATAAATCTAATGTACCCCCATTGCTCTGAAGAGTTACATATGGCACTCTGGTGTCAACTAGCACTGTTCCATTTATTTTAATGGGAGAGCCAGAATTCAGCACAGCTATTTCTTATTTCCCCTTTAAATCAGGAAAACAACCCTATGTTGAAATTGATTCACGTAAGGATTTCACTGTAAAGACTCATGCAATCATGCCATAAAGCCTATGGCATTGCCTGTAAGCTCCATTGCTCCTTTAGTACACAGCTAACCAGTCTTCATATACAATTTTTTAGGCTACAGTATACTCTGTGTATATATAAAAATATTCTCCTTTGAATAGTAATAGTTATAGGGGAAAAACCCCATACATATGGAGTTCAGTGGAGCATGCCATGATTTTTTTTCTGTTGAATTTGCAGGGAATACAGCAGAAAAAACTTTCTATGTCGATGTATGAAGACTGAGGAGTACAAAGGTATAGCACAGGGCTCAGGCATCTCTATGAAATCATCATTACAGCTCTATACACAGTGAAGGAATAATGCAGTAGTGTGCATAAACCCCAATTTAGGTAAAGTGTTACTAATAATCAGTAGATGAAGAACTGGTATATCCTTTCAGAACCAAAAACATGCAGCAAAAGTCCCTTACATCATTATCCTGAATATAATCAGAATTTAATGACTTCCACCTGCTGACCCTCCATAGAGTTAATTCTGAGCACAGGGGCCCATTAGAATTCCAATTCATGTATAATGTGCACTTGGAGATACAAGTTATAAAAATATCCTGTGCATTGAGGTAAACAGTTTCCATGAGTGAAGACTATTATCAACAAATCTGCTGTATTTACTGACCTCCTGTCCAATATTTTCCATGTTGACTGTCAAAACAAGAAGATCAGTGAAGATAATTAGGAGAGAAACAGTGTGGGAGTCAATGGAGGCTGACATCTCCTTTCTAATGTGTAACAGTGCCACAATCTACACATTGACTTTAGTTGACCAGTGGAAACCTAATTATAAAATTTCCTAACAACTAAGAAAGTTGCAATAAAAAGAAGTATTAACTTAAATATATATACAGGATATATATTTTTTTCTTTTTTGAGAAAGTGACAGGCAGAGTGCTGGAATCACATTATATCTCCCCCAGGTTTTTAACTTGTGTGGTCCAGGGTGGTCTTAAGTAGGCCTTAGCTCAAGGTGTGAGTCATTACTGGGCCAGAAAAAGGCTGCAGATCCTGCACTCCAATGCAGATACAGGGAGTGAGAGGAGGAGGCTGGGTCTATCATGTAACCCCAAGTCCGGTGAGACAATATTGCGCCTGTTTTTTCGTGTGGCTGGTAGTAAGCCACATGTATAGTTAAGTTATCATTTCTGTTTAATTAGTCGCTTAGATGAGCAGGTATTTATTTCGTTTCTTTGCCTGAAGTTAAGGCTGTACTTTGTTTTGCTCATTTTGTGCCCGAAGTCAAGGTTTATTTATTTTCCTGTTGTTTCTAAATAAACCTGTTTCCTGGATATTTTGTGTCCCTGTCTTGACTGTTTGGATCCGCACCACTGCTTCTATCACGCAACCTTCTTCACTATATATATATATATATATATATATATATATATATATATATATATACATAAAATAACATTGTTTAAAAGACTGAATAAAGAAATAAAGACATGGGTCTATGTAGTCAAATTTATAACCCTACCATGTTGACCCAGAAGTTGGGAAAAACCTTTATGCAAAGGACGTTAATTGCCCATACTAAGGAAAAAATTACTTGCTAACTCCAAATTTCTGGATTAACAATCTATGTTTCGAAGTCTAAATGGGGTAGATGTGAATAATTTGGATTACTGTTCTAGATGGTGAATACACTGTGCTGGTTTGAATTTGGGTCAATCCCAAAGGCCTTATTTAAGTAGCCTCCCTGGTATTCACCTCAATATGGCGATCCAGTCTTTACTGTAAGTAGAATACTAAGTCGCTACCTGGAGGTCCCAGTGTAGGTACCAGAGAGCTGGTGCAAAGTGCTAGAGGTTTGGACAAAATAGTGTTTAGGTATTCTTCAAAGCTGTGGTAGACAGCAGAAGAACAAGGTAATAAATAAGCCAAAGGTCAGATTTGGAAGCTCAGATTCATAGTTTGGTGACTGACAGAAGTCATACACAGTAATCAGGTATTTAAGTGTGAAAAAGCCACAAAAGAGTTAATGAGCAAGCCAAAGCTCAGACATGTATAAATAGCCCATACCGGTGAGCTACTTCTCCCAGGTTCATTCCTGTAATCAGTAAGCAAAGATGAAAAAAATCTAACTACCTTCTAGCTAGGAGAAGCAATATCAATGTTAATTTCCTTCTCTTCTCCCACTTTCCCCTATATACTTTTTGTTTATTTTGATCTCTTCTTGCTTCTTGCCTAGTTCCAAAGCCCATCTTCACCAGTTATACCCTAACTAAACTCACTATAGTGTCTATAGGATAATTTCCTAATGATATGAAGGGCACCAACTGTTATGGAGCAACTGTGGCTACAGACTTCTCTGGATTATTATATGTGTTCTGACTGTGTACATTCAATTAAAATTATTTAACACATGGACCTTTTAAAACAGTCATGTGAATAGTTCAATTAGAGTCTATGGGCTGTACTCTGACCAATAATACAATGTCTAGCACACTTTTGATGAACCCTGTCGTGTGAAGGACCCCTTACAATTTTAGACCGTAAAGGGTTTCTCTGTTTTGTTTTTTTGTTGTTAGTTTGTTTTTTGTTTTTTTAACAACTGGTTAGGCTTTGTTCACATCTGTGTCGGAATCTCTGTAAGTGACCCTGTTGCAGATTCCTCTGAAAATCGTTGGAGAGAAGCCCTGCACAGAGGACTTTTCTCTCCGCCGGTTTCAGTATAAAGCTGGTGGAAACCCAATGGACATCTAGCAGACCCCATTATGGTCTATGTCTGTGGGTAACCACTGTGTTAGGTGAGCTCTCCATCGTTCAGGTCCCACAGCAGATATGACCGTTGGAGAGCACATTGCAAGTGTGAACCTAGCCTTAGTGTCTATTATTATCAAGAAGCCAAAAGATCCATTCCATGTAATATAAAGACATTTCTGAACATAATACCTGCAAGACCTGGATACATTTAAACATTTTGATATAGATGAAACCTCTTAAAATTATTAGTACTTAAGAGAAACGGCATCCACCAGAGACAGAATTCATAGACTTATAGAGAAAAATTGTAAGACTGTAATAAGATTATGCCTTTTGTGTCTGCTTCTTCGAGCTTTTGCTGTCTTGACCCTAGTTCCCAGCTGAGATAAAGCATGCCCATCTTGGAAAAGTATCAATTTTACATTGATTTATAGTAAATACCTAAAGTCTGTTATGTGATTTGATTTTCCGTGACCTCTACTCTGACTGACTTTAAGTCATTTGGGAAATAACAGAGGTGCTTAAAATGTATTTAAAAAGAAAAAAACCTCAGATAATTTAAAATGTTTTTATATGTATTGAGTAAAGGACTAGCAGTTAGATACATTACAATTCTTCTTGTTATGGACCATATGGATTCAAAGGGGGGAAGATAGATAGATAGATAGATAGATAGATAGATAGATATTAGAAAGATAGATATTAGATACAGTCCTATGAAAAAGTTTGGGCACCCCTATTAATCTTAATCATTTTTAGTTCTAAATATTTTGGTGTTTGCAGCAGCCATTTCAGATTGATATAGCTAATAACTGATGGACACAGTAATATTTCAGGATTGAAATGAGGTTTATTGTACTAACAGAAAATGTGCAATATGCATTAAACCAAGATTTGACCGGTGCAAAAGTATGGGCACCTCAACAGAAAAGTGACATTAATATTTAGTAGATCCTCCTTTTGCAAAGATAACAGCCTCTAGTCGCTTCCTGTAGCTTTTAATCAGTTCCTGGATCCTGGATGAAGGTATTTTGGACCATTCCTCTTACAAAACAATTCAAGTTCAGTTACGTTTGATGGTCGCCGAGCATGAACAGCCTGCTCTCAAATGATCTGAAAACAAAGATTGTTCAACATAGTTGTTCAGGGGAAGGATACAAAAAGTTGTCTCAGAGATTTAACCTGTCAGTTTCCACTGTGAGGAACATAGTAAGGAAATGGAAGACCACAGGGACAGTTCTTATTAAGCCCAGAAGTGGCAGGCCAAGAAAAATATCAGAAAGGCAGAGAAGAGGAATGGTGAGAACAGTCAAGGACCACCACAGACCACCTCCAAATAGCTGCAGTATCATCTTGCTGCAGATGGTGTCACTGTGCATCGGCCAACAATACAGCGCACTTTGCACAAGGAGAATCTGTATGGGAGAGTGATGAGAAAGAAGCCGTTTCTGCAAGCACACCACAAACAGAGTCGCCTGAGGTATGCAAAAGCACATTTGGACAAGCCAGCTTCATTTTGGAAGAAGGTCCTGTGGACTGATGAAATAAAGATTGAGTTGTTTGGTCATACAAAAAGGCGTTATGCATGGCGTCAAAAAAAAAAACAGCATTCCAAGAAAAACACTTGCTACCCACTGTAAAATTTGGTGGAGGTTCCATCATGCTTTGGGGCTGTGTGGCCAATGCCGGCACCGGGAATCTTGTTAAAGTTGAGGGTCGCATGGATTCCACTCAGTATCAGCAGATTCTTGAGAATAATGTTCAAGAATCAGTGACGAAGTTGAAGTTATGCCAGGGATGGATTTCAGCAAGACAATGATCCAAAACACCGCTCCAAATCGACTCAGGCATTCATGCAGAGGAACAATTACAATGTTCTGGAATGGCCATCCCAGTCCCCAGACCTGAATATCATTGAACATCTGTGGGATGATTTGAAGCGGGCTGTCCATGCTCGGCGACCATCAAACTTAACTGAACTTGAATTGTTTTGTAAAGAGGAATGGTCCAAAATCCCTTCATCCAGGATCCAGGAACTGATTAAAAGCTACAGGAAGCGAATAGAGGCAAAAGGAGGATCTACTAAATATTAATGTCACTTTTCTGTTGAGGTGCCTATACTTTTGCACTGGTCAAACTTTGGTTTAATGCATATTGCACATTTTCTGTTAGTACAATAAACCTAATTTCAATCCTGAAATATTACTGTGACCATCAGTTATTAGATATATCAAACTGAAATGGCTGCTGCAAACACCAAAATATTTAGAACTAAAAATGATTAAGATTAATAGGGGTGCCCAAACTTTTTCATAGGACTGTAGATAGATAGATAGATAGATAGATAGATAGATAGATAGATAGATAGATAATTTAACACATATTTAGATATTTAACACAAGCAGAAATCATATAGTTATATCCTTAGAATTAACTCCGAAAATCTGGATTGTTAGGCCAAAAAAATAGATATAGGGCTCTTGCACAGTTACTGAGCTGTGAAAACAGATAAGGGTGCAGACCAAACCAGACGACTTTAAGTATAGTCCAGCAGACAATCCAATAACTACAGCTTTTATCTTATTCAAGTTTATATTTATTTTCATCTGGTAGTCTGAATGATATTGTTTGGTGTCCAAAAAAGCATCCATCTTTATTTTTCCATTGTGGACAGAAGTGGCATCCTTTCAGGTGGAGCAGAGATTTTAGACCTAAGTGACTGCCAAACAATTTAATAAATAATTAATTAATACATTAGAGATACTGACCTGCACCACTCCTAAAGTTTTATATAAAAAAGCTACAGGAACTTTGTGAGCCACTGTATGATGCTTTCTAAAAGCAATGAGCGCTCCACTGTTCAAAGGAACATGGGAATAATATGCAAATCTGACTTCCATGATGTAATTAGGAAGCCAGTGCCTCGGGCATGCACACCAATAGAGGGCGCTCACTGAGAATGTGAAAGTCTATCTTCCATGATGTAGTTAGGAAGACAGAGCCTCAGTCAAGCAATCCGATAGAGGGCGCTCCCTTTAACATCATGCTGACCTTCTTAGAGGCCTTTGTTTGCAATGATGTTGGGGTTTTACCAGGTAGTCCCTCAGCCAAGGACAGCTGTTTCAATGTTCTTGCATCGTGTCAGCTTGGCACAGAGAGGACTGACCTAGCAGAGGTGAGAGGCTTAGACAGGGTTGAGGGGATATCGTCAGTCCATAGGGAGAGACCACCAATTAGGTGTGTGGAGTCTTATTAAGCCATGAGCTCTCCACTGTGCAAAGGAACATGGGAAGAATATGCAAATCTGACTTCCATGATGTAATTAGGAAGCCAGTGCCTCAGGCATGCACACCAATAGAGGGTGCTCACTGAGAATGTGAAAGTCTATCTTCCATGATGTAGTTAGGAAGACAGAGCCTCAGTCAAGCAAACCAATAGAGGGCACTCCCTTTAACATCATGCCAACCTTCTCAGAGGCCTTTGTTTGCAATGATGTTGGGATTTTACCAGGGAGTCCCTTAGCCAAGGACAGCTGTTTCGATGTTCTTGCATCTCATTGCATCATGGTGTGCATGCCTGAGGCACTGGCTTCCTAATTAAATTATGGAAGTCATATTTGCATATTTTTCCCATGTTCCTTTGCACAATGGAGCGCTCATGGCTTAATAAGACTCCACACACCTAATTGGTGGTCTCTCCCTATGGAGTGACGATATCCTCTCAACCCTGTCTAAGCCTCTCACCTCTGCCAGGTCAGTCCTCTCTGCATAAAGCTGATGAGATGCAAGAACATTGAAACAGCTGTCCTTGGCTGAAGGACTACCTGGTAAAAACAAAGGGCTCTGAGAAGGTTGGCATGATGTTAAAGAGAGCACCCTCTATTGGTTTGCTTGACTGAGGCTCTGTCTTCCTAACTACATCATGGAAAATAGACTTGCACATTTTCAGTGCTATATTATATAGTCTATATATAATAGACCCTCTATTGGTGTGCATGCCTGAGGCACTGGCTTCCTAATTACATCATGGAAGTAAGATTTGCATATTCTTCCCATGTTCTAAAAGCAATGCATTTAGAAGTAGAGCTGGAAAATGCTGTAATCCATTATACTGTAAGGGGAAAATACCTTCATAGCACTGTATGCAATTAAATTAGACATACAGAGGTTCCTAGATAATTCTATAGGTATCAAGTTATGGATTTGTATCACAAGGAAGTAGTATGGCTCCTTAACCCCATAACAATCACATTAGAATTGCAAGAACCTACCTGAAAATGACTGGTGCCACCAAAAGTGCCATGGTGCGTTATGTGTGCATTACCCTATAGTGATCTAAAGACCTTGTATTTTGTGGGTACACATGACTTTTTGGTCAGTTTTTATTACTTTTTGAGGGGTGAGATGCACAGAAAACATCAAATTTGTAATCTAAATTTTAAGGTTTATGGCATTTATCATGTTGAATAGACAAATTAATTTTATATTGGGATTGTTACAGATATGGCAATACCAATTGTGTGTTTCACTGGTTCGAATAAAGCTGTGAGTTTATGCAGCTCCAGTTTAACCAATGATTTCTCATAATCTAGGTAAGCTACAGGCAGGATATTGGTCTGTAAAACAAGACAAAGATCGTGGTTTTAGCCCCTGTGAATCCAGAATTAGAACTATTTATACTGACTATTCCCTTTGCAGTTTCTTTGACCGTATTTTACTTTGGGTATACTGTAGTGTAGGCTTGAAAAGAAGGCAATTCTCCAGCAAAAAAAATATAAAATTTAACTTTTACTTGAAATGATTAAAAAGAGACATACAAAAAAGTGGATCCATATATAAAGTCAGAAACAAGCTTACGTGTTTCAGGACGTAGATTCCATTCCCTTACTCATAAGCTATGACTAAGGGAATGAAATCTACGTCCGTAATGCGTCGTAATGCGTAAACTTGTTTCTGTCTTTATATATGGATCCACTTTTTTATGTCTCTTTTTAATCATTTCAAGTAAAAGTTGAATTTTATATTTTTTTGCTGGAGAATTGCCTTTTTGTCAAGCCTTGTCAATATTGACTCTGTGCCACAGTCCAGAGCTCTCTCCGTGCAATACACAGCTCATGCTCGTTCATTTCCATATGTGCATCAGGTCTAGTGGTGGAGCTTCACCAGTTTGCTTGTATGTTTATACTGTAGTGTACATTGCTCAAACTCTGAGCAGGATTTGTTCATAACTGTGCGGAAGAGAAAGAGGTTGTCAGGAATAAAATGCAATTTTTACACTAATCTAAAACACCCTCCCCCCGCCTACTTTCTAAATGACATACTTTAGCAAAAATGTGTTTTTACCCATATCAGTGGGCACATTTTCTAATTATCCAGTGACGTTCCATTGCCCCATTTCTGGTAATGAAACGTCACAAGTACTTCTGCCCTGTACACCTCATCATACTTACCTGTCTTCATGTCAAAACTTCCCTCTATAGGGACGGCTCCTCCTCTTCTTTGACATCTGCTGGCGCATGCGTAGTAGAGATGGGGTTCTGGCTACAGTGCAAGGCTAGATACATTGCACACACGACAGCAAAGTCAATGAATAGAAGGAGTCATGCTCTCAGAAGGAAGCTTGGACAGAAAGACAGGTATGTATGATAGGGTGTGGGGGTGGGCTGAGTTAGTTCGGAAAGGCTAGTAGTAGGCGGGATACCTAGGGAGACAGGGAGAGGTGTGAAGGAATGAGATAGGATGAGAATGAGAGGGAGGTAGTGTCAGTCAGCCTACAACTACCATGATGCATTGCATGAGCTAAGACAGAAGGAAGTTACAAATTCAGAGGATACCAGGAGCTCCCAGAGAAACCCAGATTTCACTCAAAACACTGCTAAAGATATTTTGGTGCTCTTATTAACCCATTAATAGCACTAACAGACCTTTAAAAAAAATTGTTTTACCTGGAAAACACCATTAATGCAGAATTAAAAACTTCTTTATCAATAAATGTCATTTTCTGTTTAGTTCCGTTCTACACTTTGTTAGTTATGCCTCTGTTTTAGGCACTATTTGCTGACAACTAATATGGCTATCTTTACAGCTCCCTCAGGGGTTGTCACCCAGTTTTCTCAAACTTCTAAATAGGAGATCTGCCTACTTATTCTTTCTGTGCATCCCCTGTTTTAGAATCACTAAAATCATAAACAAATTCAAGCATACACTAAACCAGTATAGTTGTATATTGTACAGGTTGCCAAATATACAGAGTGAAATGTTCTGAAGTTATTTTTGAGCTCCTTGAATTTCTGAATAGATTGAAATGCAACTGCATATATAACTATAACATACTGTGTTCAGAAAGGGGAAAATGGCATGTCACTATTGTGATAAATGTAGAGACTGCATACAAATAAGCCATAAACCAGAGCAGGATGTCAGTATTTGAATGAAGTTCAGCAAGACCTGTGCCTTTGGTGAATTGACAGCCTCTGATCAGAGATCAAATCATTTGTGGCATCAAAGAAAATACTTTCAGAGAGAAAGAGATAGTTCTGTGTAGAGCTTCAGGTTCAAATAAACCTCTTAAGTTTTCGAGGGCACTCAGTAACTTAAAAGCAGAGAAAAATGCATTCACCAGGGTAGATCATATGACCTTCAGTTGCAAAAGGCAATAGTTTAGAAATAGAGGTAAAATATTATAAATGGATATAGTATAAATCTAATATGTGTGCTTGTCACAACTAAAAAACCTGCGACATATTCCACACAACTGAGTATTTCTTTTTTAGGAACTCAGGAAGTAGGAACTTATGCACATGACTATTCTAAAAAGTGATCAATACTTAATTAATATTCTAGCGCTGGGACTTATTCACCTGTCCCTTGCCACTATCTGGTCCAGCTGCACCAGAGAGGTTGTCCCGGCAGAAATCCTAACTGTACATGACTGCTGTCTATTGGAACAAGCCTTCAAGTGCCGCAGGACTGGACAGCGATGGGGGACACCAGATTTTTTTTTTTTACTTTCTCCTTCCCCAGCCTTCTGCCCCAGTACTAAAATACCCTGGACAACTCTTTTAAATAGGCATTGGCTCAAAGAGGCCACTTTGCAACATACAGGGACTTATATGCAAATAAGTCTTCCTTGGTGGAAAAAGAGGACTACGATTTCCTCTAGCGCTACCATTTGTAAATTAGCTTGCTGTAGATCAAAGCCTGTTTTTCCTGAAACCTAGTTTCATAATCTGGGAAAGTATGCCAGAATAACTCCTCTAAAAGGAAGAGAAACCCATCCACTGACAGTTGTTTCAAGGTTATTACCTGTCATCAGTGTGAAGCAGGTTACTGGCTGCCTAAAACAGCTGTCTGTGGATGGCTCTCTCTTTCTTTTTGGAAGAGGTATTGTGTCTATTCACAGATTAAGACACTAGGATTCAGCAAAACCAGGCATTGATCTATAGGGTGCTACCTTCCAAAAGGTGGTGCTATAGCAAGTTCCCCTTTTGCACCAAGGAGGGCTTACTTGAATTTGTGGATCACACGTGATATATTTTAGCTAAGTTGTGGCATTTTGGGTGGGTAACATCATTCATTTGCTTAGCCCTAAGAGTTGCCTTAGCAAAATCATATTGTCTGGTCTTCTGGAATGCCAGGAATACTGGATATATACTTTAGGACCAGTCAAAGACTAGCATCTTCCATCAAAATTTATAGTGAGCTGGACTGGGCAAATAATAGAAAACTATTCTATACACAATAGATTATCATTTCTGACTACAAAAGTTGCATTGTTACAGCAAAGCGGCATAGCAATTCAGTGTATGATGTAGCTGCTAAGTCATTGTATGGTGTAATTCTTTAGTAAACAGCTTTTATCTGATGAATCCCTAACATCAAATTCAATATGTTAAACATATGAGTGCATTATTTTTTGGACAAAGAAAAAAAAAGGGAAGAAAGAAAATGTAAATGACAAATTGTAAAATCTCAGGCAAAAAAAATCGAAATCCTCTGTTACAAAAAATAGCAGCATAAAATAATGTGACATCACATTCATAATTAATGCCTTTGAGGGTTGTAGCATGTAGATGGAATAATAAGTATACTTTTCTGAAGCGCAGGAACTTCTCTCCCCCGCATACCAAAGTGACAACTATACACTTTGAAAGATTAAATAAATGTATTCTCCAAGGTTAAAAAATAGCATCTGCATAGGCAGGAAATGCGTCGACAGTTTGTAAAGAGATCCTTTTTGCCTAAATTTGCAGATTTATTTGTACTTTTTGTAATACAGCTCCAGCTTAAATAATGAATAGAGATGAGCGAACAGTGTTCTATCGAACTCATGTTCGATCGGATATTAGGCTGTTCGGCATGTTCAAATCGAATCGAACACCGCGTGGTAAAGTGCGCCATTACTCGATTCCCCTCCCACCTTCCCTGGCGCCTTTTTTGCTCCAATAACAGCACAGGGTAGGTGGGACAGGAACTACGACACCGGTGACGTTGAAAAAAGTAGGCAAAACCCATTGGCTGCCGAAAACATGTGACCTCTAATTTAAAAGAACAGCGCCGCCCAGCTTCGCGTCATTCTGAGCTTGCAATTCACCGAGGACGGAGGTTTCCGTCCAGTTAGCTAGGGCTTAGATTCTGGGTAGGCAGGGACAGGCTAGGATAGGAAGGAGAAGACAACCAACAGCTCTTATAAGAGCTAAATTCCAGGGAGAAGCTTGTCAGTGTAACGTGGCACTGACGGGCTCAATCGCCGCAACCCAGCTTTCCCAGGATCCTGAATGGAATACACTGTCAGTGTATTCCCGTATACCCGATATATACCCCCGATACCCGTTCCAACGGTGTGCCCCCCCACCTTCACCCCAGAAATACCCTGCAAGTCCCCTAGCAATAGGATTGGGGCTATATACACCCACTATTTTTGCTACTGCCATATAGTGCCATTGTCTCACTGGGAATTCAAAGAATATATTGGGCTTACATATAACTTCAATTCCAGGGAGAAGCTTGTCAGTGTAACGTGGCACTGACGGGCTCAATCGCCGCAACCCAGCTTTCCCAGGATCCTGAATGGAACACACTGACAGTGTATTCCCGTATACCCCATATATACACCCCAAATCCCCGTTCCAATGGTGTGCCCCCCCACCTTCACCTCAGAAATACCCTGCAAGTCCCCTAGCAATAGAATTGGGGCTATATACACCCACAATTTTTGCTACTGGTATATAGTGCCATTGTCTGACTGGGAATTCAAAGAATATATTGGGGTGACGTGCACCCACAATTTTTGCTACTGCTATACAGTGCCATTGTCTCACTGGGAATTCAAAGAATATATGGGGGTTATGTGCACCCACAATTTTTAATACTGGTATACAGTGCCATTGTCTGACTGGGAATTCAAAGAATATATGGGGGTTACGTGCACCCACAATTTTTAATACTGCTATACAGTGCCATTGTCTGACTGGGAATTCAAAGAATATATGGGGGTTACGTGCACCCACAATTTTTAATACTGCTATACAGTTCCTTTGTCTCACTGGGAATTCAAAGAATATATGGGGGTTATGTGCACCCACAATTTTTAATACTGGTATACAGTGCCATTGTCTGACTGGGAATTCAAAGAATATATGGGGGTTACGTGCACCCACAATTTTTAATACTGCTATACAGTTCCTTTGTCTCACTGGGAATTCAAAGAATATATGGGGGTTATGTGCACCCACAATTTTTAATACTGGTATACAGTGCCATTGTCTGACTGGGAATTCAAAGAATATATTGGGGTTATGTGCACCCACAATTTTTAATACTGGTATACAGTGCCATTGTCTGACTGGGAATTCAAAGAATATATTGGGGTTATGTGCACCCACAATTTTTACTACTGGTATATAGTGCCATTGTCTGACTGGGAATTCAAAGAATATATGGGGGTTATGTGCACCCACAATTTTTAATACTGGTATACAGTGCCATTGTCTGACTGGGAATTCAAAGAATATATGGGGGTTATGTGCACCCACAATTTTTAATACTGGTATACAGTGCCATTGTCTGACTGGGAATTCAAAGAATATATGGGGGTTATGTGCACCCACAATTTTTACTACTGGTATACAGTGCCATTGTCTGACTGGGAATTCAAAGAATATATTGGGGTGACGTGCACCCACAATTTTTGCTACTGCTATACAGTTCCATTGTCTCACTGGGAATTCAAAGAATATATGGGGGTTATGTGCACCCACAATTTTTAATACTGGTATACAGTGCCATTGTCTGACTGGGAATTCAAAGAATATATGGGGGTTATGTGCACCCACAATTTTTAATACTGGTATACAGTGCCATTGTCTGACTGGGAATTCAAAGAATATATTGGGGTTATGTGCACCCACAATTTTTACTACTGGTATATAGTGCCATTGTCTGACTGGGAATTCAAAGAATATATGGGGGTTATGTGCACCCACAATTTTTAATACTGCTATACAGTTCCTTTGTCTCACTGGGAATTCAAAGAATATATGGGGGTTATGTGCACCCACAATTTTTAATACTGGTATACAGTGCCATTGTCTGACTGGGAATTCAAAGAATATATGGGGGTTATGTGCACCCACAATTTTTAATACTGGTATACAGTGCCATTGTCTGACTGGGAATTCAAAGAATATATTGGGGTTATGTGCACCCACAATTTTTACTACTGGTATATAGTGCCATTGTCTGACTGGGAATTCAAAGAATATATGGGGGTTATGTGCACCCACAATTTTTAATACTGGTATACAGTGCCATTGTCTGACTGGGAATTCAAAGAATATATGGGGGTTATGTGCACCCACAATTTTTACTACTGGTATACAGTGCCATTGTCTGACTGGGAATTCAAAGAATATATTGGGGTGACGTGCACCCACAATTTTTGCTACTGCTATACAGTTCCATTGTCTCACTGGGAATTCAAAGAATATATGGGGGTTATGTGCACCCACAATTTTTAATACTGGTATACAGTGCCATTGTCTGACTGGGAATTCAAAGAATATATGGGGGTTATGTGCACCCACAATTTTTAATACTGGTATATAGTGCCATTGTCTGACTGGGAATTCAAAGAATATATGGGGGTTACGTGCACCCACAATTTTTAATACTGGTATACAGTGCCATTGTCTGACTGGGAATTCAAAGAATATATGGGGGTTATGTGCACCCACAATTTTTAATACTGCTATACAGTTCCTTTGTCTGACTGGGAATTCAAAGAATATATGGGGGTTATGTGCACCCACAATTTTTAATACTGGTATACAGTGCCATTGTCTGACTGGGAATTCAAAGAATATATGGGGGTTACGTGCACCCACAATTTTTAATACTGCTATACAGTGCCATTGTCTGACTGGGAATTCAAAGAATATATGGGGGTTACGTGCACCCACAATTTTTAATACTGCTATACAGTTCCTTTGTCTCACTGGGAATTCAAAGAATATATGGGGGTTATGTGCACCCACAATTTTTAATACTGGTATACAGTGCCATTGTCTGACTGGGAATTCAAAGAATATATGGGGGTTACGTGCACCCACAATTTTTAATACTGCTATACAGTTCCTTTGTCTCACTGGGAATTCAAAGAATATATGGGGGTTATGTGCACCCACAATTTTTAATACTGGTATACAGTGCCATTGTCTGACTGGGAATTCAAAGAATATATGGGGGTTATGTGCACCCACAATTTTTAATACTGGTATACAGTGCCATTGTCTGACTGGGAATTCAAAGAATATATTGGGGTTATGTGCACCCACAATTTTTACTACTGGTATATAGTGCCATTGTCTGACTGGGAATTCAAAGAATATATGGGGGTTATGTGCACCCACAATTTTTAATACTGCTATACAGTGCCATTGTCTGACTGGGAATTCAAAGAATATATGGGGGTTATGTGCACCCACAATTTTTAATACTGGTATACAGTGCCATTGTCTGACTGGGAATTCAAAGAATATATGGGGGTTATGTGCACCCACAATTTTTAATACTGGTATACAGTGCCATTGTCTGACTGGGAATTCAAAGAATATATTGGGGTTATGTGCACCCACAATTTTTACTACTGGTATATAGTGCCATTGTCTGACTGGGAATTCAAAGAATATATGGGGGTTATGTGCACCCACAATTTTTAATACTGGTATACAGTGCCATTGTCTGACTGGGAATTCAAAGAATATATGGGGGTTATGTGCACCCACAATTTTTACTACTGGTATACAGTGCCATTGTCTGACTGGGAATTCAAAGAATATATTGGGGTGACGTGCACCCACAATTTTTGCTACTGCTATACAGTTCCATTGTCTCACTGGGAATTCAAAGAATATATGGGGGTTATGTGCACCCACAATTTTTAATACTGGTATACAGTGCCATTGTCTGACTGGGAATTCAAAGAATATATGGGGGTTATGTGCACCCACAATTTTTAATACTGGTATACAGTGCCATTGTCTGACTGGGAATTCAAAGAATATATTGGGGTTATGTGCACCCACAATTTTTACTACTGGTATATAGTGCCATTGTCTGACTGGGAATTCAAAGAATATATGGGGGTTATGTGCACCCACAATTTTTAATACTGCTATACAGTGCCATTGTCTGACTGGGAATTCAAAGAATATATGGGGGTTATGTGCACCCACAATTTTTAATACTGGTATACAGTGCCATTGTCTGACTGGGAATTCAAAGAATATATGGGGGTTATGTGCACCCACAATTTTTACTACTGGTATACAGTGCCATTGTCTGACTGGGAATTCAAAGAATATATTGGGGTGACGTGCACCCACAATTTTTGCTACTGCTATACAGTTCCATTGTCTCACTGGGAATTCAAAGAATATATGGGGGTTATGTGCACCCACAATTTTTAATACTGGTATACAGTGCCATTGTCTGACTGGGAATTCAAAGAATATATGGGGGTTATGTGCACCCACAATTTTTAATACTGGTATACAGTGCCATTGTCTGACTGGGAATTCAAAGAATATATTGGGGTTATGTGCACCCACAATTTTTACTACTGGTATATAGTGCCATTGTCTGACTGGGAATTCAAAGAATATATGGGGGTTATGTGCACCCACAATTTTTAATACTGCTATACAGTGCCATTGTCTGACTGGGAATTCAAAGAATATATGGGGGTTATGTGCACCCACAATTTTTACTACTGGTATACAGTGCCATTGTCTGACTGGGAATTCAAAGAATATATTGGGGTGACGTGCACCCACAATTTTTGCTACTGCTATACAGTTCCATTGTCTCACTGGGAATTCAAAGAATATATGGGGGTTATGTGCACCCACAATTTTTAATACTGGTATACAGTGCCATTGTCTGACTGGGAATTCAAAGAATATATGGGGGTTATGTGCACCCACAATTTTTAATACTGGTATATAGTGCCATTGTCTGACTGGGAATTCAAAGAATATATTGGGGTTATGTGCACCCACAATTTTTACTACTGGTATATAGTGCCATTGTCTGACTGGGAATTCAAAAAATATATGGGGGTTATGTGCACCCACAATTTTTAATACTGCTATACAGTTCCTTTGTCTCACTGGGAATTCAAAGAATATATGGGGGTTACGTGCACCCACAATTTTTGCTACTGCTATACAGTTCCATTGTCTCACTGGGAATTCAAAGAATATATGGGGGTTATGTGCACCCACAATTTTTAATACTGGTATACAGTGCCATTGTCTGACTGGGAATTCAAAGAATATATGGGGGTTACGTGCACCCACAATTTTTAATACTGCTATACAGTGCCATTGTCTGACTGGGAATTCAAAGAATATATGGGGGTTATGTGCACCCACAATTTTTAATACTGGTATACAGTGCCATTGTCTCACTGGGAATTCCACAAATAATTTGGGGATTCATTCACCCTACATCTCAGGCTCTTGCCATATTCACCCAGGTTGTCAGTGCTGCACCAGCTCGTTCCCAGACAGCTCGGCCCGAAAAATGCGTTACCTATATAGAGGATTTGGACAATGAAGACAACATGTTCTAAATCTAATGTCTGCACCTTCTCCAGAATTAAAATAAAGGCAGCGTTTAACTTTCAAATAGCACTGCACAAAGGAAGAGCTTATCAGCTTGTCTCATGACATGCTACTGAAAAGTTTCATTTGTGTATCTTAATGTAAATATAGTTGTATAAGCTTTTTGGGTTTTAGGCACTGCCAAGTTATTTATTACCACCCGCTCCCTTATAATGATGATGACGCCAAAGTCACTGTGGGTGTTCAGAGCTCACAGCTTTGGGTGACATTTGTCTTGCTCTCTGTCGGTACCAGCTGTCTTTTTGGATACCGTAAAGTTATGTTGACTTTATTAACAGCTATAGAAGCTTTAGCCAGGTTGTGACGGTGTGTAACCCTAACAACACTAAGTGGGATACACATTAATAGTCAGTCTATGTACGCTAAACGTATCACTGAAGTAATTTTTTTTCCCTCTCCCCTAATATAAGAAAGGAACAGACATTAGACCTAGACCGGGGTTCGAGGCTTGAAAAAATCCAGTATTATTTGTTCTTCATGATGTGAAATATGTGTTGAAAAGCAACCCAAGATGAAGTCAGCCATGTGTGCCAGTGTGTTACTTGGCATGCCTTTGCTGGCCCCAACTGTAAGGGTCACTCTCCATTTCCTCCATTTTCCACTCCCCTTCACACCATTTGTGGTGAAGCAATGGGATGCACTGAAGTGCACCCTCTAGCCTCGTGTGGGATAGGGACATCAGATGCCACTCCAACCCCCTCGTCTTCCTCCGCCAGCCAACGGTGCGAAGATGAGAGGAGTGTGCTCTGAATGTTTTCTGCCTAGCAGAGGCTAGTTCTCACTTACGAAAATGGCCCCACTTTGACCTGTATATCAGGCACAATGGTGTAGGTTTCAAAGAAACATGGCACCAACAAGTTGGAAAACGTGGGCCATGCGTGGACCGTGTTTGAGTCTGGCAAGCTCCAGATCTGCTACCAGGTTCCAGCCATTATCACAGGCGCAAAAATGCCAGGCCCCAGGTGTAGCAGGGAAAAAAAAATGCCATCTCAGCCAGGATGGCATCCCTGACCTCGGAGGCACTGTGCTGTCTGTCCCCCAAGCTGATCAGTTTCAGCACGGCCTACTGACATCTCCCCATGCCAGTGTTACAGTGTTTTCCGCTAGTAGCTGGGGTGGAGGTTGCAGCTTCGTAGGGTTTCAGTCTACTCCTGCCATGAATTTTGGCCTGGGAGAGGAGATAGGCCACCCCAGTTTGCACCCGGGGAACAGACTCCACCACATTCACCCTGCCTGTCATTAAAGATAAGCACTGCAGCATCCCTGACCACAGGCGCTTGTCCATGTGTCGGTGGTCAAGTGGACCTTGCAGCAAAGCGCAGAGCTCTGGGCCCGACTGATGTTATGGGACACATGCAGGCGCAAGGCAGAGACAGCACACCAAGAGAAGTAGTAACGGCTAGGCCCAGCATAGGGAGGTGCCCCAGCTGCCATCTGCTGACGGAAGGCCTGGGTCTCCAGAAGCATAAACAAACACCAACATCTCCAGGGCCAGCAGTTTATCGATGAGGCTGTTACAGGCTTGGGCATGGGGGTGGGTTGTATTGTACTTCTGCCTGCAATGAAAAGCTTGGGAAATGTGGAGTGGCTGGGAAGAGGCGCATGATGGTGCAGGCCAAAAGGGCGCATGAGGGTGAACTCCCCAATGTGTCAGAGATAGGTGTGTAGGTGTCCTTGCATCATATACTTGCACCATATTTGGCTTTGGAAGTTAATTTTGTGCCAAAAAGTGGTTAAGACAGCGATCCCTCAGCTACTCCCGTTACACTGTCTATTGAAGTTACCATCTGTGGAAGTGGACCACCATTTCTAAGATCCCAAAGGAAGCAGGCAAGAGATGTGAAGTACAGAAAAAAAGATGAGAAAATAAGTTTAGGCTGTAGAGCACAGAGGGATCGGAGAGGACAGAGCTGGTGTCGGCCAGGTATTCCCACAACATGCGCCTATACTTGTCCCTCCTGGTGACACTAGGCCCCTGAGTGGCAGTAATTTGTCCAGGGGGGCCATTAACGTGTTCCAGACCTAGGAATAAGTCTTCCAACAGGGTAGAGTTTTGCATGCCTTTGCTTCTACCCACTGTTTTTGCTGCTTAGCTTCCCTCCACATCTACTCTGCTTTCACCCCTAAACATCACCCCAGTTTATGCCTTTGCTTCTACCCAGGTTTTTTGTTGATTTAGCTTCCCTCTACATCTACACTGCTTTAGCCCCTAGACATCACCCCTGTCCATGTGGGGTCGGTGGCCTCGTCATCCACCAACTCCTCTTCCAATTGCGCACTGCCCCCTTACTGCAAACCGCACATGACCACAGCTTGCCTTGATGGCAACTGTGTCTCATGATCCCCACTTAGGTCCAGACAAGTCGGTGGCGGGTCCAAAACCCCAAAATTGGAAGGAAATGGCAGATGCTGCAGTATTTCTAACACCTGTTCCTGGTGCTCGGGCCTGGTCTGTGTTGTACCCTGCACCCTGCTTAACGCATCTGCCATATCCGAAGTTGTGCTGAGCGCATGCTAATGTTTCGTGTCCAGTGCAATGGATGGGATGGGATTTCACATAAGTCTGCCACCCATGGCCACTCATGGTTGAGCAACTGAGGGAGTTGACTTTGACGAACCCGAGGGTTTTGGAGTTGGAACTACATCAAAGGTCTGTGCTGCTCACACACTCTGCTCAACACATGATATGTTTAGTGCCAGCAGTGTGGAGACGTCGCACAACAGCCGTTGTTCCAGCAGGTACAGGCGTTGTAGGAGTGCATAGAGGCTAGCAGCGGCAACTATACACTTTAAAAACTATCCGCACAAGCGCCACACTTTCACCAGTAGCTCAGGAACATTGGGGTACCTTTTTCAAAAGATTAGCAGCAATGAGTTAAAAACGTGGCCCAGGCATGGAATATGTTGCAGGCTGCCAAGCTACAGAGCCAATCCCAGGTTATGGCCATTATCACACATGACAACATGCCTGGGCCCAGGTGCAGTGGCAAAAACCACATTGCCGTCTCATCGAGGATGGCATGACTCACTTTGTAGGCAGTGTGCTGTCTGGCCCCCAAGCTGATGAGCTTCAGCACGGCCCGCTGACGTCTCCCCACACCAGTGTTGCAGCGTTTCCAGCTCGTAGCTGGGGTCAATTTAACAGCGGAGGAGGGTGGTGTTTCAGCCCTCCTCCCAGGAATGTTGTGTGGGGAGACAAGTCAGGCCACCACATTTTGCGACCCGGTCCACGCCTCAACTACATTCAACCACTGTGCCCAAATTGAAAGGTAGCGTCCCTGTCCGCATGCACTTGTCCATTCGTAACTGGTCACATGGAACTTTAGGGCTAAGCGCTGAATTTAGGGACCGCCTCATGTTTGGGGGAAAGTGCTGGTGTGGACGGCACAGTGCGGTGGCGCAGTAGACACTCTGCCCAAAAAGGGCAGAGTGTCCCCCAGCCGGGATTCCAACATCTCCTGGGCCAGATTTCTTGAGATGAGGCCGTTGAAGCCTTGGGCATGTGGGTGGGTTGCACTGTACTTTAGCATGAAATGAAAGGCTTGGGAGATGGGGAGTTGCTGGGAAGAGGCGCATGATGGCGCGGGCAAAAGGAGAAATGGCAGGAAAAGGTGAGGATAAGGGTGAACTCCCCAAAGTGTCAGAGGCAGATGTGGAGGTGTCCTGGCTCCTGGTCTGGACTGCAGCGCCAGCCCTGTCAACAGTGGAAGAGGCAGTGGCCGCCAGGCCAAACGACGATTATCCTGCGCTTGCTCTCACCCACTGAGCCCAGGGCTTGCCTTCCAAATGATGGCACCCGCAAGAGGTGGTGAGATTCCTCTCCGCAGATCTCCAAACCATCTTGGACTTGCAAATTGCACTAAATTTGTCATGTAACTGACATGTATATGATGAGTCTATCCATTGTCTGTTCATTTTGGTGAAAGTCAGCCTGTCAGCTGACAGACAGCTGTGCTTGTCAGTGATGATGTCACCGGCTGCTTGTACCCCCAGTTTTTGCTGCTTAGCTTGCCTCCACATCCACACTGCTTTTGCCCCTACACATCACCCCTATCCATGCCTGTGCCTCTAGCCATAAGTCTGCCACCCATGGAAACTCATGGTGCAGAAAGTGAGGGAGCTGACTCTGAGGAACCCTTGGGTTTTGTAGCTGGTACTCCATCAAAGGTCTCTGCTGCTCACACACCCTGCTGAACATACGGTATCTAGGGTTAGAGCGTGTGGTGACCTCGCACAACAGTAGGTGCTTCAGGCAGATGTAGGCCTTGCTGGAGTGTATTGCGGCTAGCTCCAGGTACTGTAGACTTGGGAAAGTGGGTGTCCAAGTGCCGCACTTTCACCCTTAGCTCAGCTAATTTGGGGTATGTTTTTAAAGATCATTGCACCACTACATTGAACATGTGGGCCAGGCATGGAACGTGTTGGAGGCTGGCAAGCTCCAGAGCCCTCCAACAAGCTAAAAAACCTGGCCCCAGGGGCAGCGGGGATAAACAAATTGCCATCTCATCCAGGATGGCATCCCTGACCTCAGAGGCAGTGTGCTGTCCGTCTCCCAAGCTGATGAGCTTCAGCCCAGCCTGCTGACGTCTCCCCACACCAGTGTTGCAGCGTTTTCAGCTCGTAGCTGGGGTAAATCTAACAGCGGAGGAGGAGGAGGGTGGTGTTTCAGCCCTCCTCCCAGGAATGTTTTGTGGGGAAACAAGTCAGGAAAATTCTTGAAACGGGAGAGTTTTGCATCTTTGCCCTTGCTGCCTATGGACATCCCTTTGCCTCTAGCCACCATTTTCCCTGCTTTGCTTGCCTCCACATCCACACTGCTTTTGCCCCTAGACATCACCCCAGTCCATGCCTTAGCTTGTACCCCCAGTTTTTCCTGCTTAGCTTGCCTCCACATCCACACTGCTTTTGCCCCTAGACATCACCCCAGTCCATGCCTTAGCTTGTACCCCCAGTTTTTCCTGCTTAGCTTGCCTCCACATCCACACTGCTTTTGCCCCTAGACATCACCCCAGTCCATGCCTTAGCTTGTACCCCCAGTTTTTCCTGCTTAGCTTGCCTCCACATCCACACTGCTTTTGCCCCTAGACATCATCCCTATCCATGCCTCTTCCCCTAGCCATAACTCTGCCACCCCTGGAAACTCATGGTGCAGAAACTTTGGTTGCTGACTTTGAGGAACCCTTGGGTTTTGTAGATGGAACTCCATCAAAGGTCTGTGCAGCTCACACACCCTGCTCAAGATATGGTATTGTAGGGTTTCAGCGTGTGTGAATGACGGACAACAGCCTGTGTTTGGACAGATGTAGGCCTTGCTAGAGTGTTTTTAGGCTAGCAGCGACTCCTGTGCACTTGCAAAAGTGGGCGCACAAGCGCCGCATTTTCAACAGTAGCTTCGGTACATTTGGGTATGTTTTTAAAAAACTTTGCACCACTAGGTTAGACGTGGGCCAAACATGGAACATGTTGGAGGCTGGCAAGCTCCAGAGCCGCTACCAGGTTCCAGCCATTATCACAGGCGTAAAAATGCCAGGCCCCAGGTGTAGCAGGGAAAAAAAAATGCCATCTCAGCCAGGATGGCATCCCTGACCTCGGAGGCACTGTGCTGTCTGTCCCCCAAGCTGATGAGCTTCAGCACCGCCTGCTGACGTCTCCCCACACCAGTGTTTTAGCGTTTGCCGCTAGTAGCTGTGGTGGAGGTTGCAGCGTCGTAGGGTTTCAGTCTACTCCTGCCATGAATTTTGGCCTGGGAGAGGAGATAGGCCACCCCAGTTTGCACCCGGGGAACAGACTCCACCACATTCACCCTGCCTGTCATTAAAGATAAGCACTGCAGCATCCCTGACCACAGGCGCTTGTCCAAGTGTCGGTGGTCAAGTGGACCTTGCAGCAAAGCGCGGAACTAAGGGCCCACCTGATGTTGAGTGACACGTGCTGGTGCAAGGCGGGGACGCCACACCGGGAGAAGTTGAGACGGCTAGGGACGGCATAGTGAGGTGCCACAGTTGCCATCAGGTCCGGGAAGGCGGGAGTTTCAACAAGCCGGAACGCCAACCTCTCCTGGGCCAGCAGTTTAGCGATGTTGGCGTTCTAGGCTTGCGTGGGTGGGTGGTTAGCAGTGTATTTCTGCCGGCGCTCCAATGTCTGAGAGATGGTGGGTTGTTGTAAAGAAGCGCCTGATGGTGCCTTTGATGGTGCAGGAGAAGGAGATAAGACAGAAACAGGGGAGGATGAGGGAGAAGTCAACAAAGTGGCGGAGGCAGATGAAGTGATGTCCTGGCTCGTCCTCTGGAGTGCATCGCCAGCACTGTGAGCAGAGGCAGTGGCATGAACGGCGGGCGACGTTTGTCCTGCCGTTGCTGCCTGCCACTGATTCCATTGCTTGGATTCCAAATGACGGTGCATTGAAGTGGTGGACAGGTTGCTCTTCTCAGGGCCCCTACTCGATTTCGAGAGGCAAATTGTGTAGACGACACTATATCTGTCCTCGGCGCATTCCTTGAAAAAACTCTACACCTTCAAGAAACGTGCCCTCGATGGGGGAGTTTTTCTGGGCTGGGTACAAAAGGGAACATCTTCGGACATTCCGGGTCTGGCCTGGCTTCGGCAAAGCAGCTGACCTCTGCCTCTGGACATGTCTCTGCCTCTAGCTACCCTTTTTGGTGCTGCACCTGCCTCAACATCCACACTACTTTCCCAGCTTGACATCTGCCTTGTCCAGGTGGGGTCGGTGTCCTCGTCGTCCACCACCTCCTCTTCCAACTCCTGTCTCGCCTCCTCCTCCTGCACAATGCGCATGTCAACTGGCTGCCCTGACAGCAACTGCGTCTCATCGTCGTCGATGAGGGTGGGTTGCTGGTCATCCGCCACCAAATCGACCGGAGATGGAATGGAGGAGACTCTAGTGTTTGAGCATCTGGACACAGATACTCGTCTGTTAGGTCTGTGGAATCGCGAAATGGAGGGGCAGGTTGCGGTACAGTCAAAGGAAGGGAGAACAGCTCTGGGGAGCAGGGACAGTTGGGGTTATTGTTCTGAGAAGATTGGGAATTTTGGGTGGAAGGAGGACAAGACTGTTGGGTAAGAGGAGGTAGAGGCTGACTGGCTGGTGGACAATGTGCTTTAAGCGTTATCCGACAGCCATTGCAAGACCTGTTCCTGGTTCTCGGGCCTACTAATCTTTGTACCATTCAGCCTAGTTAATGTGGAACTTTTGTGCAAAGCGCAGAACTTAGGGCCCGCCTGATGTTAAGGGACACACGCTGGTACAAGGCTCAACTCACCCTAAGTGCCAAAAACACTGCTGGTGCAAGGCTCTACTCATGCCAAGGGCCTCAATCTCTGCTGGTAGCTCAGCTTAAGGTCATGTAACTTTGTTTGGAAGGGCTCATGTTAAGGGCTAGAAAAGTGAATTTTGGAAGGTCTTACCACATCACACACACACACACACACACACACACACACACACACTCAAAATGACAGTTAAGGGTGAGGGCTTTTGGAATTCCCATTGCCTATTCCATTTGTGGTTGTCATGGGGAACGTGATTTAAAGGGGTGGTTGTTACTGTTTGTTGAGCTTAAATTGGGGTTTGTGTCCATCCATTTGGGGAGTAAAGAAGGTTTCCAGGTATTTTCCCACTTTGATAGAGGTTTTTTTGAATGTGGAAAGTGTGTAGTTGTTAGGCAGTGATGTTGGGGTAATAGAGGGTCTTTGGTGTGTTAGATGCCCCCAGGCATGCTTCCCCTGCTGTCCCAGTGTCATTCCAGAGGTGTTGGCATCATTTCCTGGGGTGTCATAGTGGACTTGGTGACCCTCCAGACACGGATTTGGGTTTCCCCCTTAACGAGTATCTGTTCCCCATAGACTATAATGGGGTTCGAAACCCGTTCGAACACACGAACATTGAGCGGCTGTTCGAATCGAATTTTGAACCTCGAACATTTTAGTGTTCGCTCATCTCTAATAATGAACACAGCACTGAAAAACATATTTGATAAAAGTTTCCTTACAATGACCCTGTAGACTGTGGAAATAATGTATGCGCTAACTGCTTGGCTATGTCTTGTCATTTCAACCGAGCAGCTCCTCCTTTGAGGGGCCCCTAGACGATCAATATTATTGCACAATATTTTGGTTTGTTCAATATGATTGATCGTATGTGGGCAATATTGAAAGGTTGTGCAATATATTGTGTGATGTTCAAAATCTTGAAAATATATTGTGCAAACGGGATAATATTGTGCCGTCTGTTGGCAATATTGCACAATGTTTTTGTGTTCGGGGGCGTTCACACTACCGTCATTGTCTGACAGGTAGTGTCCGCTCCTAGTGTCCGTTCAAAATCTTGCACGGACATTAGCAGCGGACACTAGCTGTGTCCGTGACATTTTTCATTCATTTAAATGGCGATCGGGTGCGTTGTTTTACACTCCGTGCCTGTCCTTAAAGAGGACCTTTCACCATTTTGCCCACAGGCAGTTCTATATACTGCCGGAAAGCTGACAGTGCGCTGAGTTCAGCGCACTGTCGGCTTTCCCGATCTGGGCCCGGTGTGAAGAGCTTACGGTCCTGGTACCGTAGCTCTTCTATGGTCAGAAGGGCGTTTCTGACAGTTAGCCAGAGACGTCCTTCTTCACAGCACAGCCAATCGCACTGTGCTGTGAGAGCCGGGAGGAACGCCCCCTCCCTCTGCTCGCAGTACTCGTCCATAGACGAGCATTATCAGGGAGGGAGTGGGGAGTTCCTCCCGACTCTCACAGCACAGTGCGATTGGCTGTGCTGTGAAGAAGGACGTCTATGGCTAACTGTCAGAAACGCCCTTCTGACCATAGAAGAGCTACGGTACCGGGACCAAAAGCTCTTCACACCGGGCCCAGATCGGGAAAGCCGACAGTGCGCTGAACTCAGCGCACTGTCAGCTTTCCGGCAGTATATAAAACTGCCTGTGGGCAAAATGGTGAATGGTCCTCTTTAAGTGTCCGTTCCTAAAGATGTCCGACTTTTCAAGCGGACAGAAAAAAACCTACATGTCAGGTTTTGCTGTCCGCTTGAAAAGTCGGACATCTTTAGGAACGGACACTTAAGGACAGGCATGGAGTGTAAAACAACGCACCTGATCTCCATTTAAATGAATGAAAAATGTGACAGACACAGCTAGTGTCCGCTGCTAATGTCCGTGCAAGATTTTGAACGGACATTAGCAGCGGACACTACCTGTCGGACACTGACGGTAGTGTGAACGCTCCCTTAGTGATGCATATGCATGTGTATTTGAGCTTGATAGTGTTCCTTTTACCGATTTCAGGAGTAACCAAAGCGAGGAGTTCATCAAATAATTCTCCGTCCATTCATACAAAGTTGTGGAAATCATTTGGTTCAATTACTTTCAATTCATTGAGTAATTTGTCATGGGTGAACTTCTCCCTATCAATAAACCACTGTTTGGCCCATTTTCTACCTTTTTGCGAGCCTTTTTTCTTTCCTTTTTTACGACTTGCGGTCACAGCAATTATCACGCAACCAAATTCAGTTTCACTCAACATGTTGACTTCTGGCAGGGACTGTTTGCACAATGTGGTTGTACGTCTGTGCTTGCGATTGCGCAATGTATTGCACAACCTTCAATATCGCCTCCATACGGTACAATCGTCTAGGGGCTGCCATCAAAATATTGTGCAACCTGCATTGCACAATAATATTGAACGTCTATGGGCCACTTTAAAGCGGTACTCCTATGTGGAACATTGTCCAATTGATGAATGTCCTTCAAATGGGATCTGCATCTAAAAAACAAGAATCACCTGACCAAGGTGGCTGAACATGCACACCCCTCTTAATTCACTTTATGGGAGTTCTGAAAATAACAAGGCTGGGGTAGCTCAGATACACTGGCCCTTATAGAAATAGGTGCAGGTCCCAAAGCTGAGGCCTGCATGTATCGGACTTCTCTCAAACCCCCTGTGAATATGTCATAATTGTTTCAGATGGGTATACTCCTTTAAAGGCTATGTTCAACTTTTGAGGCACTTTTTATGCATTCCACTTGTTACTTGCTAAAAACATTCTTCTGGTAGTATACTTTATTTATAAAACTAGATAATGAAACTTATCATGAAACTTATTATGAAACCCCTTTGACAGTATTTAGTTATATGCTTTACAGCACTCTCATGGACATAGGAAAAGATAATTGAATAGGGAGCAGTGTATTAGAAAACTAGAGGATTGAGGAGACAAATGGAACATTGTTTGTTTTTTTTTTAATGAAAATCTATTAGGAAAATGTTTTAAATCCAAAAAGGTGGTGTCACATATTGTACTGATCTCAGGTACAACTGCATTCAGTGCTTGGGAATAAAAACTATACGTAGTTCTTAGAGGGAGCCTATCACCAGTAAGTTACTTATAAACAGGGCCGGCGTTGGGGGGGGTGGGGGTGGGGGGGACTGATCCCGGAGTCAGGCCCTGTCTTAATAATAGAAAGAGTATCAGCATCATGAACTGCAAGGCCCCTTTCCAAGGTGAGTAACAAACTTTTTACTCACCTGTCTGGTGTCATCTTCTGGACTTCAGATGACGTCATGCCTTTCAAACGTCTCTGCTGAGGCCAGGCCCAATCACAGGCCTCAGTGGCAACGTCCACAACACGGGGACAGCAGAGCAACGCGGAGGCCTAAGAGTGGTAAAGCAGGGTGAGTATAACTGTACGTTATTTCCCTAACCTCCCCTGGGCCTCTGATTATTATACTTTGGGGTCTGAAGAGATCTCAGAGTATAACATAATAATAGCACTGAGGGAGTGTGTTGGGCCAGTGTGGACCATTATACTTGGGGAGCCCCTTCTGGAAAGCATTTTTTATATTCTGTGAGGCTACTGTGGAGCATTACACTGGGGGAACCGCTGGAGAGCATATTATAATGTGTGGGGCCACTGTGGAGCATTATACTGGGGGGCCTCTGGAGAGCATAAATGGGGCCACTGTGGAGCATTGTACTAGGGGGGCCCCTCTGGACAGCATATTATACTGGGAGTGGCAGTATAGGAAGCCTATTATACTGTGTGGGGCTTCTCGGGTGTATATTATACTCTGTGGGGCCAGTATAAAGTGGTATACTGGGGGACAACTGTGGGGAGCATATTATACTGTTTTGAGCCACTGTGGAGCATTATACTGAGGGAACCCCTCTGTGGAGCATGTTATACTCTGAGGAGGCCATTGTGGATCATTATACTGGGTGAACCCACAAAAAGGTGCATTTCCACAATGTGGGGCCTCATGATAAGGCTAAGGCATACTGCAGCAAATGGGAAGAACAGTGGCAGTAATGCATCATGGTTCTTCCCACAGCGCTTTCAACAGAAAGTTCACAGAGGTTTCCTGCTTCATTTACATCTATATTGAAACCATTAGGTTTAATTTAATTTAATTTAAACTGTAGGTATAATTGACATGCTGTTATTTCCAAAACCATAACAGTTTTGGAAATCACAGTGTGTCCACTGCATGTATTTTACCACACTGTGGGGATAGGATCTTCTAGCATCCCATCCATCCCATTTTTGGTCAGGGTAATGACTTAATCCCTGCTCCCAACCAGCTATATTCTGTTCTCTATTTCTCTAGTTCTCCATCTCTCTCTGTTTTTGAAACCTGACAAGGGTTAGAAATGGTGTGTCTGTTATCCCTGGATGTAAATCCAGTGATAATTAAAATTTAGAGAAACAAGTATGGAGCTCGCTGCTGGACTGAGCTGAAAAAAGAAAGAGGAGTGGGGAGGAGACAGGAGGTCAGCTGAAATCCTGAGATTAAAAAAAACCCTTCAGGCTGGGGCCCCACTGGCAGGAAACACCGTGATTTGGCTGTGGCGTTTTACAGTACTTCATACGAATCCCATGGCCACTTTGCAGAAAAAATTGCAGCGCAGGCACGCTGTGATTTCCAAAACCGTCGCTGTTTTGAAAATCGCAGCATGTCAATTATATCTACGGAAATGCCGGCAACTTTCCTATAGATATAATTCTAGCAGAAAGTCCACAGAGGAAAACTCTGTGAACTTTCTGTTGAAAATGCTGTGGGAAGAACCACAATGTGTTCACACCGCAGCTCTTCCCGCAGCACTTCAGCGCCAGTCGGGCCTTAGCCTTAGGCTGCAAAAAAGAATTGCAGAAAAAACACGGCAGCAACGCATCGAGGTTTTTCTTATAGTGCTTTCACAGTCTGTTTCCATTATAATTATAGGGAAACCATAACAGTTGTTTGTTGTTTAAATATGGCAGTAGCCAGTGGCGTAACTAGGACCGGCGGGGCCCTGTGGTGAACTTTTGACATGGGGCTCTCCCCCCCCCCCCCGACCAACGCCCGCTGAAGACCCCAATTGACTTCCCCTTCCCCGCATTCCTAATAAAGGTTTATTAGTCAGTGATTTGTATCTCATCCTGCAATAAACAAGTCTCATACAGTGATGTCTATGGATAAATATGAAAGGCCTTGATGCTAAAACAGTACTATAAGTTAAAGGGTTAAATCCTGGGCTGTATACACTCACCGGCCACTTTATTAGGTACACCTGTCCAACTGCTCGTTAACACTTAATTTCTAATCAGCCAATCACATGGCGGCAACTCAGTGCATTTAGGCATGTAGACATGGTCAAAACAATCTCCTGCAGTTCAAACCGAGCATCAGTATGGGGAAGAAAGGTGATTTGAGTGCCTTTGAACGTGGCATGGTTGTTGGTGCCAGAAGGGCTGGTCTGAGTATTTCAGAAACTGCTGATCTACTGGGATTTTCACGCACAACCATCTCTAGGGTTTACAGAGAATGGTCCGAAAAAGAAAAAACATCCAGTGAGCGGCAGTTCTGTGGGCGGAAATGCGTTGTTGATGCCAGAAGTCAGAGGAGAATGGCCAGACTGGTTCGAGCTGATAGAAAGGCAAAAGTGACTCAAATAGCCACCCGTTACAACCAAGGTAGCCAGAAGAGCATCTCTGAACGCACAGTACGTCGAACTTTGAGGCAGATGGGCTACAGCAGCAGAAGACCACACCGGGTGCCACTCCTTTCAGCTAAGAACAGGAAACTGAGGCTACAATTTGCACAAGCTCATCGAAATTGGACAATTGAAGATTAGAAAAACGTTGCCTGGTCTGATGAGTCTCGATTTCTGCTGCGACATTCGGATGGTAGGGTCAGAATTTGGCGTCAACAACATGAAAGCATGGATCCATCCTGCCTTGTATCAACGGTTCAGGCTGGTGGTGGTGGTGTCATGGTGTGGGGAATATTTTCTTGGCACTCTTTGGGCCCCTTGGTACCAATTGAGCATCGTTGCAACGCCAAAGCCTACCTGAGTATTGTTGCTGACCATGTCCATCCCTTTATGACCACAATGTACCCAACATCTGATGGCTACTTTCAGCAGGATAATGCGCCATGTCATAAAGCTGGAATCATCTCAGACTGGTTTCTTGAACATGACAATGAGTTCACTGTACTCCAATGGCCTCCACAGTCACCAGATCTCAATCCAATAGAGCATCTTTGGGATGTGGTGGAACGGGAGATTCGCATCATGGATGTGCAGCCGACAAATCTGCGGCAACTGTGTGATGCCATCATGTCAATATGGACCAAAATCTCTGAGGAATGCTTCCAGCACCTTGTTGAATCTATACCACGAAGAATTGAGGCAGTTCTGAAGGCAAAAGGGGGTCCAACCCGTTACTAGCATGGTGTACCTAAAAAAGTGGCCGGTGAGTGTATGTCACCATGGTAACTGCAGCCACCAACAACCAATAGGATTGCAGGATGTAATTTGAATAAAACAGTTGGCGTCCGTCAGTTGCTCCTCAGTAATGCAGGAGATGGACAGCTACACAATCGGCTCTGCTCAGCACAGCGGCGAGGACTTTGGTAAGAGACTGGGGTCTGATCCTACTGACAGGACATATCACAGATAACAGCTAGGGGCGACTGTTAGTAAATGCCCAGTATTAGTCCTCTCTGTTATTCTGCTCCATCTTATATATAAAAAAATCATGTCCATTAAGTGTCCTCAATGCCTGAACCCCCTGATATTATCTCCTCACAGGCGTCTATGGAGGGTCAGAACATACAAGACTGCTGAATCCTGAGCCCACCATGTCTAGTGTTTTTGGGCCAGGGCTGCAGTATTCATACCTGACACCTCCAGACATCGCACCTGATAGAAAAGATTGTTTTATTCTATGTCATGACATTTCTTATTGACGCCTATCATGTGGTAAAGTTCAGGGTCAGATTGGGGTCTCTGCACCCCCAGAGGACATTATTATGACTGCCCCCCTCTATGTATACAGGATATATGTAGGGCCACTATGACTTATATCACACTGGTTTTCACCCCCTGACGAAGCCAAGATGGCAAAACGTATAACAAATAGTAGGATATCCTGATGGCGATATTTCTATGCTTATAAGGGCGATGTTATATTATACATTTATGCTCATTTTTGTTACCTTATTGTCACTTCTCTGGTTAGTACAATGTTGTCTTTACTATGAAGTGCAGTTGTAAATATCTGGACATTTTGCCTCTTTGTTGCGATATTTATTATTGTTTTGTCAGGATCTCTTACACGTGTATTCATTTGGATGTGTTTATTCCCCCTCCTTTATATGTCTTTTTGTGTATTTAATATGTTATTATTTTCAAATAAAAATTTTGTATTTTTATAATAATATTTTTTGGTAATTCTGCCTTCATTGGCACTGTATTTCTTAGTATGTTTATGGTATCTACCTCATTTGTTGACCCTTTATCAGCATTTGGTATTTATTTTCATATATGGATGTGTACAGGATGTCCGTGTGTCCTGTATGTATGTATACAGAATGTCCACGTGTCATATATGGATGCATATAGGATGTCTGTGTGTCATATACAGATTTGTACAGGATGTCCATGTGTTATATATGTATGTGTACAGGATGTCCATATGTCATGTATATATGTGTACAGAATGCCCATGTGTAATATAGGTATGTATACAGGATGTCCATGTGTCATATATGGATGTGTACAGGATGTCCATGTGTCATATATGGATGTGTACAGGATGTCCGTGTGTCACATATGGATGCATATAGGATGTCCGTGTGTCATATACAGATTTGTACAGGATGTCCATGTGTTATATATGTATGTGTACAGGATGTCCATATGTCATGTATATATGTGTACAGAATGCCCGTGTGTAATATAGGTATGTATACAGGATGTCCATGTGTCATATATAGATGTGTACAGGATGTCCGTGTGTCATATATGGATGTGTACAGGATGTCTGAGGTTAGTGGAAGCTGAGTTGTAGTGATGGTGTCCAGCTGCTATATAGTGATCAAAGCTTTCTTCTTCCGGCCCTGTATTGTGTACATGACGGGTGCTAGAAACAGCTTCAAACAGCTGATGGAGGCCGTCAGGGCCACTTGAACCATAGGGCCAACAATGCACTTGTATCTGTAAATAGTGACCAATCATGTAGCATGCATATCTATATAAAGAACGTTTGACATGTGTAATGTATATATACATTTTAGATGGGTGAAGTTTACAAAATTAATTTGAAGAATATTCATGAGGTTCAGATATCCAGTTCTTTTAGGGCCAAATATGCTGAGCATGAACCAAAAGTGCTATTATTATCCTCTGAGTATATACCCCAAAGTATAAGAGGAGGCCCAGGGGAGGTGAGCAGACACCCCAAACAGTTATACCCACCTTGTCTCACCTCTCCTGGGTATTCTCGCTATGTCCACTTTCTCTGAGCCTTCACATATTCTGGGGTCTGAAGACACCACCGAGTATAATATTGTTTTGTGGGTGACAAACCCAAAAACTTTCAAGTATCAGTTCAGCTCAACAGTTTTGGAAAATTGAGGTTGAAACAGCTTTGATCTGAACTAGTTCACTTATCTCTAATGTACATGTTTGTAAATAGTGGCACTTATGTAATAAGTATATCTGTATACAGTATGTATAGGGTGTGTTTACTGTCACACACACACATATATATATATATATATATATATATATATATATATATATATATTATACACACACACACACTAATCTGTAAATATGTGTTTCAGATTAGAGTATACATCTACAGATATTTGTTTAGACTTTTGAAAATATTGCCACTTATGTAATAAGTACATGTAAATTTTTTGTAGAGAAGAATAGTAAAGGTATGTGTATTGTATTTATATGCATCTTAGTTGTTGTTAAATACAAGTACCTCTATATAAAGTACATGGTGTATGTACTGTAAATAAATACATACTATACATATATAAATATATATATATATATATATATATATATATATATATATATATATATATATATATACTGTATATATATATTTATAAAATATTTGTGCATTTATAATATATAAATGTGTATTGATATATCTGTAAGCAGTGGCTACTCATGTAATATCCATATCTACAGATATAGTATTCACTAACATGACACTTTAAAGCATTAAAAGCCTTAGATGGAGCTGCCTGTTACTTCACATGAATTGGTGGACCGTGCCCTCCTAGCAGTAGCCACTCTGCTATAACTTTATGCAGCTTCTTCTTACAATGCCGCCAATGATTTCATTATCCCTATCCTGTACATCATAGTGTCACAGCACAGGGATAGATCATAGCAGGGCTGTAGTGGCGGCTCCACTATGATTTTATGTAGCTTCTCACACTGCTGTTAATTTTTGTTTAGGCTACAGGGAGGGGGTGAGAGGAAGGTGAGAGGGAAGGAGGAGGGAAGCTCTGCCCGGCAATTCAAATGAATGTGCTGGAGTGAGACATTAGAAGTGGAACACAATAACACAATCGGCCATTCATGTTAACAAATACTATATCTGTATATCACTTATGCTTAATGTGTCTATCACTTATTTATTTGCAACATGTCTGAAAATAATGTCACATATGTAATAAGTATATTTGTATATAGTAAATGTAAGTTGAGTGTATTGTTTATAATATATAAATGTGTACTGTTCATATATATATGTTTATATATAACGTTTATACACTGTATATGGGTATATATCATACTTGCCAACTTTTAAATAAAGATCTCTTAAATTATTTGGGTAAGGCCACACCTCCTATAGGTGGAGTAATTCCCCTTTTTGTTACATGGACACAAAATATGCTAGTTACTCCCCTTTTTTGCAGAAACTTAAAGGAGTTGTCAAGATCCAAGGTTAACGGATACTGTAAAACTATTCACAGGATTGATCTGGCAGCCGGCTCAGCTGATCGGTGTGGGGTCCAGTTGTTAGACTTCCACTGACCAACTACTGATAATGTCATCAATATCCATTATCTCTGGGTCTTAGACAATCCTTTTAAGATGTTTGTAATGTGTATATATATATATATATATATATATATATATACTAGCTGTGTATAAGGTATGGGATATGAAATGTAACTTTGTATTTTGTTTTTGCTGTAATTCAGAGAATACATGAGACGTTTGTGTTGAAGTTACTTTGTATTTGAGCTGCTATATATACGGTGTTGTGAGAAACTTTACATAGTGTCTTTGGGACAGAAGTATTTGAAGTTAACCCTTTCCCGCCGATGGCATTTTTTGATTTTCGTTTTTGACTCCCCTCCTTCTAAACCCCATAACTTTTTTATTTCTCCGCTCCCAGAGTCATATGAGGTCTTAATTTTTGCGGGACAAATTTTTCTTCATGATGCCACCATTAATTATTCTATATAATGTACTGGGAAGCAGGGAAAAAATTCAGAATGGGGTGGATTTGAAGAAAAAATGCATTTCTGCGACTTTCTTACGGGCTTTGGTTTTACGGCGTTCACTGTGCAACCAAAATGACATGTCCCCTGTATTCTGTGTTTCGTTATGATTCCGGGGATACCAAATTTATATGGTTTTAGTTACATTTTGACCCATTAAAAACAAATCCAAAACTTTTAAAAAAAATTTTTTTGAAAAGTCGCCATATTCCGACAGCCGTAACTTTTTTATACGTGCATGTACGGGGATGTATAGGGCGTCTTTTTTTGCGGGACCAGGTGTACTTTGTAGTTTTTTGGGAAATATTATTGCTTTGATCACTTTTTATTCAAATTTTTATCAGAATCAAAACAGTGAAAAAATGGCGGTTTGGCACTTTTGACCATTTTTCCCGCTACGGCGTTTACCGAACAGGAAAAATATTTGTATAGCTTTGTAGAGCGGGCGATTTCGGACGTGGGGATACCTAACATGTATGTGTTTCACAGTTTTTAACTACTTTTATATGTGTTCTAGGGAAAGGGGGTGATTTGAATTTTTAATCCTTTTTATTTTGTTTTATATATTTTTTTTACTTTTTTAAACTTTTTTTTTGCATTTATTAGGCTGCCTAGGGGTATTGACATGGGTGGGCGGTGTCGCGGATTGTCAGAGTGGTGGGGGTTGGCAAACATGGCTGCTCCGGAGAGAGCCTCCTGGAGTATCGTTAAGGTGAGGGGTAAAGTATATGTATATGAGATTGTGTGGGGTTAGGGGCGAGGCTGTAGAGGGGAATATGAATTTTGTGGCTTGCTATGGTCCAAAGTGTGTGAGATTGCAGAGATAGTGATGTGAGTTTGGGTTTTGTGGGGGTCCTGGCACAAACGTATGTGGGCTGTTGTGACGAAAAGTAGCCTATTGCGCAATCGGGTGTATTAACTATGTTTGTGGAAAATTTCAGCCAAATCGGTGTAGCGGTTTTTCCGTGATTGAGTAACAAACATCCGAACATCCAAACTCACAAACCCACAAACTTTCACATTTATAATATTAATAGGATATATATATGTAATTAGTGCAACTTATGTACTAGGTACATCTATGTATGATTTAATGTCATATATTTACCTAAATATGTATATATATATTTTGCTATGTAGTTAGACATGTCTGAAAATAGTGACTTATATAAGTGTCTCTTTATACACTAGGCATGAGGTGTAAGGTTATTTATATATGTGTGTATGGGTGTATAGACAGGTCTGTACACTGTGTTACTTATGTAAAAGGTTTCTCTATATTCTCTATATTTAATTATTGTGTTCTGTATATAGAGAATATTAAATAAATATACGTCTTAATAAGTACCACTAAATATAGTAGGTGTAGGTGTATACATTTCTTTCTCTTTCTCTATATATGTGTATGTTTGTGTATATATTATAGTATATTACTAGGACAAGCCATATCTTGCTGGTCAGTGATGCTGGGACTTCTTGTTCCCCACATATGACTATAGTGAATGAAGGAGCTGCAGCACTAGTGAAGCACAGCTGTAGGTTTTCTTCTTGCCCGTCACTACTCCTGCTCCAGTACTATGTAGCTACTGCAGCTTCTTCTTTACTCACCTGAAGGGGGCGCTGTTGCAGTTCTCTGTACAGGGTCTGGTTGGGTGGAAGGAAAGGTCAGTGGGGCCGTGAGTAATATACTAGTAGTAGTTGTAGTGTATAAGTGTATAAACCTATTTAACATTAGTAACAGCATGTTATATATTTAATGTCTATATATTGTAGTAGTTCTAGTAATAAGAATATAACGCTAATCTTTTATATAAAATATAGTGGGGAATTTACTGGAGTTTGGACTTGAGTTTATACAACTAAGGTCATTGTAGTAAGCTACATTGTTGACCTCTCCTTAGTGAGGATCTGACACCTAGAACCCCCACCAATCAGCTATTTGATAAACACTGTAGCCGCTTCTACATGCCGATAATGTCACATTCATTGGCCATTTGTTAAAGAAAGAGCTCAGGCTGTTTTAAGTGAATGGGAGTCATCTGCAATACAAAGCAGTCCCTATGATATGTACACCGCTGTGTTTGCTATTAAGTGAAAAGGCTGTAGCCTCACCAGAACGTTGCAGCCTCTTCAACCAGCAGATTGGTGGGGTCCCAGGTTTCAGACCCTCGCCAGTCATATCTTGATGACCTAACGTAAGGATATAATATCAATATATATGTATATACATATAAATATCTGCAAGTTGTTGTTAAGTACAAGTACCTCTATTTAAAGTACATGATGTATGTACTGTTCATAAATACATACTGTGTATATATGTATATATCGTTCAAATATTTGTGCATTTATATAATATTTAAATGTGTATTGATATATTTGTAAGCATATCTACTAGAGATGAGCGAACAGTGTTCTATCGAACACATGTTCGATCGGATATCAGGGTGTTCGCTATGTTCGAATCGAATCGAACACCGCGTGGTAAAGTGCGCCAAAATTCGATTCCCCTCCCACCTTCCCTGGCGCCTTTTTTGCACCAATAACAGTGCAGGGGAGGTGGGACAGGAACTACGACACCGGGGGCATTGAAAAAAATTGGAAAAAGTCATTGGCTGCCGAAATCAGGTGACCTCCATTTTAGACGAATAGTGGATTTCAAATCCGGGTCATATGAGAATGTGAACTTTGTGACTATGAGACAGGGATAGCTGTACAGGCAGGGATAGCTAGGGATAACCTTTATTTAGGGGGGAATGTTATTAAAAATAACTTTTTGGGGCTCTATCGGGTGTGTAATTGTGATTTTTGTGAGATAAACTTTTTCCCATAGGGATGCATTGGCCAGCGCTGATTGGCCAGAGTACGGAACTCGACCAATCAGCGCTGGCTCTGCTGGAGGAGGCGGAGTCTAAGATCGCTCCACACCAGTCTCCATTCAGGTCCGACCTTAGACTCCGCCTCCTCCAGCAGAGCCAGCGCTGATTGGCCGAATTCCGTACTCTGGCCAATCAGCACTGGCTAATGCATTGTATTGGCGTGATGAAGCAGTGCTGAATGTGTGTGCTTAGCACACACATTCAGCTCTACTTCATCGGGCTAATAGAATGCATTGGCCAATCAGCGCTGGCCAATGCATTCTATTAGCTTGATGAAGCAGAGTGTGCACAAGGGTTCAAGCGCACCCTCGGCTCTGATGTAGCAGAGCCGAGGCTGCACAAGGGTTCAAGCGCACCCTCGGCTCTGATGTAGCAGAGCCGAGGGTGCACTTGAACCCTTGTGCAGCCTCGGCTCTGCTACATCAGAGCCGAGGGTGCGCTTGAACCCTTGTGCACCCTCGGCTCTGCTACATCAGAGCCGAGGGTGCGCTTGAACCCTTGTGCACACTCTGCTTCATCAAGCTAATAGAATGCATTGGCCAGCGCTGATTGGCCAATGCATTCTATTAGCCCGATGAAGTAGAGCTGAATGTGTGTGCTAAGCACACACATTCAGCACTGCTTCATCACGCCAATACAATGCATTAGCCAGTGCTGATTGGCCAGAGTACGGAATTCGGCCAATCAGCGCTGGCTCTGCTGGAGGAGGCGGAGTCTAAGGTCGGACCTGAATGGAGACTGGTGTGGAGCGATCTTAGACTCCGCCTCCTCCAGCAGAGCCAGCGCTGATTGTTCGAGTTCCGTACTCTGGCCAATCAGCACTGGCCAATGCATTTCTATGGGGAAAAGTTAGCTTGCGAAAATCGCAAACTGACAGGGATTTCCATGAAATAAAGTGACTTTTATGCCCCCAGACATGCTTCCCCTGCTGTCCCAGTGTCATTCCAGGGTGTTGGTATCATTTCCTGGGGTGTCATAGTGGACTTGGTGACCCTCCAGACACGAATTTGGGTTTCCCCCTTAACGAGTATATGTTCCCCATAGACTATAATGGGGTTCGAAACCCATTCGAACACTCGAACAGTGAGCGGCTGTTCGAATCGAATTTCGAACCTCGAACATTTTAGTGTTCGCTCATCTCTAATATCTACAGATATAGCATTCACTAACATGACTCTTTAAAACATTAAAAGGCTTAGATGGAGCTTCCTGTCACTTCACATGAATTGGCAGATGTTGCCCTCCTAGCAGCAGCCACTCTGCTATAACTTTATGCAGCTTCTTCTCACAATGCCGCCAATGGTTTCATTATCCCTATCCTGTACATCATAGTGTCACAACACAGGGATAGATTATAGCAGGGCTGTAGTGGCGGCTCCACTATGATTTTATGCAGCTTCTTACACTGCTACTAATGATTTTTTTCTGTAGGCTGCAGGGAGGGTGTGAGAGGGAAGGAGAAAGGAAGCTCTGCCTGGCAATTCAAATGAATGTGCTGGAGTGAGACATTAGAGGTGGAACACAATAACACAATCCACCATTCATGTTAACAAATTCAAGTTCTGTGTACTGTTCATCTACATATGTTAACATTAGTAAAAGCATGTTATATATTTAATCTCTATATAGTAATAAGACAAAACCTTTACTGTGCAACCTTTTATATAAAATATAGTTGTGAATTTATTGGAGTTTGGACTTTGGTTTTATACACTTAAGGCCATTGTAGTAAGCTGCGCCAAAAGAACTAAGACGTACCTGGCTGACTGCGCCACACACTAAAATATATGTACACTATGAGCTGATGTATATCTCTGCTATATTTCACACCAGTTTCTAGATTACTTTAAATTATAGTATAACTGTCAGGCTACAGGTGACCCCAACCCCTCCTAGTAAGCCTTCGTTTTCCAGAACTTACATATTGATGACCTCTCCTTAGTGGGGACCTAACACCTAGAACCCCCACCAATCAGCTATTTGATAAGCACCGTAGCCTCTTCTCTTTGCCAATGATATCACGTTCACTGGCCACATGGTAAAAAAATAGCTCAGGCTCTTCAAGTGAATGGGACTAAGCTGCAATACATAGCAGTCCCTATGATATATATGACACTGTACTTGGTATTCAGTGAAGAGGCCGCAGCCTCACCAGAACACTGCAGCCTCTTCAACCCGCTTATTGGTGGGGGTCCCGGGTGTCAGACCTTTGCCAGCCATATTTTGATGACCTATCCTAAGGATATAATACTAATATATAAGTCCCAAGTTAAGATTATGCATATATGGAGGATATATTGAGATTATTGAGATTTAGAGAATTCCCATAATAGAATAAACCATTAAGAAATAAGAAAATATTCTAATACATTTACAGAAAAACATCTCATCTGAGCCTTGTGTTGTGCTCCCATAGATTATGTGTATAAACTAGGATCCATAGTGATCTTATATCACACATTATATGATGTTTTTCATCCCATCGACCACTTAGTGGGCTTATTCTGATGGGTCCCTACACTAACACTTTATATATAGGACAGGAGACAAACTTCTTATATCCTCACTGTTACAGGATAGTCTCTAAGAACTTGACCTCTAGGGTCTTATCTATAGGGGGAGTAAAGTCTTAGTGTAGGGACCCATCTGAATGAGGTCGCCGTGACGTGGCAGATTGGCTCGCACAATTCATGAAACTGTGCGCTAAGAACCTCACATTTATATCTGTAGTCAGTTATACATGGAAGTGTAGTCCAGGAATTTTATCATTTAAAGCTCCGCACTAGCCTTGTCAGGACTGGGTCTACAAGTGGCTTCTCCAAAAATTATTCTGGGAGCATCAGTCCTTATGTAATCTCCCTGGCTTTTTACTCTCCCTTTATAAATATACTAGCTGGTACCCGCAACTTCATCTGCGGTGATTGTAGAAGTGGGGCAGTCATTTGATTGCAAGTCCCATAGACGGCAATACAACTGTATTGCTGTGTATGGGACATTCTGTATACTACTATTACGGATGGTCATGGACCAGCCGCAATGTTAATATAGCAGTGACAGGCCTGGGAGCCTTCAGTAGGCTGCCGGCTGTCACCAGAACAGGTCGGCTCCTGCGATATCGCCACACAGGAACCGGCCTTTACAGGTATGGGGCCGGTGGGGCCTTGCCCCAGGGAGGGGATAGTTTATCCTTTGGGGGGAAGGGGCCGCCAATACAGACCCCGCATCCGCTGTAATAGAAAGGCGGATGGCGGGGAGGTTTAGATTGCGGCACAAGTACCGGGGCCTGCGACATGGCCACGCACCTGCCCTGCAGGAAGCCAGCAGCGGCAGGAGCGATGCTGCTATTCCGGGGGGGGGAGGAGGAGCGGAATAACAGCATCACTCCTGCCGCTGCTGGCTTCCTGCAGGGCAGGAGCGTAGCCATGTCGCAGGCCCCGGCACCTGTGCCAGCATCTAACCCTCCCCGACATCCGCCTTTCTATTACAGCGGATGCGGGGTCTGTATTGGCGGCCGCGATCAGACTATAACACGCACCCTTCTTTTCCCCCCAAATGTGGTGGAAAAAAAAGGCGTGTTATAGTCCGAAAAAAACAGTAAGCACTTTTTAACCCTTTCACTGCCAGGCACGTAGCTATACGTGCTCCCAAGGTGGCAGTTCAGTAGCAGAGGACGTAGTTACTATGTCCTCCCTACTAATGCCGATATCTCTGGACTGCATCAACATATCTTGATGCTTTAAAATGCATTTTAAAGAAGAGAATCTCATCTTTAAAATGATATCAGGGACTTGATGATTATACTTACAGTCTTGGAGCGATTCACTGTTGAAAACACTATTTGTCATTGAGATCCAAATGTAGATCTCAATTCCCGACAGCGTTTCAACAGTGAATCGCTCCCAAACTGTAAGCATAATCATCAAGTTCCTGGTATCTTTTTAAAGATGAGATTCTCCTCTTTAAAATGCAATTGAAAGCATCAAGATATGTTGATGCAGTCCAAAGATATAGAGCTCCAAAGTGTCCCCCCCCCCTCCTGTCTAAGAAAGCAATTTGCAAACTTTAACAGGAAAGGGAGAGGGACACCAGCAGTTCAGAAGAGAGAGAGAGAGACCGAGAAACAATCAGACTCTGTACATACCCTGTATGTGACAGCAGGAGGGGGGTGGCAGGGACTCTATTGTCCCTATTAACCCTTCTCCTGCCAATCAGAGAACATACTATACATTTGTCTCTGATTGTCACATACAGGTATAATGTAATTCCCCCCTGAGCTTTACTAGTGGGGTATTCTTATGTTATACCCCTTGAACATAACCAGGAAGTTTATTGGCGCTGTGACCCAGGCATTTACCATTGTCCAGGTCGCAGCGCCAAAAAAATATACATAAAGTCGCAAATAAAGTTTACATTTCACCCAATCCCTGTCCTGTCTATACCTGAGCTTTCTACAGTAAAATATGTCTCTAGTGATATCCGTTACACGCTAAAATAATAGTAATAACGATTATAAGATAAGATAAGATAATCCTTTAATAGTCCCACCATCTCACTAGAGATGAACATATAGGTTGCTAAAATTTTTATAGGGGGATGGAAAATAATATTTTTATGTAAAGTCCTATTTAATTTGCATGCGCAAAATGGGATGGCGCATTTCTGCGATTTTGGCGATTCTTTAACACCCGCCCCTGTAAATATATACATGTGTGGTATGTATGAACTCCTCACATATTGCAGTTTTATGGACAGTACATTATGTTTGCAGAAAGGGATTGCTTGAGCCGCAGTTTAGTGGCAAATTTGATTTTTTGCGCAATGTTTGCTAGCAATCTCTGTTTGCCGCAAAGTTGAATGAAGGTGGTTGTATATATGAACTATTAAATTGTGTTTTTATAAATGGTATGCTGTGTACTCTGAAAAAAGTTAGATTTTGGTATCACAGTCACCGTTTGGTAGGTGCAGTATAGCTTTTTAACATATTAGTGAACAACAGCAAAATCCTGCTTGTCTTCTGTATTCGTGTTTTAGGGAGTCTGAGCTCTTGTTGTAGTGGATGTTTGTGGTACACATAGTATATTTACACATTGTATACACCATAAGCTATTATTTTAAAAGTATTTTGTATATGAATGTGAGAAATTGTAACTAAGGGATATACCCCTAATTTTCTTGACCTACTCCGCGCTCATTTACGGTAAAATGAAGAATCGGTTTGGATGTATTAACCACTATTTTATTACAGATAACGCGTTTCGGAGTTTTTGCACTTCAAAAGTGCCACCCCTTCATCAGATCTATTTAAAATACAAGCATACACAGAAAAAAAACAATTACACTCAGAGCAGAGTACAACTGGTATCAAATAACCAAGAAAAAATTATTATATACATATACATTCCACCAAAACTTGAGTATCTTACTAGAATAAAACAATATAATATAGTGTATATATCCTTTTTTCTATATATATATATATATATATATATATATATATATATATATATATAGAAAATAAATATAAATATAAAAACCAATCCAATTTCCATTGCTCCATTTATAAACACAGGACTAAACCATATGCTTATCTATTCACATAATATGCACCACATGCTTCAGTATATATCTCACAGGTAATCCACGAATATATAAGGTCACGTTACCTTTGTTATTCAGATTGCTCTGGTCCTATGTTTTAATCAAGGACTTACCTCTATTAATCTTTTAGCAATATCTTGCCCGTGGCGTTCTGTTTACTCCTCCGCCATTTAAACCCGAAAAAAGCCCGCGAGAGTGCTATTGCATGTCACTCGCGGCCCCCACGTGTTGTGCGCATGTGCATTTAACTCCCGTATAAGGGGATTTTGCGAGTGAGAGAAGAATCTACTGCGCATGCCCCAGGATCCCCGAAAGGCTTAACAATATTTCAGTACGGACCCTTATGTCCTAACAGGAGCTGTGTGCTCTATTGTAGTTAAATGAGACTGCAGATAAGCCGCCAGACAACTACATTGTTTCTCAATTAGAACTATTTAAACAAGCCGCCGTCTTTGCTCTTACTCTTTATCTTTTAAATATTTGTTGTTACTAATTGTCAGACCTTATAGACTTACTGTTAGCTCCTGTTAGGACGTAAGGGTCCGTACTGAAATATTGTCAAGTTTTGGTGGAATGTATATGTATATAATAATTTTTTTCTTGGTTATTTGATACCAGTTGTACTCTGCTCTGAGTGTAATTGTTTTTTTCTGTGTATGCTTGTATTTTAAATAGATCTGATGAAGGGGTGGCACTTTTGAAGTGCAAAAACTCCGAAACGCGTTATCTGTAATAAAATAGTGGTTAATACATCCAAACCGATTCTTCATTTTACCGTAAATGAGCGCGGAGTAGGTCAAGAAAATTAGGGGTATATCCCTTAGTTACAATTTCTCATATTCAAGTCGACCTGGAGTCGAATGACCGAAAACGCAGCCTTATCCAGACGGTGTGAAAGAAACCTGATCACGTCCATCCTTACTGTAGAACGTTGTATGGGTTTATACCATTCCACTAGTGGAAAAAAGGATTTGTTCATATTGAATTTCTAGAAGCGCGGCCGTTTCTATTGTTATCTGTATCTTTTGTATATGAATGTGAGATTGAACATGAGTTTTAGGTGCAAATATGTGTTTTAGCGTATTTTTTCAAAAAATTATTTGTGTTGGTCGCAAAGTTGCATGAAAGTGGATGTGGCTATCGATGACCCATTAAGATATTTGTAATCTTCAGGTTGTCTACTTTCAAAAAATATATAGGGTTTAGGGGTTCACTTACTTTTCATGGTGTGTAATCCCTACATTTTATAGGATGATACTTTTTTAACATTTCCAGCTTCAAAGCAGAATTTTGTTCCTTCCAGTTCTAGCGATTTTCTGAAGACACGTGCATGCGGGTGCAGGCCATAGTGATATGTATGAACTCTGCACATGTTGAACTCTTATTTTTAGGAGGTTTAGTGCATTTAATTTTTTTGTTTGGTTTCCGCTTTTAACAACTAATATACATTTATTTGCATTTTTTCATAAAACATTCACTTTAAATCAAAATTGCATGAAGGTGCATTTCGTATAAAGTACCAAGTGGCATTCTGACAATGCTGCAGGTGTGTACTTTAAGAAAATATATAGGTATGGGGGGGTTGGATGCTTTTTTAATGTTGCAATTTAGGTTTGATTTGTTCATCTCAAAACTGTGAAAATTGCTCTGGCTACTGGAGGTGCAAAATTTCCAGAGACCCTTGGCAGCGAAAAGGTTAATGTCTTCTAGAGAAAGGGGGGTGAGTTGAATTTGGATTTTTTTTTTTCAGTTGTATTTTTTGGTAGACCCCCGAGGGTAGCAGGGAGTGTGATGAGTAATGCAATGCATTGCATAATAGCAGCAGTGATATTGCAGGCTAGGTGGCGTAGCGTGCAGAAGGCTGACAGGAGTGTGCTGAAAGGGAGGCGTGTGAGACCTGCCGGCTGCTATAGCAACCAGACGCCGGCAGGGTAGCAGAGTGCAGGTGTCGTACATGAAGAGGAGGAGAGGTATGCACAGCAGGGGACAGACTGGAGGCGCCGTAGAGGTATGTGGTAGGAAAGGGTAATGTCCACGATTGCTGTGGCCAGCAACCATGGACATGACGGTGGCTTGCCAAGAGCGTGGAATATTAGGCAACGGGAGGGCTATGGCGGCCAGTAGCGACAGAGGCGTGTTTGGCGGGCGCTTAGTATAAGAAGCCAGCCGGCATGGGCCGTAGTAGTATGGCGTATGTCGGCAAGGACTGAAGTCAGGTTTAAGTGAATGTCTGGTGTTTTGGCGGGGGAAATTGATGGAGACGGCAGACAGGCAGATTGTTCAGATGTCCCGGGCCCTGTGGCAGCTGCTACCGCTGCTACCCCGGTAGTTATGCCACTGACAGTAGCTCAGGAGCTGAGTGGCTGCCATAGCCACCCGGTCTCCACTGTATTATACAGCAGAGACCTAGTGACGATGCCTGCAATCAATGTTCACACTGATTCCAAGCATTAACTCCTCTATTGCCTCGGCCAAAGATGACCGAGGCACCATTTTCCCGGGAGCACCTGGCAGCTGACATTTTGGGTAGAATTTCAATGCCCCAGTACGCAATTCAGGGGTGGAGATCTGTTAATAGAAGTATAGCGATTTTCTTATTCATTGTGATGCATTAGCATTGTAGTGTATTGTATCAGTGGTCAGACCCCCCTAGGGGGTATAGAAACAAAAGATAAAAAAATATGTAAAACACATACACAAGATATTCCCGTGTCCAAAAATGTCAGATCAATATTCAAATTCAAAATATGCGGGTATACCAAAATAGGAAATGTATGCTACTCAAAAATATTAGATCTACCAACTTCTAAAAATATTTTTCCCATACAGTTAACGCTCTAGCAGGGAAAAAATATCAAAAGAGCTAAAGCACTGTTTGTTTTTTCTTGCGATTTTGCCTCCCATAAAAATTTGAATAAAAATCAAACAAATCATCAGACATTCCCCAAAATAGCATAAATAGGATATATCTGGTGCCACAAAAAAAAAACGCTTTATACAGCTCCCTATTAAGAATATTTTTATATTAACTTGGCATTGTCATAATTGTACCAACTCATAGAATATAGGTAACATTATTTTGGTTGCATAATAAATCTCAGAAACAAATTCATAAGAAAATAGTACAACTGCAGTTCTTTTTTCTAATTCCGTCCCTTTCTAAATTTTATCTCAGATTCTCAGTGCATCATACAGAATATTACATGGAACCATTATGAAATACAATTTGTCCCACAAAAAAAAAAAAGTCCTCACACAGCTCTGAACTGAAAAATAAAAAAGTTATGGCTTTTGGGGGACAAGGAATAAAATATGAAAATCAAAAAATTGCTGTGGTGGGAAGGGCTTAAATGTGAAGACAAACAAGAACTACATATGTTTTACCCTTCGTTCACATATCTCGTTGGTATTCCGTTTGGGGAAGTCTGCATGGGGACCCCCCAAACGGAATACAAAACGAAAATTGCAATAAAAAACAAAATTGCAAGCGCTGTGCAGTAAAAGCACACAGATCCCCATAGACTATAATGAGGTTCATGTGCTTGCCACCAGATCTCCACACAGAACATGCAGACAGGAAAGTGGTTCACAATCTACTTTCCTGCCCGCATGATTCGTGCGGGCAGCACGCGGCAAGCACACAGACCCCATTATAGTCTATGGGGTTCGTGTGCTTTTACTGCAAAGCACTTGCAATTGCGTTTGGTATTCCGTTCAGGGGGTCCCCATGCAGACTTCCCTGGATGGAATACCAACGCAGATGTGAACAAGGGGTAACATTTAATTTCTTCAACAAGCATTATGTAATTTTACATTAAAACTTCAATATCCTTCAAATTATCTGTGCTTTTTATGTACAGCATTAATGGTAATAATAATTTGCCATACAGATAACATATGTGTTATGTATAATATCGTCTATAACATATTTCTCCTATTTTACCAAGGATCTACTATTTTAGTGTAGAAAAACATAGGTGTAAGTTATGTTTTACAATCGGAATGGTTTTGCAATTACTAGGAGGAGTGAATGCTGCTGCTCATTGTGGAAATCAATGCGTTTTCCTGGAGGTAAGATCAAATATTGATTTGTTCTTAAGAAGGGATCAGATGATCACTGGATTTTAATGGATAATTATTGTAAAGGCCTATCTTTATTTATCATATGGATTAGGTAAAGGATGACAAAGTAAAATACCGTACTTGACAAATAAGATGCAGTGTGTAATAAATATCAGACCGTCACTCTCAGAGACAGGACTATCCGTTAATGCATGTAGTGGTAAATGGGTTAAAAGAATGGGCATTATTTTGATGTTTGGTAGCTGGATACTTTTTTCCTGTTTGCTAACTTTTATTATGGGAGGAATATGCAAATCTGTCTCCCAAGATGTAAACAGGGAGACAGTGCCTCTGTTATGCTGCCCTCTATAGGAAGCACCCTGAACATCATGCCCGACTTTCCCAGAAGCCTTTACTGCATAATGTGGGGTTTTTACCAAGTCAATTTCTCAGCTACGGATGACCATTTCGGTCTGGTTGGAACCCGTCAGCGCAGTGTAGAGAGAACTGACTTGGTAGAAGTGAGAGGATGAGAGACCAGATTAAGGGGAAAATGTTCCTCCTTAAGGAGAAACCACCTATTAGGGTGCTTCCTATAGAGGGCAGCATAACAGAGGCGCTGTCTCCCTATTTACATCTTGGGAGACAGATTTGCATATTCCTCCCATGTTCCCTTGCAGTAGAGCGACTATGGCTGTATAAGTCTCCACACACCTAATAGGTAGTTTCTCCTTAAGGAGGAACATTATCCCCATAATCTAACTTTTATTATACATAGAACATATATATTTCTTTTAGTACTAGGGTAAGTTTACATGGCGGAAAATGAAGAGGAATTCCTCTTCATTTTCCGCTGCCAAATTTGGCCGCAGTCTAGCCGTGATGGGATGCCGAAGCAGATGAATGGGCCTAATCAGCAGAGAGTCTTGAGCCACAGAATCCGTGGCTGAATCAGATCAATCATGATAAAGCAGTATACTTATTTATTCAGCATCCTGCTGTGATTCCAGGCAGAATCTGCCACAGATTTGGGGGTGGAATCCACAGAAAATTCCTCTGTATGAACGTACCCTTAAAAATAAATAAGTACAAGAAAAAATATTCTTGTAATTTTATGAATCTTCAGATTGGTACTTTGCTTTGTCTTATTCCATCACGGCTGCCGCGACGGGATGCCAGTGCAGTGCACAGCATACCATTGCAGCTTTCCACTCCGGATTAGGCCCAAATGAATGGGCCTAGTCCAGAGGGTGCTGTCGCCAGGTGGATACCGCGGCTGATTCAGTGTAGTGATTAACCCCCCCACCAGTGTCCACTTATCTGCATAGCTGCAGCTTCCAGTTCTTCTTGGTCCGGTCCTCTGTCCTCTTCAGAGCGCCCTGCGCCCCGCATCCCTAGACTAGTATTGTAGAGATGCAGGGAGTAGGCGGGGCTTGGTGCGGCTGGAGAGTGTGGGCGGGGATATGTGAGTACATCACTCATGTCTCCCCTCCCAGTACCCGCCAACACTCTCCTAAGCCCCGCCTTCTGCATAATACTAGTCTCGGGAGGCGGGGGCAGGGCGCTCTGAAGACATGTGGACAGAGGACCGGACCAAGAAGAACTGGGAGCTGCAGCTATGCAGGTAAGTGGACACTGGTGGGGGGGTTAATCACTACACAGCGTGGGGTCCAAAAATTGAAACAATTTCTGGACTACATGCTGTGTAGTGAATAGGATCGTTTTTAAAATCCAATCTCCGAATTATCAGAAATCGGATTTTAAAAACTATCCTGAAATGTCAAGATCGGCTCAACCCTAAGATCTGACCGATGTATCAGTGTCCGATGTAGCAGTCTGATGCAGCAGAGCTGGATCTGCTACACACTCAGCTCTGCTACATTGGACACTGCTACATCGGGCCGTGCGCTTAGCTCAACTACTCCGGAGATGCAGCCAAGCAGAGCGCACGCCCAGCTCTGCTTAATCTCCGATGCAGCAGTGCTGGGCGTGCGCTCTGCTTGGCTGCATCTCCGGAGTAGTTGAGCTGAGCGCACGGCCTGATGTAGCAGTGCTGACCAATGTAGCAGTGTCCAATGTAGCAGTCCGTTGCAGCAGAGCTGAGTGTGTAGCAGGTTCAGCTGAACCTGCTACACACTCATCTCTGCTGCATCGGACTGCTACATTGGACACTGCTACATTGGCCAGCACTGCTACATCTCGCATAGGATTGCATTGACCAGAGTTGATTGGGCGAATGCTATAGCATTCGGCCAATCAACGCTGGTACTGCCGGTGGAGGCAGAGTCTAAGAGGCGGAGCCTGAGTCTAAGAGCAGTCTCCATTCTGGTCCGATTCGTAGACTCCGCCTCCTCACAGACGAGCCTCCGGCAGAACCAGCGTTAATTTGCTGAATGCCGTTCTCTGTATGACATTCGGCCAATCAACGCTGGTCAATGCATTCCTATGGGAAAAAGTCAGCTCGCGCATATCGCAAGCTGACAGGGATCCCGACATAATACAGTACAGGCAAGTTAGATGCCCCCAGGAATGCTTCCCCTGCTGTCCCAGTTGCATTCCAGGGTGTTGGCATCATTTGCTGAGGTGTCAAAGTGGTCTTGGTGACTCTCCTGAGTCGAATGGTCGGATCCCCTGAAACGAAGCATTTTTCCCCATAGACTATAATGGGGTTCGATATTCGTTCCAATAGTCGAATATTGAGATGCTATTCGAAACGAATATCGAACATTTTACTGTTCGATCATCTCTAATGGTAACTCCATTGTGAAGAAAACTGCGAGTCTGCAGCATGTTTAATAAGATTAGTGATTATACAGTTGTCTTGGCAGACACTAGGGGGCGAATACAGCACTCCCTCTCCCTGTACTGTGTCAGATGTAATTGCTGCTAACAGTATCCATTAGCAGGAGTTACTCTATAGATTGTGTCAGCTAATTATATGCAACACTCTTACATATGATGAAAGAGCATGTAAAACTAAGGATACATAATAAGAAAAATAAGATAATTCGGCTTCAAAGTTAATCAGTGGATAAAATAAGAAAGAGTACAGTGTCTATCTAAATTGCAGACACAGAATAAAAATAAAATACTTTGAATAAGGTTTCTTTTACATGGCAGAATCTTGGTCAGTATTTATAAACTAAAAACTATATTGGAAGGATTGGTACTTCATCTCATCCAATTCTGGTTTGACTTGCAAAATGCTAATCTAAATGCTGCACTGTGAATGAGGCCTATACACAATATATAATAGGCTTGTATACAATATTGTATTTGCTGGTAATCTCTGTTAGGTTGACGCCCTATGGTCCTCAAAAGTTTTTTCCTGCAGATTTTGCTATTCAGGTCTTTGGATTGCTATTCGGGCCTGAGTTAGCCACGGAATCCACAGCAAGATAGATCATCCCGCTTCTTTTTTCCGCTACTAGTTAGCCATTGAAGTCAATGGAAGCCATTTTGGCAGGCAGATTTTGAGGCGGATCCCGCTCAAAATCCGCTGCCACAAACTCCATGTGAACATACCCTAAGGGTAAGTTCACATGGGGTTTTTTGGTCAGGGTTTTGAGGCCATAATTGCCTCAAAACCCTGATCAAAAAGACGGCTCCCACTGAAATCAATGGGAGCCACTCAGGAGATTTTTCTGGGAGCCGTTTCTTCCGGCTCCTGGAAAAAAAGAAGCGAGGTGTTCATTCTTCTGGCCGAGTCGACTCACGATTCGGCCTGAAGAAACTCAACCCTCCGGACTAGAACCATTCATTGGGCCTAATGCGGTGCGGAGTGCTCGACTGGATGCCGGTGCACTGCACCAGCTTTCAGTCGTGGCGACCTGTCTTTTGGATCGGAACCTAAGGCAGCCTGCGCCTCAGGTTCCGATCCAAAAAACTCTGTGAACTTACCCTAAAGCTGTGTTCACACAGAGTTTTTTGGGCAGGAATTTGATCAGGAAACTGACTCAAATTCCTTATCCTAAAAACATCCCACCATAGGACTGTATGGTGAGGCATGGGTAGCAATGACTGAAAGCCGGTGCACTGCGCTCCAGATTATGCCCAATGAATGGGCGTATTCCGGAGGAGGGTGTATTTTCAGGCTGAATCGCGAGGCGACTCCGCCAGAAGAATGAGCACCTCTCTTCTTTTTTCCGGGAGCCGGAAGAAATGGCTCCCGGAAAAAAGACCTGAGCGGCTCCCATTGATTTCAGTTTTTTGACTGACCAAAAAACCCTGTGTGAACTTACCCTAAGAGTTTCCTTCATATTTTCCAATCCTTTTGTAGACACTCCTGGGTTTGGTGTTAGAAAACATAGCAAAATTGAGAACAACAAAAAACAGCTTTTCCACAATGCTTTAAGGTGTTCTGTGGTATGCATTTTTTTGACTGTGTACATTGCAATAGTAGTAGTTGTATTCTGTAGCTGTTGGCTTCCATGGCCCTGCCGGGAATTGACCGCTTTATCCCTATGCATAGTACATGGAAAATACTAACAATCAGTAGCAGGAGGGCGGCGAAACCTGTCATTTATAAATACTAGCACTCAGCCCTCAGATACCACTGCAGTAGATAAGGCTTTTATGAAAAGTGAAACAAAAAAGTCTCTCACTACTTTACTATGCCCTCAGATAGGACATGAAAAACCTGATGACATATTCCCTTTAAGGCTAAGTCCTCAAATTAGGAAAAATCAGCACTTTTTTTGTTGTAGATTTTGCTGTGTTTCTCTGAGTCAAAGCCAGGTGTGGATTGAGCAGAACGGAAACGTATGTGTTTCGTACATAATTCCCATTCCTTTTGTAGCCACAGTAAATTCTGCAGAAAAAAAAAAAAAAAAAAAACAGAAAGTAGCTTTTCCTCAACTTGGGACCTTAGCCTTGGCCCCACGTAATGAAGCACAACCAAAAGGCACTGTGGGTAAAACCATGGCACAAACGCATCACAGTTTTTCCCACAGCTCTTTTCACTGGAAGTCCACAGAGTTTTCCTCTGTGGACTTTTTGCTTCTATTATACCTATAGAGAAACCGCCGGCGTTTCTGTAGATATAATTGAAATGTTGCGGCAAAATTACGGGCGCAAAATTACACGCCGTATACGATCGTAACTCCCTTTGAAATCAATGGAATCTTTTTGAGCACGCAAACTGCTGACACGCGTATACGTGCCAGATTGCGCACCACTTTACACCGTGTGAACTCCCCCTTACAGTAGCAGGCTAATCCCGTCCACACATTGCAGAAAAAAATCCACAGCAGAAAAGCTGTTTTGAAGATCGCAGCATGGCATCAATTATACCTGTGGAAACGCTGGTGTTTTCTGTGTACGTATAATAAGGACAAAAAGTCTGCGGAGGAAAACTCTGCAAAAACACTGAAGGAAAAAACCCGATGCATTTCCGCCGCGGTTCTTTCCAGGAATGTTTTTTGCTGCATTTCACTACGTGGAGCCGTAGCTTTACCCACTTGTGACTTTGGTTCAAAAAATGCATCAAAATCTGCCACAAAAAAGTTGCGGAAAAGAACGAACTGGAAGCACATCCTGTTTTTTTTTTTTTTTTTTCTTCAGTGTTCACAGAAAGTTTTCCTCTGCCGACTTTCTGCCCTTAATATGCTTATTTGGGAAAATTTCAGCGTTTCCATAACTGACATGCTGTAATTTTTCGCCGTGGTATTTTTTTAACAATGTGTGGATGGGATTAGTCAGAATCCCATCCACTTTTCAGGTACTGCTGTGTTTTCAAAGATTGGGGCCTTGGCCTAAAGTTGGTGTAAGATATCACTTCATAATATAAAGCAGGTTTATTTGCAGCCCCATGTAAGATATCACTTCATAATATAAAGCAGGTTTATTTGCAGCCCCATGTAAGACATCACTTCATAATATAAGGCAGGTTTATTTGCAGCCCCATGTAAGATATCACTTCATAATATAAGGCAGGTTTATTTGCAGCCCCATGTAAGATATTACTTCATAATATAAAGCAGGTTTATTTGCAGCCCCATGTAAGATATCACTTCATAATATAAAGCAGGTTTATTTGCAGCCCCATGTAAGATATCACTTCATAATATAAAGTAGGTTTATTTGCAGCCCCATGTAAGATATCACTTCATAATATAAGGCAGGTTTATTTGCAGCCCCATGTAAGACATCACTTCATAATATAAGGCAGGTTTATTTGCAGCCCCATGTAAGATATCACTTCATAATATAAGGCAGGTTTATTTGCAGCCCCATGTAAGATATCACTTCATAATATAAGGCAGGTTTATTTGCAGCCCCATGTAAGACATCACTTCATAATATAAGGCAGGTTTATTTGCAGCCCCATGTAAGACATCACTTCATAATATAAAGCAGGTTCATTCGCAGCCCCATGTAAGATATCACTTGGTGATATATAATAGGTGCCAAGTGACAAACTGACCCCCCCTTCACCTGACCCCACTCATCCGGAGTATAATGGCGGTACTTTCCACCTCACAGGCTCGTTCCTCTTATCTCTGAGCTCAGGAGCCTCCACACCGCTGACCTGCTAGAAAGTTTTCTAGCTGTGTGAATGCCAGAGCAGTGAAGAGCTGAGGGTGTCAGTAAGTAGGGCTGTGTGGAGAGCCCTCCTCCTCCTCCTCCTCCTCCTCTCAGTGACTGTGCTAGTGCTGGCTGGAGGGGAGTGACGTGCCTCGCCTGGCTCTCTAGTCTGTCTCTGCAGGAGTGTGCCCTGCACCTGGCTCCAGTCTCTCAGGGATGTGCACGGAGTGAATGGCGAGTCGTGGCTGGTGTGTCACAGCTCAGCTACTCCTTCCCTCTCCTGTCAGCAGCATCTTGCGAGGATCCAGGAGCTGCAGCAGCAGTATCAGGCACATACGTATCTGCTCCTCTCTGCCTTACTGGTAAGTCCCATGTCCTGGCTACTGTGGCTGCTGCTCTAGGCATCGTTGGATATTGGATGACTTCACTTTACATCAAGCATTTCTAAGTTTAGAGGATCCACTTCATGCTATTCTCTGCCATGCCAGGGCTGGGGTAGAGGTCCTGGGATTAGTATAGTGCCAGGAATAGCTTCCTCAGCATGGGCATGGTTGTCAGCTACGACTGTGCAGGTATCTCTGTGCCATGATCACTAATCCAGCTATTGTGCCCATGTCATTGTTGAAAGGTAGGAACTGCCAAGCAAATGTGGCATGTGCCTGGTCATGCACTGGTTAACCCCAATAGTAAAAGCTGAAATATTTGCATGCTTAGTTTTGTGTGTTTTGTACTTTTGTATGTTTGTTCCGCATCATGTCCTATGTATATAGTAGAAAGTATAAGAGCCCTGATAATAGTCACATCATTGTGACTAAAGACATCTTACAATTCGTGGTGTCTGACAGTTTACTGGTGCTGTATATGGTCCAATGTCATGGCTTCTGGGAAAGTTGTAGTTTACTGTCAGGAGAGCAAATGAGGAATTACTGTAGAATTAAGGCATATAGGAAAGAGCAGAGTGCAGTATAGAAGTCATATATCATTATATTGGGATGGGATAACAGGGCTTGCTTATACTGTATATAGATGGGTGACAACTTTACTGGTGCTCTCCTGTTTTCATTGCCAAAATGATATTATGTTTTACATCGACATAGTTTCATTATGCTTGGATATAAAATAGTCTATAGAATGTTGCTATTCATTTCATTTTCATATGTCTTCTGTTTTAGGTTCTAAATTTTCTATATTTGGGTTATATATTTGTATATATTTGTATCAGAGAGGATGGAGATAAATGACACAATATATTGGGATTGGCAGCGTCCTGTGATGTTCCACATGTCTTGAATATGATATCCATATATATAGAAAATGCAGTTAACATGACGGGTATAAGGTAGACCAGAATGTGAGTATTTATAAATCCAGTTCACACATAAATGCTGGGCATAAGTAAAACTCAGGTGTTCAGGTGCCTGCAGGGACTGCACAAGTGACTATATGATTTATCGTTCCTTCTGGATGTGTTTTGGAAGCATATATATTATGCTGACTGATGCAATTAGAACTATAGCATATTAATATGGGGATAGCTTCTACATATTTCCCGTATCTTAGCTCACGTGAATTATTCTGTTTGTTGTCTGCTAAAAACAAGCTTGTGTTTTGGCTGAACCAGTTTCCATTCAGACTATATGTGTGACTGCTTGGATGCAGGCAAAGTGCAGAAAGTGATACATATGTGATATTAAGTCTGACTCATTGCCTTCATGTTTGTAGAGTTTGTGAATGTAAGCTGCTATAGAAAAATGTGGCATATGCCATGACATTTATATACTTTGTGCTGTAAATTACGGGAATTTTTTGTACAAATTGATAGCTGGAAATGGTAAACACATATAAAATCACCAGGACAGATAAAAACATAGAGTAAGACCACTTTATAGGAAGCAGTTTGACGTACGCAGATGCTTTGGAGCAAAAAATGTTGTCGTCATGTATTGAGAGACTCTAACTAGTCACTTGCCTGTTTATGGGCTATTATATTATATGAGATAAGATGCTATAGAAGGAATTAAAGGTGTAGATGTGCTATTAGTATTGTAGCAGAATTAATTGTAATACCACAGTTTGATGTCTAGTCCTGTAACACTGCAGGTCAATAAACCTAGGGAGTTCTCTCCTAAGATAGTTTGCTCACAAAGTCAGCTCTGCTACATTTGTAAGGTATAATATGAATTCTGAAAATAAATATTTCTTTCACGTTTCTAACATGCTAAGCTTACCACATCAATTGTAATCTATATTATTATTATTATTATTATTATTATTAAACTTGTGTTTATGTGCACTGTGTAATGTATTATTAATATTATTATTAGCCATGTCTCGGTATAACACATACTCTCCATTTCCACACACAGCACCAGTCTCTGAAGATTGATGCTAATCAGATGTTATAAAGCTATAACATCACATATATTGTGATCAGTATTGTCCGATGACAGCAGCGGTACTAATGCTGGACCCACAAGAGTTCATCCAGAAACAACAATATTACAGTCAGCTACAACGCAGATGGCAGTACAGTATGCATAAAATAATCATTAGGCAGAAGTGCATCTGTCAGATATGTGCCATTTGCCAGTAAATGATTTCCAGTAACTTACTGAAGATCAAATGGCAACATCTTATAGTAATAATAGTTCATAAGCATATGCTCCTTAAAAGCATAACTGTAATAATATCCTAATATGTGTGAATATAATATATATCCCCCATTATCTAATATGGGCCATGCTTCTTCACTTAGGCCCCTGAGAACACTATGTTAGGCACACAACGGAATACATTGCAGTGTAAATCTTTGCTGTTAATTCATTCTGCTGGTTACAGATATCTAGCATCTTAATGCTGAAGTATTGGATGAGAAACTCTGCTATTTATAACAATATAAAAGAATGAAGTGATGATGTGCATTAAACTAAGAAGCCGCCTTTATAGCACGCTAAATATTTAATAACCTCATCATAGGCTGTGCTGATATAAGTCTTTGGAAAATTATTTCAACTAGTGCTTGTACTATAACCCTGCACTGTACAGCAGATATTCATGGCATTGATAAATCCATCTGTATAATGTGAATTGTGTGGGATAAGCTATTTACATATATTATATATTGGAAACATTTCCCTCATCTACATTTGCTGTTTAAAAGACTTTGCACATGTATTACTTACCATGTATGCAACTTACAAGATCAATATTATCTGGGAAAGACTACTTTAATATGCATATGCTGTATATATTGTGTACATATATTACATACTGTACGTATAGATTATGCTGCTTGAGATGTAGTATAGTCAGAGAAAGGCTGTTTTTTATATACACGGCATGTTCTATGCTTACAATATACCTAGAAACAACCGATTATATTTTCATCTACAAGTTGAAAGGCAGTTTGCAAGCTGTATATAAATGCCAATCAATATCCCACAATAGTCTATCAATTGTAAGCTATGTATGTGTGTGTGTGTGTGTGTATGTATGTATCTATCTATCTATCTATCTATATATATATATATCATAATACTCAATGGTCTGTCTAGAAAAGACTTTACTCCAAATATTGTACTTCTTCTCAACACAGAATTTTATATATTCACTGCAAGTTCCATAAAAATCAGATTAATGGACCTCTGACCAATGGGATTTTCAATAATCCAGAAACTGAGGACGCCAATTCCTATTACTGCTGTAGAAGTGGCAGCATACATGCAGTGACTCTATATTATAGTTTATTGGAGCTATAGAAACAGCCCAAGAAATGACTCTATAATGACATAATTCTCAGGATCGGTGGGGGATCCTATTGGTTAGCTCTCCACCAATAAGATTTTTATGGTCTGTCCAATGGTAATTTTTTAAAAGTCTGCTATTGGAGAACCTCTTTATTAACCTTCACTTATATTGCAAAACCTTTTACGAAATACTGCTTACAATATCATATAGTCAACATATCGTGTGGCTTTTGATATAAACGTAAATTATATGGTACAATATATTGTACTATACAATTATATGTATTAACAAGTATGCATATAATGCATTCAACCTTGCCTTACCCCATACATAATAGAATAGCATATTGTGAGCTTTTTCATGGTCAGATAACATGGTTTTAGTGGAATCGGTCGGCACTGTGATTAAGGATCTCCTCTCCTTACTGCTATTGTGCCCAAGTTTCTAGTGTTTTCATTCTTTGCCTACCTTGGATATAATGGCAGATTTTTGTATGTTTTGACAAGTGGAGCAAATGCAAAGGTGAACTTCTATCAAGATGATCTATTCATTTGCAATCTCTAATTGCTTCTATGCTACTTATAAAGAGGTCACCATTCTATCTGACTGTATCCATAACACAGAAAACATCACCGTGTCACCTCTTGCTTCAGTGAGCAAAATGCCCCTGATCTTGGCTGGCATTAGTCATTTAATATCATGAAAAGATGTTTCACTTATCATTGCAGTTATGACAATTCCTAACACTTAGAATTGACCTTCAGTATATGAAGTCGTAGAAGTTTCATGTGCAGCCAAGTTTTCTAAGAGCAGAGTTTTGCTGTCAATGTTAAAATTCGGTTCACTGAAAAGTAGTTGAGTTTTATCTACGGAAAAGTTTCTAACACTATATGTAGTGCACCTTCTGAATGACCAAAGGGTTGGGTTTTACAAACTACCACATGGGACATTGATTTTGCAGGTAAAATATGTGACTAATCTATCGCAAAATCTGTGCTAGTTACTGTAAGTGAGGATTGTGGATTTTGGTGCAGATTTCACCTGATTCACCCATAAAAATGATTTTTGTGCTATTTTTTTTTTTTTTTTTTTTTTTTGTACAAGGTATGGAAAATATCTGGTAAAATCTGATTCACTTTGCTGAGATTGTAAACACTGTGGGTTTCTTGCACACTATGCACACTCTCGTTGCAGAAACTGAGGTTTTTTTGTTGCAGATTTTGCTGTGGTTTTTTGAGCCAAAGCCAAGAATGGCTACAAATGGAAAGGCAAATATATACAGGAAGCTCTTACACTTCTCCCTTCTGCTCAATCCACTCCTGGCTTTGGCTAAAAAAATCGCTACAAAATCTGCAACAAAAAAAGCTGCATTTCTGCAACGTGGGGCTTTAGCCTAAGGCTGGGGCCCATCTAGCATAAACACCATGTCAAAAATCGCTGTGATTTACAATACCTGCAAAGTGGATGGGATTCTGATGAATCCCATCCATACATTACAGGAAAAATCTGCAGCAGATATGTTGTAAGCACAAAAACGCTCACATTATTGTAAATCGCAGGATGTCAAATATACCTATGGAAACACTGGCGTTTTTCATATAGGTATAATAGAAGCAGAAAACTCAGTGTTGCTCACAGTGGCTTGGGTATGGTGGCATATGGACTTTCTGTGAAAAATCGCAATGCTTTTACACGACGTTTTTTGGTTGTGACTCACTATTTGGGGCCTTAGCCTTAGGGTAAGGCCTCACATTATGGAAATGCAACATTTTTGGACTTCATGGTAACCAGCAAAGTGAATGAGATTTGTTTGTACCTCAGTATCACATATTGTGGAATGAAGAGCTGTGGAACAGATGCAATTTGAAAACCGCACGCATTTTTGAAAATCACAACATGTTAATTTTAACAGCAAAAATCATGAACATTTTCTCAATAGATTTAATAATACACATGCAAATTAGGGTAAAATGTTTGGCCTGTGAATCTAGAGCGGAGACCAAAGCCCAGACAAGGTAAGGCCTCGTTCACATCTGCATTGGTAATCTGTTCAGGGGAGTCCGCATGAGGACCCCCCCCCCAAACTGACTACCAAATGTGGTGTGCAGTGAAAGCACACGGATCCCCATAGACTATAATGGGGTCTGTGTGCTTGCCACGAGATCTCCGCAGGGAACCTGCGAATAGGAAAGTACTTCACAATCTACTTCTCTGTCTGCATGACTCATGCGGAGATCTCACAGCAAGCACATGGACCCCATTATAGTCTATGGGGTCCATGTTCCTTTACTGCACACCACTTGCAAATGCATTCAGTAGTCCATTCAGTGGGTCCCCATGCGGACTCCCTGAATGGATTACCAAACGCAGATGTGAACTAAGGATAAAGCACGTCCCCAAAGAACTTTTCTCCACACTTGCATGTGAAATAAACAGCGATTTTCCTGAAAATGGAGCTCCAAAGTTAACAGAGACATATTTGGAAACTGTAGAATCACCTCTACAAGGTACTGTGATTAGGTTTATAACCAATGTATTGCTGACTATTAGAGATGAGCGAGTCCTATTATAGTCTATGGGAAAAAAACAGGAATGTTGTTCCGGTTTCCATGGAAACCAAAGTTCGACACCTTGGATCCTCCAAGTTCCGGAAGTAGCAGGATGAGGAGCACGAGGAGGTTTTTGCATTGAATTCAACGGATTTTTCCCGCGTGGTATTCGACCAATACGAGTATTCGATCGAATAGTCGTATTCGATCGAATACTACTCATTCATCTCTACTGACTATGCTAGGTGAGAATAACTCCTAATTTATTTAGCAGCTTAGCGTAGCATCCTTTTCATGATAAGAGGCTGACTGATGCCAACTGATGGCATACACCGTTAGAAAAATGTAAAAATCAATGAAATCATTGACAAAATTTCCCTAGTATGAACAGAATCTAACCTGCATCGGCTAACAATATCATTCAATCATTCGTTAACTTTTTTGTTACATGATACCCCATTTTCCAGGAGACTCTCTTTAATGGGGGAAGGGGGGGATTTTTGTCTCTAGGCATTAATATTGTGTGATCATCTTGTGTCATCTTATTTTAAGGTGGATTTATTTTGTTGAAAAATACAGTTAGGGCCAGAAATATTTGGACAGTGACACAAGTTTTGTTATTTTAGCTGTTTACTAAAACATGTTCAGAAATACAATTATATATATATAATATGGGCTGAAAGTGCACACTCCCAGCTGCAATATGAGAGTTTCCACATCCAAATCGGAGAAAGGGTTTAGGAATCATAGCTCTGTAATGCATGGCCTCCTCTTTTTCAAGGGACCAAAAGTAATTGGACAATGGACTCTAAGGGCTGCAATTAACTCTGAAGGCGTCTCCCTCGTAAACCTGTAATCAATGAAGTAGTTAAAAGGTCTGGGGTTGATTCCAGGTGTGTGGTTTTGCATTTGGAAGCTGTTGCTGTGACCAGACAACATGCGGTCAAAGGAACTCTCAATTGAGGTGAAGCAGAACATCCTGAGGCTGAAAAAAAAGAAAAAATCCATCAGAGAGATAGCAGACATGCTTGGAGTAGCAAAATCAACAGTCGGGTACATTCTAAGAAAAAAGGAATTGACTGGTGAGCTTGGGAACTCAAAAAGGCCTGGGCGTCCACGGATGACAACAGTGGTGGATGATCGCCGCATACTTTCTTTGGTCAAGAAGAACCCGTTCACAACATCAACTGAAGTCCAGAACACTCTCAGTGAAGTAGGTGTATCTGTCTCTAAGTCAACAGTAAAGAGAAGACTCCATGAAAGTAAATACAAAGGGTTCACATCTAGATGCAAACCATTCATCAATTCCAAAAATAGACAGGCCAGAGTTAAATTTGCTGAAAAACACCTCAAGAAGCCAGCTCAGTTCTGGAAAAGTATTCTATGGACAGATGAGACAAAGATCTACCTGTACCAGAATGATGGGAAGAAAAAAGTTTGGAGAAGAAAGGGAACGGCACATGATCCAAGGCACACCACATCCTCTGTAAAACATGGTGGAGGCAACGTGATGGCATGGGCATGCATGGCTTTCAATGGCACTGGGTCACTTGTGTTTATTGATGACATAACAGCAGACAAGAGTAGCTGGATGAATTCTGAAGTGTACCGGGATATACTTTCAGCCCAGATTCAGCCAAATGCTGCCAAGTTGATCGGACGGCGCTTCATAGTACAGATGGACAATGACCCCAAGCATACTGCCAAAGCTACCCAGGAGTTCATGAGTGCAAAAAAAGTGGAACATTCTGCAATGGCCAAGTCAATCACCAGATCTTAACCCAATTGAGCATGCATTTCACTTGCTCAAATCCAGACTTAAGGCGGAAAGACCCACAAACAAGCAAGACCTGAAGGCTGCGGCTGTAAAGGCCTGGCAAAGCATTAAGAAGGAGGAAACCCAGCGTTTGGTGATGTCCATGGGTTCCAGACTTAAGGCAGTGATTGCCTCCAAAGGATTTGCAACAAAATATTGAAAATAAAACTATTTTGTTTGGGTTATGTTTATTTGTCCAATTACTTTTGAGCTCCTAAAATGTGGAGTGTTTGTAAAGAAATGTGTACAATTCCTACATTTTTTTATCAGATATTTTTGTTCAACCCTTCAAATTAAACGTTACAATCTGCACTTGAATTCTGTTGTAGAGGTTTCATTTCAAAACCAATGTGGTGGCATGCAGAGCCCAACTCGCGAAAATTGTGTCACTGTCCAAATATTTCTGGCCCTAACTTTACATTTCTGCATGGATGTATGACTTGTATTGTATGAAGTGATGGGGTCTCTATGTATCTGTAGTTGTATATTCTTGGATTAGGTGTGCTGCTGCTGCTGCAGCAAGTGCTAAAAGAATAATAACGCCAGTTTTAGAAAGTAAGATACAATATAGCATAGCTTAAATATTTATCTCTTTGATGAATCTAGGCCATAGAACTAGAGAGCTAGAGGGGATTCAAATTCATTGCATTGGAATGAAGTCATCTGGGGCAGTGAACTGGGTATTGGGAATTAATCTGATTCTTTATTCCTCTCTGGCTACATTTATAGCATGTATAGAAAATGCAGAGTTCAGATATAAAGATTTAATGCCTGGAGTGATGCATGCGGTGTGCAAAATCTAAAATAGTCCATTAATGACTAACTGATTGTCTATGCATCAGCTATATTCTAAGTTTTAACTCGAACTCTTTGCTGTTCCATTCTTCTCACTATCATTAATGTCTGAAATTGGCTGAAATTATGATATACATTGCAATTTTGTGAAAAAAAAGGAGGAAAATGAAACAAGTATAAAAAGTGTCTCCTTAAAAGTGTTATACACCATGATCCAATACCAATAACAAACACACTGCTACCATACCCAAGCCACGGTGAGCAACAGTGCCCTGGTAATATTGCCAGCTATTTTTCCTTCATTTCAATTTCAATTCATATGTAAGACCAGCCTCTTACAATGCCCCTTAACGTGATCAGCCTCAGTGCACCATAAATGTGCCAACCTGTGTTAAGGATTAATATAATTTCTATATTAAAGGGGTTATCCATTTTCAAGGAAATAAATGAGATTATTTTTTTTTGTATAACGAAAAGTTTCCTGTATACTTTCTCTTTCAATTTCTTATGATTTTCTAGATCTCTCTTTGCTGTCATTCTTTGTCTATTTACATGTTCATGTGATATATGGTCCATGGCCATGTGATATACAGTCTATGCTCATGTGATATATGGTCCATGGTTATGTGATGGACACACAGGTACATAGCTCATTACAAAACAGAGCTCTGATAGGGGGCCACACGGTGGCTTAGTGGTTAGCACTGGAGTCCTGGTGTTCAAATCCTGCCAAGGGCAAAAAACCATCTGCAAGGAGTTTGTATGTTCTCCCCGTGTTTGCATGGATTGCCATCCCATATTCTAAAGACATACTGATAGGGAAAAAATGTACATTGTGAGCTCTATGTGGGGCTCACAATCTACATTAATAAAAAACAAAAAACAAAAACTGAGCTCTGATTACTGTGCTGTGACTGTAATACGCTGTGCACCTGTGTGTCCATCACATGACCATGGACTGATCCACTGGAAGAAAACAAAGAATAACAGCAAGAAGAGGTATAGAAATCCATGAGGAATTCATTATACAACACCATAGATTGGAAACTGGACAATCCCTTTAATATCATTTACATTGCCCCCATAGGAAACTCTAATACATCCCTCATGACAGAGCCAGCCATTGCAAACCTCATTATAGACTTAAGCTGGTTGCACACGACTGTGTGCTAACAGGCAGCCATGAATGAACAGTATGGGTGGCACGTGGGTGACCCACAGATGTCGCTCGTGCACTGGCCATGCTTCCAAGGCCCCTTTCATTAAATAAATAGGAGTCGCGAGAGCAAGGCCTCAAAATTGGACAGGAAAAGGACCTGTTCCATATTTTGCAGCCCGGACTGTCAGTCCGGACATGTGAATGTGTCATTCACAGACGTGTACGGGCCCATGGAAATGAATGGATCAGTATGCTATCCTGTGAAAACCCGTATGACATATGGTCATTTGCAAGGAGGCTAAGTCATTGTAAATCCATAATGCTGTAAGCTACAGTACTACAAAAATGTGTTAGCCATTGTGCTGCTATAACAAAACCAGACAGTGTACTTCAGTGCTGTGCTCCTATACAAGTGTCAGAACAGTGCCCACCTCATAGCACCGATCACTGTGTGCATAATTTCTTTATCCATTGTCCAGTACAGCTCTCTGCAATTCCAAAGAGTCGCAATTTAGTACTAAGCACTTATAACTATGATTGGTAGAAGTCTACACACATACAGATAGCACACACATTGTCCATTACTGGAATGCCTCCAATATTTCAAGCAGCCAGTAAGCACCAATCCATTACATTTTGTAGACTATGAGGTATAGGACAACACCCTCCAGCAGGTAGCAGCTTGTAAGGTTCAGACCTGCAGGAGTCATTGACCTTCCCCGGTTACTCTGTCAGTTCAAATATTTTTTTCTTGCGCCATTAGAACCAATCACTTAGGTACATATATTTTGTGGAAATATGCAGAAAGTGACAAGCAAGGCACAAGACAGGGCATTGCACCAAAGATGCACCACATAACCACCTATCTACACCAGTTTTATGCCAGTTAACAAATTACATGCAATGGTTTTTACTTCAATTTTCTTCCCTCTTCCACTACAAACTCATTTTTGTCAACACCACTGAATTGTCTTCTTAAAACCATTTGAGCATGACTTTCGGAGCTAATGAAAAACACAGTGCAATATGTTTTTCAGTCTGTCACCTGGACAAATACACGGAATGAGTGACTTTCATGGAAGGTCATAATAATCTGTCATGCTGAGTTATGAGGAGTTGCCGTACAAAGCCAACACCGGGGCACTAAGTCTTCATACCACTTCTGCATACAAGTTCCTCTCCCTTCCATATGCTCTATGGACATGAGTTACTTCACATTTGCAGTACCAGTAAAATGATCTTCCTCTGTGAAGGCAAATTATCATTATTTGCCAGCTTTACATAGGTAGATAGATAGAGACAGTGGCGTAACTAGGAATGGTGGGGCCCCATGGCGAACTTTTGACATGCCCTCCCCCCCAACCGACACCGAAGACCTCGACCGACCCCCTCCTACGCATTTCTGCGCGTTTTATTATGCCCATAGTGGCCCCTTAACACAGTATTATCCCCCATAGTGGCCCCTGCACACAGTATTATGCCCCTTAGTGGCCCCTACACACAGTATTATCCCCATAGTGGCCCCTGCACACAGTATTATGCCCCTTTGTGGCCCCTACACACAGTATTATGCCCCTTTGTGGCCCCTACACACAGTATTATGTCCCTTAGTGGCCCCTGCAAACAGTATTATCCCCCATAGTGGCCCCTGCACACAGTATTATGTCCCTTAGTGGCCCCTGCACACAGTATTATCCCCCATAGTGTCCCCTGCACACAGTATTATGTCCCACTGTGGACACCCATAAACAATTATTATACTCTGGGTTCTTTTCAGACCCCAGAGTATAATAATCGGAGACCCGGGGGAATAAAAACATAAAAAACTACTGTTACTTACCTGTCCCCCATCTCCTACGCGGTCCGCTGCCTTCTGCGCTGCTGTCCTTGTTCAATGACGTCGGACGTCACATGACCTGGGACGCAGGCCGGGTTCATGTGACGTCAGGAAGGAGGCCTGGCAGGATTGTGGAGAGGTAAGTAACATGTTTTTTATGTTTCTTACCTCTCCCGGTCCGCCAATCATTATACTCGGGGGTCCGAAAAGACCCCCGAGTATAATGGTAGCAGCTGTCACCAGACCCTCAATGTCCCGGGCCCTGTGGCAGCTGCCTCCGCTGCTATGGCAGTAGTTATGCCACTGGATAGAGATATACATATGTAGCAGAGTAAACCCAAACTTCTGTAATTGGTTAAACTGCTGCAGCATGATAACTTTATCACAGAATACAACAAAAACAATGGAAAGTCATTGTAAAATGTTTTTTCCAATGTCTTTTCATTGGATTTTGCTGTCATCCTGGTTTCAGTTCCTGTACACTGCAGATACCTGGTCACTATGCCCATAGTCGCAGTTACAAGAGGAATACAGCCTCCTAGTACACACTGCAGAGATACCTGGGTCCTCTGAGACCCAGCAGTTCATGCAGTTCCTCAGCACTAGGAGGATCACATAACCGTGCTGGGAGGAAACCATATCATGGTGGCTTCCATAGTATTCTACACAGTGCTCATGTACAGTGATCAGAAAGGCAGAGATGGTAATACATCATGTCTGTCTTCTCTTTGGGAAGTCTGACTGTTACTCCTGTAGATATGACCTTGTGCTGCTACTAAATTAGCAAGGACATATAGGTACATTGTTGCCGAAAGCCTATAAAGTCATTGGGTGGGTGGCCACAGGCTCAGTGGTCAGTTATATGACCAAGAGTCAATGCATCATTAGGAGAACCTGATCAACTGGAGTTTTGGCCTCTCCAGGGGCCCTCTGGAACATTAACAAATGGGGCTCCAGGGGACCAAGGTGTATGTTAGTAATGAAGCTTCCACCAGTGCAGATAACCCCTTTAACTAAAAAATAAATAAACAAGTATTATATAGTCTAAACCAGAGATTCCCAAACTTTTGTTTTCTCATAGACCACTTTTAAAATTTTATTGGTTTCAGTGGACCCCCCGCTGCTACATTTCTACCATATTCCCAAAACTCGTCAAAAAATGTGAAGATTAGATCTAACGTAGACCCCCGTAGAGTCTCCCGTGGACCCCTGAGGGTCCACCTGGACCACTTTGGGAATCACTGGTCTAAACAATAAATCCATTTCTTGTCAAGGTATTCCTATCTCATTTTTAGGCCTGGTGGTTCCTAAAGAACCCTCAACCAAGGTCTTGCAGTTGGTAGGAAGTAGATCATAAGTGAACATTCTTGAAAGGAACATAGTGGCAAGGACTTGTGAAACGATCTGTAATATAGGAATTAGTAGTATGTATATACACCATGAGTATAAACACTGCTTTATTCAGGTTACCCTAACCTATCTATCTGTGGCACCATCTGCAAATCTGAGTTCTGGTGACAGACTCCCTGTAACAGAGACGAGACATTCTCAATACTAAGCTATTTATTGCAAAAACAAGTGCGAAGTACATATGACAAGTCATTAGACTACAGTTTTTTTTTTTGTTTTTTTTTTACCTTACAAGAACACCCATGTGCTGTGCAAAAACAATATACAATTCAACAATATACCATATAACAATATGGTATGCTCCGTAGGTTCAGCATGAAAAACATATTTTTTTTTTTTAATATTGATTTCTTTTAGTGCGGTCAATAGCGGTCATCATTGCTATGGTCACTAATGTCTGAAACAGGCCATCAAGGCTAGAATTATAGACCTGGATTGAGAGCTAAAGCTGCACATCTACTTGGTCAACTACAATAATTAGCCTTAAAACGATTACAGATATCTAATCCAGTCGTAGAATCTCTACAGGATCAAACTCTTAAGGAATTATCATAAAACAGTCTCTTCCTTTTCAATTACCTTGATGAAGCAAATTTAGTACAATCGCATTAGGATCTTATTTATATGTAGCGGTATAGAATTGACTGTCTATTTGATTGTACCTTGGAAGACTTTCTTAAAATAAAACAAAGGAGATTACTAATTGTGGTCTGTGTCATCATCTAATGTGATACATTATGTCATTGTCAGATAATGGAGGATGATGACACAGCTACTCAATCTGCGAAACATTTCTAAATATATTGGCAACTTTGTTTAAAAAGTCTTGTCGGAGGTGATGCAACCTACTTCTTTATTTAGCTGCGTATTAATATAACCCTCAGAGATGCTGAAGGATATTACTGGGGATTGTGTCTGTAACTTCTCACTAATTTAATTTCTCTCTTGACTTGTAGCTTCTAAATAAAGCAAAATGACGAAAATCTACTATACAGCAGCTATGTTTGCAAATAATTGTATTATATGCTTCACAAGGCTTAAAACAACCAGACAATGATGTTTCTAACATGTTATTAAGATGAGGGGAAGCCATACCTCATGTGCAGCTGGGTCAACTGCATTCGGGCCCGGGGGAAGAAGGGCCCTGCTAAGGAGCTGACCCAAAATAATCTGTATTGGCTAAGATATTTTTTTGTGCGCCTATTGTATATTGTATACTGCAGCTTCAGGATTGCTGCATACAATATACAGCAGAAAATCTGTCCTTACAACAGAGCTTTCTTATACTGTCATAAGAAAGTTCCATATGCTCTGCAGACGAACAAGAAGGGGGGATGCAAGCAGACATTACTTCTCTAAGACAGGGCAGGATAGTAATGACCCCTTCTGCATAATGGGGTCTGAGATCTAGCTCTCAGGATGAAAAGTAAGTGTATATGTGTCCTCTGTGTACCCAGTGTGGAGTGCATGTGCTAAATGTGGACATGCATATGCATACCTCTCAACTTTTGAAAGAGTGACAAAATGTGAGAGCAACAAATTTAGTTCCACCCACTTCAGAATTGATTCTGCCCATTCCCATCCATTTCTCTTTGGGTACAACCTGCACCCCACATCTCCCCCCACCCACAGTACATCCTGCACCCCAAATCTTCCCCCCACAGTACACCCTGCACCCCAAATCTCTCCCCCCACGCAGTACACCCTGAACCTCACATCTCTTTCCCCCACGCAGTACACCCTGCACTCCACATCTCTCTCCCCACAGTAAACCCTGCACCACGCATCTCTCCCCACACTACACCCTGCACCCCACATCTCTCCCCCCACACTACACCCTGCACCCCACATCTATCCCCCACAGTACACCAGGCACCTCACATCTCTCCATCTTCCTCCACTGCACGGGATACAATTTTTCTTCACGTGGAAAGATCTTCTTACAAGCAAAGAGATGCCTACCCAATCACGTGACTAGAGAGTACCATGTGACTGTCTGATGTCAGAAGGTCCTTACAGGAGTATAGTATTTAGCCTTTACCCTGGGATAAGAGCCGGTGGCAATCAGGCAAAGTTTGTTAATGAGGATAACACTTAAGGGGCATGACGGGACAAGCTGAAAGCTGTCTGGACCGGGACAGCAGTGTAAAATCGGGACGGTTGGGAGCTATGCATATGTAATGTACAGTATTTATGTGTTATTTAGAGAGAGAGAGAGATCCAAATTAAAGACGTCATTGATAGTAGTTATGTGTGCCAGAAAAAATTTTGGCTACTTTTATTAACCAGGAGACAAGATTTGTATATATACAATTAGGTATTTGTGTGTACTATGTATATGTATGTATAACGGAAGTCATTTGTAGATTTGTCCTTAATATGTAATGAACATGCATCTGTACGTTTATATTTTCTATGTATATCATTTTATATGTGTATATGGGTGTGTAAATCTGTGTTTACATTTGTGTAAGGCTATGTTCACATCACATTTTCCCTATACTGCTTATGCATTTGTTGAAAAACAGAAGTGTTTGGTAAAAAAAAAAAAAAAAAAAAAAAGGCGCATACGGATGTTTTGGAAAGGTCAACCTTTTTACATAGACTTAAGTGTTAAAAAAGTATAACTGTAAGTCTCTGTCCGTTTTGTCCTACAATATACAGATATGTATGCCTTTTTGTTAACATTGAATGCTTTGTTCCGTATACTTTTTTTTATGTAAAGTTCCTAATGTGATGTGAACCTAGCCTTAGCCAATGACCTTGCTCCAATATACTGTATGTGTGGGACAACAAAATTGATGTCTATACTGGTTTCCATGATAGTATCTATCATTTTAATTTAAAAAAAAGCATGTTGCATAATTTTATTAAAGCATTTATGATAGAATCTGCAATATACATGTGAACAGAGCCTAATGTATATATGCGTGTATTTTATGTACGCAGCAGAGGCATGAAGGAAGGGGGAGGCCTAGATGCACATCCTACACAGGGACCCTTTGCTGTCAGTGTCTGTCTTTTATTATATATTAGATATAGAATAGAAAATCCAGTGTGATATTTAAGTTGCAGTTTATATGAATCCATTGAGTTGTTGTGATGTTCATGCAACTGTAAACTAATACAGTGGAAGTCAGCACCATAGTCAACATGTAGTGATTGATACAAGTTCCCCCACCATATAGTCCAAAAAGGTAGATGTGGCAACTAGTCTTTCAACAACAAAGTGTGATATTTTAATCCTAACTGTAAATAATTGAGAAAGATACATTTACTGTAAGGGTGTAAACCTTACACTTCATTATGTTTTTGGGGCAATAAAAAAGTATTTTTACAATTGGTGCTGTTGCCATATCTACCTTTTGTGGATTTTACACTTTATTATCCTTGATTCCAGGGTCCCACACTGTGAAAACGCTGCGATTTGAACACGGCAGTAACGCTGCGGCAAAAACCACACCGTTTTCCAGTACCTGCAAAGTGGATAGGATACTGGCTGTGATTTCAAAAACCGTTCCGTTTTAGAAGGAAACGCTAGTGTTTCCTGTATAGGTATAATAGGGACAGAAAGAGAACTTTCCTCTGTGGACTTTCTGCGAAAAAGAACTGGAAAAAAACGCAACGCGTTTCTATAGTGTTTTACAGCTGCAGTTTGCTATGTGGGGTCTTGGCTATAGGAATGCTTATCTATCTTTTTGGATTATCTGGCAGTGTCAGGGCCAAACCCTCCCCAGCAGATTTCTGTGTAGAAATCATTTACCCTGCCCATAGTTTTGTACCCTAAGGGACAAACTGCCACCAACATTGCCTGGCAGCTGTTTTTTACCCTCTCCTTGTTCAGTACATATGCATGTTCAGCCACAGTGTGAATGTGTATGAAGAAATCAAGAGAGAAAGCTGAAATGTGTCTCATGTTTATGGCCATGTTAAAACATGTTAAAACATGTTAAAACACTCGCCGCGAGCCCCAGCTTAATGTGATGCATAGGTATAGGTGAAAAAGAAAAAAAAGTTTTAGCTATTTGCTATTTTTATATGTATTTTTATTTGGATTTATAACCATACTATCTATGTGTCTGAGATAACTTGGGACAAAAAAAGGAGGAGAACCTGGTACCACAGTCACAAACTTTAAAGATATATGATATTTGTGTGTTCCATACAGTCTGTTACTTTAAATTTCAGGAATATAAGCTTGCACATATAAGCTTGCACCATTACATTACATTCATTCATTTCTGCTACTGGGGAGTTCTCTTCCGTGCAGCCAAGCATTGGAGATGTCACCGTTTAGACTTACAGTTAGCCATTATGACAAAGACCATTCTAGGATTCTGCCTGTCATATCTGAAAATCATATGTTTGATTTTTTTGCTAGTTTTGACCTTTTATGTTTGTCAATTCACAGTCTAAAATAGGACTTTACGAGCAGCAGGGAATGCCCTCCCCGCTGTCAGGGCTTGCAGAGCTGCTTCCAAATAGATATATATTAATATTTTTCTTTTTTGCTGCTGAATAGAAGATAGCAGAGTGCTCCGGATAAATTATTAACCACCTGTATAATTATACATAGACAATCCTGTTTGGGACAAAGAATGTAAGAAAATCCTTTTGTTAAAAAAATATATACAGATAGATAGAATGTATAATAATATATTTATTGACATGGGTATACCAGAAATGGTGTTCACTAGTTTACACTTCATTAAATGCTTAAAGGGGTTGTCCAGGATAAAATTAACTCCTAAACTAAACCCCCTCCCCCACCTAACTCCTAATTTACTTCAAATAAAAAAAATCTATAATTCGCCATATCCCTGGAGCGGTCATGTGACCGCTCCAGGGACGCTTTCTGATAATCCGGTGACGTTCTGTTTCATCGCTTCGAAACTGGAACGTCACTATTACTCTCCACCTCTCCCCTCCATTCCCATCAATACTTACCAAGCCTTCCTGTGTCCAGAAATGGCTCCTCTCCCTCTTCCTGTCTTCTAGTAGTGGGCGGAATTTCAGACAGACAGACCAACAAGGGCCCCTTCACACGGCGTAAGCGCTCGGCTCATTCCGAGCTGTACACGCGAGCGCTTCTAAACATTTCCCATTCACTTCAATGGGAGCGCATGTAAAGCCGGCTTTACGAGCACTCCCATTGAAGTGAATGGGAAGTGTTTAGAAGCGCTCGCGTGTACGGCTCGGAATGAGCCGAGCGCTTACGCCATGTGAAGGGCCCCAAATCTACGACTGACAGCCCTTCCTCTACAACTGACAGCCTTGCTTCTATAAGTGCATACAAAGATAGCTGTGTATCACAGTAGGACCACCACTGGACTGCTGTACTTAGAATTAAGCTGGTCAGTTTTGGTCAACAATCACTACCATGAACAACTGTTACCAATGGCAGATTTCTTTTTGCCAAAAAAATACAAGCAAATTTGGCTAATAGTTTGCTGTTTTGCAAAATTCAGTGTATCCTGAACAGGGAGTTTATTTGGATGTGCTGATGGTGAGATTGTAAGTATCCCACCATCGATTGATTATCCGCATCATAACCAACCTTTAACCCGCGTATGACCAGCTTTAGAGATTTAAAGGGAATGTTTCACCAGTAAATGGGTCACCTACTATTTAAATTTTTAAGTTAAACATATTTGATATATGTATTTTTTTCATTTCCTACATTTATGTTATAAAAAAAGAGTACTATATCCTGCAATTATCAGTCTGGCCTCTAAGCCTCATAATGGATTAACACTTTATAATTCTGTCTTCATTGCAGTAGTCACCTCATTTACATCATAGACAGGATTACAATAGAAGATAACACCTCTATAGGTAAAACCACACAACACCCATGATTACATCTGCTAATGACAGTAGTTGATGTCACAGCTTATCTACTTCCCTTCTCTACACAGAACATGTTTAGAAAACTGTTGAATAGATTTGATGTTTTGGCTCCAGACTATTGCTGTCTATGACCATCACTAAGCTGTAAATACTGTTAATAAAGCAGAGGAGAAGCTAATGCAGTATGGCAGCCCTTATAATCATGTTCAGAAAATAGAATTAAAAACTACAATCAGAAAATGAAAAGAGATACAAAAAAAACAAAAAAAAAAAACAGATCACTATCTGGTTTAAAAAAAACTACATTTAAATATTGGCAATATTTTTTCCTACAAAACTATCTGCTCAGCTCCACCTGCTCTGTAACATGCTGCCTGAAGATTGCACTGAATTGTCTATGTGAGAGCTTCCCTTTACTGATGTCATTTTAGGTATATCTCTACATATGAACATATGTATTGTCTAGATCAGGGGTCCTCAAACTTTTTAAACAGTGGGCCGGAGGCAGAGCAGGTCGCATAGACATCAGGAGCGGTGCCCTCCAATAGGTAAAGTGAAGTGTGCTCCATGGCCTGGCCCGAGCTCCCCAGGAGCTTCATTATAAATGCACGCCTGCCGGCGTTGTCGGCGGGGCCAGACAGAAGTGCTTGGCGGGCCCCATGTGGCCCACGGGCCGCAGTTTGAGGACCCCTGGTCTAGATTGTAGGTGTTTATTAGCTTGTAGATTCTTTTTTAATGTGTTGCCACATTTCGTGATGTAGGGCTATCAGGGAAAAGAAGAGTTAAACTGGTAATTAACTCTAGTTATCCAAGGAAACTGCATTTCCACACATCAGCACACAGGGTCTTGCGCTTGAAGCCCATTTATCAGCAATGTAATTTGTAATGTACTTGTTTCCTATTAGTGACACAGCTTAGTGGTTTGCAAAAGAAAACTATTTGTAACAATCTAACTGAGAAAAGACTGCACAAGTTCTTTTTCAGGTCTGATGGCTGGGAAACCATGAGGAATAAATAAAAGCAGCCTTCCTGGGTACATGGTTAAAGCAGAATACTTGTTCTAGAACTAATTAAATGAAATGCTATGGAAGTGTAGAAAGCATTAGTCACAATACAGGTTTAGAGCACTCCGCTCATTATTTGTAACCCTAAACCTTAGCTAATGCTTTACAAGGAACACCTAGGTACACTTATTCAACTGGCTAATATTATATTAGCGGAAGAGAAATTTCTCTATAGAGCTTGCCTGTGGTGACATCACTTCTAATTGACAACAAGGGACACCCTTTGCTTAGCTGTGTGTTCTATCAGTGAACTGGAATTAAGCACGGGATTGAGACTCCCATGAGTAATGTTAGAATAATATCTATTCCCCAAAGTAAAGGAATATATCGTATAGTATCTGTAATGGAATATGTAGGGTGTTACTTTAAATAAACAAATGCTCCAATTCCCATTATCTTCAGTAAGTTAATTGTAATTTGCACATTGAAGAAACTTTATGTCAAAGTCTAACAAGATGAGTAACTATTGAACTGTTATACTGCAACTTTATAGAATAAGTGATGAAAAAACAAACCTGGTCTATAACGTAAAAACCATCATTCTATGTTGATATAATAATGGCATTCCTTATTTGAGACCTCCACAAATTAGTGCATACATTCTCTCTCTCTCTCTCTCTCTCTCTCTCTCTCTCTCTCTCTCTCTCTCTCTAGAGGACCCATGCTGTACATACATTATATCCTATTGATTTCAATGGGCAGCATGTAAAATTTCATTATGATGCCACAGCAGACATTTATCCATATATTCCCCTGCAGATTACAGGTGGTCAATAAGGCTCACAGCAGTGGATACCGAGTGGTCTGCCTTATTGTGGATGACCCATTTTACAAAAAAGGAATTATTCATAGCAGAAAATCCTATTATATCCAGTAACTCATTCAACCCCTGAAGATGCTCATAGGGCTTTAGGAAGTTGAGGTATTGGTATTTGTTTAGTGAGGTACTCACAATGAAGAGATGATTTACTTTTCCTTGGATACACTTGTAACATGGAGGAAGCTGCATTATTATTGTTGACAACATAGTAACTTTGCAAGATCAAATTAATAATTGTTTTATTAGTTAAAGTAGAATTCCACAACTTTTATATTGATGAGCTATCTTTAGGATAAGTCCTGAATATCAGATTGGTGGTTGAAATGGATCATTGATCAGCTAATTAAAGGTGTTATAGATGTCTGATAAGCATTCTTCATTGTACACCAGGTATAGCACTGTACATAGAAAAGCGGCTGTGCCTGAGCTGCAGAAGAGCCAAAGGACTGACGGATATGACATCACAGCCCATACAAACATCTGATCTGATATTGGATAGGTCATAATTTTTTTTAACTGCCAGAAAACCCCTATAATTATGTAAATGAACAACACCAATGAGAAGTTTTACTCTGTCACAGGCAAGCAAGTGTAGATCTTGATCCTTTTATTCATTTTTAGATGAAACAGCTACTACTGTGAAGAAAAGCTTAGTAATACACCATATAGGTTTTGATCCAAAGGAATTTCTGCTGTTGCTTTAGACTGATATCAATTCTAAACCTACAGTATGTGTTGGGATAAAGCAAATAAGAACCTTAAAAAGGAATTTCACTTTAACTCAGATCTTCTCCTGCACTGCTCACACATAAATCCCCTGTTCTTTGTTTCTCCGTTACGTTTCAGTTGGTGAAGGAGGTGCCTAATTGCTGTAGGAGTCTTCATTAGCTTAAAGCAACACTCCAGACCAAGCTGATTCAATGTACTATATCTGGTTCAGGGACTGAGAGGGCAGAGCTAAACATATAGATTCAAAGAGCATATGGATTCAAAGAGAGAATATTTGTGTTATACTCTATTTCATTAATTCCACATATAACACTATAAATCTGGTCTGTCTAAAGTTTTTCTACCACTTAGTAACATGTGCCGTACTATTACAGCATAGAAGTCACTGACTTCCTGCAACACACTGCAATAGTACGACGGAACATTTTTGCCTCCAAGATAACTCACTTAAAAGAATAAGGAGTGCATGTCTCTATTGACACAACGTGGGCACAACATATTGTTCACTGAAATGACATATTTCTTCAAAAATTTTAATTTTCACTTTGCTTATTCATTTTTGGGAAGCACTCTTGGGCTCAAAATTAAGGTTAATAGCCCTTTATAAACTCTGTGAGACTTAGAGTTTTCAAAATGGGATCATGTTTTGAGGGCTCTGCAAATGCGACATGGCATCTGAAAACTATTCCAGCAAAATTTCCCCTTCAGAAACCAAATCGCTCTGCTTTCCTTCTGAGCCCTGCCACATACCCATACAGCAATTTACAACCACACATGGAAATTACCTCCACTATTCCAGCAAAATCTGCTTTTCAAACGTCCAGTGTCACTCCTTCCCTTCAAGGTACTGCCATGTGCCCATACATCATTTTACATCTACACGTGGGGTATTTCCATGCATGGGAGACATTGTACTGTATAAAAAATTTCAAAATGCATTTGCTCCTTTGACCCTTTGTGAAAGTGTAAATTTTAGTGTTGAATAAACAGTGAAAAAAGAAATGTCTACATTTCACCTCCATTTCCTGGGAAAAGCATAAAGGGTAGAGATGAGCGAACACTGTTTGGATCAGCCGATCCGAACAGCACGCTCTCATAGAAATGAATGGAAGCACCTGTGACGCCGGCCGGACGTCGGCAAAGTCAGCGTCACAGGTGCTTCCATTCATTTCTATGGAGCGTGCTGTTCGGATCGGCTGATCCGAACAGTGTTCGCTGATCTCTAATAAAGGGTAAACAAATTTCCTAAATGAGGTTTTGAATTATTTGAGGGGTGCAGTATTGAAAATTGGGTAATTTATGGGGGTCTCCAATACATAGCCTTTTAAAATCCCCTTCAGAACTGAAGTGGTCCCTAACAATTTCCTTGTAAATCTTGAAGATTGCTGTTACACTTGTAAGCCTTCTAACATCCCAAAATATTGAAGGATGATTAAAAGGTGATGCCAATATAAAACATAAATAAGGTAGACAATATTAATGTATTTGGATGGCATGACTATCTGTCTGTAAAAAAATGTTTTTATAAACATGCAAAAAAATATTGATCACTGTTTACCACTAATATGAAGTACAGCGTGTCAGGTAAAAACTGACTCAAAATCACTTGAGTAGTAAAGTTTTTGCCATGTTAGGTAATATCTTTTCAGATTTTAAAAAAAAATGGGACCGTGGACTTAAGGTACTTTTATGTTGTGTCCTTAAGGGGTTAATGTAGTGCTCTAAGCCCTGATAAAAGCAATATGGTAGATGTCAGGATCAGTCCCTCAGACTGCACTGCACTTCAGACTGCATTTTTTTGTAAACTATTCTAATGTATCCTATGTATATCCTGATATCCTCCTGTATGATGTTGATGAACTGTTGAACCTATGAGTAAAGGAGAAAGTATTAAGGAATGAAATTAATGGTGAAATCAGACACAGTCGTCAGAAACAAAATAGCAAAAACTAAACTAAGTTACATTATGACAAAACACAAATGAGATTCAGATCATTTTACCAGTGTCAGCAACACAATTGGAAGTTCATAATGAACATAACATTTGTACAATTTTGTGTGCTAAGTGAAGGGGAAAGTGTATGACAGCATATCGCTAGGGAACTATGTACTTGAAAGTAGCTCGATACAATGCAAACTCTGGTTTCTGCTCTTCAGTCTTAGCTGCACTAAACAGTTATTTGGAAAATAATATAGTACTTAGAGAAATGCAATGCCTCTGCCAAGAACTATGATAAGTAAATTTGGGCAGTCCCTTACTCATGTGAACATACTGAATATGGATGTCACTGCCTGCTGATGTAACTATAAATATAACCGACACTTCTCATCAGAGTTACAATACACTGTGGGAGAGAGATAAACCACCACAGAGTGATACATGAAATTAGAAATTAGTAGTATTTGTTTGTTTGTGCTCATTTGTGAATTTTATATGCGTTTTTACATATGATTTCATTTATTGTTATTTCTAAACAAAAATAGGTCCAAATTTGGTCCGTGTACAGTGCTCTACTGTTACAGTACCAGCATGTTATTTGAGCTTCTCGCTGTAGTCATGCAGTGAGGTCTAGAGCGCTCAGGACCCCATATTAGTGATTGTTTGGGGTCTCAGTGGTGGGGTTTCCATCAGCAACTAGTAATCACCTATCCCATGAATAGGTTCTAAATGTCCATTATGTAAAAAGCCCTTTAAAAAGCTTGGTACAGTACAGTCTTATCACAGTAGAATTGTAATTAAACATATTGCTATAATTAGTGAGCAGTGCTTTCGTATGCTGATGCAGATAATGATAATAACCTGCCAAGTACTTTACAATTAGGAAAACAATAAAAAGAAAACAATTACCCAAATTTGAAATACTGTACAATAAAAATAAGAGTTGTAAAATACGCAAAAATGTAATTCTAGCCAATACTGCACATAAGGAAAACAACTAAATCTCCTTTGCTATTTGGGATGAGGGCTGAGGTATGGCCTAATAGCCAAAATATTTACTACGGAGTCTGAATTATGACATCTGCATATGGGATCTGGTCTGGGATATAAGACATTTTTCTAATAAATCTTATTAAAGAAATGTTTTCTTCTATATTTATCAAACGGAATTACTTTTTATATAGATGTCTATGGAGAGGGGAGTGGGAGGAGGATAAAGACGCAAAAATAACCGCAGCTTCTGAACTCTATTACACCGTGAGTCAAGGAGCTCTTTAAATACTTCTGCACAGAATTAGGTAATACATTATGTACAAGCCTCCTCCTTCCCCCTCCTATCTCCATAGACTTTGATGTGTGAGATGAATATAGAAAATATTCTATACAATCTGAATTAGGAAGAGTAGCTTAATAAGTGAAGAAAGAAACATAATTCTTTGTTACGGTATATTATAAAGATTCATATATTCATATGTACTATTCATTTCTAAAAAGTGCCTTTATAATTGGAGTTACGCTTTGAGCTTTCTCCATTTTAAGTAGACTTTCTTGCTAAAATGGCATTTGTCTAAAGCTGACATTCTTCATTGTATTTTATCTTGCAGTATAGGACTCTGATTTAGGTTAAATTAACTGTAACTGTAGTTCTGGCCTCAACAAGTCAGTACATAAAGGGAGGTTGAGTGAGCAAAAAAAAAACCTCAAAATCTTCTTCTGAGAATTAGGGATGATGGTGGGCCAGGCCAGGGACACCTTGGCCCAACAAATTAGCACAAGTTATAGCTGAAGGATATGCTAGTGATTGTGCAGGTGTAGTAGATGTAACAAACATTCACTTGACTCATCATTTGTATCAAATATATACTATATACCCACTCAGTTTGATGGGGCAAAAAAGTTACAGAGGTTTGTGACTTTTTAAAAGGCATTTCCAAAAATGGGGCATGGTGTAGGTATTCCTGCGAGATTTGTCATCAGTTTTTCTTTGTGTAAATAACTGAAATTTACAATACCTTGGAGCTGGCATGGATTTTAGTCTAAGGATATGGTTGTCAGACAATAGCTCAGCTTTACTATGCCTTGTATGCTAGTTTTTTTCTTAGAATACATGGCATAAAAAGTCACAAATTTTTGTGCAAAACATGCTTTTGTACTAAAAAATTGTGACTTAAAATCTGTGCCACCTTTGTCACTTTGCTGAGGAAGGGGCATGCAGGGGGTGAACAAACACCATCATCAAGACAAAGAAACTCACCAGACAGGTCAGAGATAAAGTTGTGGAAAAGTTTAAAGCAGGGTTAAGTTATAAAAACATATCTCAAGCTTTAAGCATCCAAAAGTATTCTACAACTGCAAACCTACCAGGACATGGTCATCCACCTAAACTGATTGATCGAGCTAGGAGAGCACTGGTCAGAGAAGCAACCAAGAGGCTCATGATCACTCTGGAGAAGCTGCAGAAATCCACAGCTAGGTGCAAGAATCCATCCACAGGACAACTATAAGTCGTGGACGCCTCAAATCTGGCCTTTATGGAAGAATGGTTTTTCAGCACAGGGGTATACTCAAGTGAAAATAAAACGTAGCTTTTAATAAATATGATTAAAAACGAAATTTCTGTGTAACTCGTCACTGCTATTGTGTTACAGTGTTAACAACAAGTATTGCACACTTGTATCCTTTTGTGGATAGGGCAAGGGGGGTGGCCAGAGTCGGGGAAACCCACCCCACCAGCAATGGTCCAAAATAGTTAACAGCGCGGTGTGGTATACACCCACCCGTATGACCAATTCCCCCCTATATCTCCAAGGGCTAATGTCATTGCTCCTGTCACTATTTGTTAAAGTGGTGTCTAAACAGATATAGTCACTTGATAAAATAATAGTAACCCTCTTATCTAAATAAGTGCAGATATAGCAGACTGCCTCTAATAGGTCGGATATAACAGGCTGCGCTTACACTATTACAAGCTAATTGTTAGCACACAAGTAAACTGGAGTAGACTGAGCTAATGGCATTATAAGCCCTATTCAAACACTCTCTACGCATTTCGCAAGGCTCATCAGGAGAGTTAGAGATAAGAAAACAAAAAAGGTTGCGGTAATAACCACATTTCCTGAGTCCTGGATGGTAGGACTCAGTACATATAGCAGATCCGACCATCTTTAGATTAAAGAATATTCATGTGTTACAATGACCCAGTCAAAGTCCAGACCTAAATCCCATTGAGCATCTGTGGCAAGACATGAAAATTACTGTTCACAGACGCTCTCCATCCAGTCTGGCTGAGCTTCAGCTACTTTGCAAAGAAGAATGGGCAAAAATCTCAGTGTCTAGATGCGCAAAGCTGTTAGAGACATACCCCCAAAAGACTGCACTTTAACAGATCTATAACTATATCTCTATTAAGGAGATACTACCATGAGGTGTACAGAATACTATTCGACCATGCTTGTCTTGCTAAGAATTCTGGGTCAAGAATATGGAAATTAGAGCTCCTGGTGGAAAAGAGGGACTTGTTCTAATGCCACATTTTGGAAAGCTCCCTATAGATCAATGTTTGATTTTTGAATGATTTGTTTTAATTTTGAAATATAGCCAAGCCAGAATAACTCATCCAAAAGGAAGAGGGAGCCATTCACAGGGAGCTGTTGTTGCCTCTCAGCAGTGTGCCTCCTATGAGCTATCTGTCTATTCCCTCTTCCTTTTGCAGGTGTTTTTCTCGTTTGGCAGATTAATATTGTACATTAAATGAATATTCCCAGATAATGCTATTAAGTGAAAACCCAGGTATCTGACTTCCAAATGTGATGATTAAGCAACTTCCTGTTTTACGCCAAGGAGATCTTATTTTCATATTCCTTATTGTACTGTTAACAGATATTGAAGATATAAAACAGTAACACAACATAAAATATGTAATAAATGATAAAATAGGAATTTACATAAGGGCAGGTGAAGGTACCACATAATATGAAATATTTGTGCCCAGCAGAATATTTTCTGAAATATTAGAGCACTGGTCCAACTGATCCCTTTGTATTAGATCAGGAGGGTATTAACTAGAAGATCTTTCAGTTTAGTGAAGTCATCATGTTCAGTCAAACTTACTTGGTGGAAATGGATTTCAGAAGTGAAAGTGTATAGCGGGTTTTATTCTCCACATGGGGTGAGATATATAGTGATGGTCCAGGTACCAGGTATCCCATTGACTCATTGTGTAGGTCAGAGATTTCTCCTGAATATAATGCCCGGCTTGCTACTAAATTCAGTTAAGTTCTCAGAGAAGTTGTAGAACCTGACAGGGTGATGAAGGAAGGGAGGGAAACACAGATAGAAAAGTAGATAGCATCACCATAGTTAAGATCTGTTCACATAGGAATCAGTTTGACAGACTCATCTAGAAATACTGCTGACATAAACCTCTGGTAGCTGTCTCCAATACTTACAACTATATGTCTCACAGGTATATGTGTATATATATATATATATATATATATATATATATATATATATATATATATCACTCATAGTCTACCTCTGTACAAACAAATATATTACAGTATACATTTCAGCTACTGGGTGCACTTTCCTGTACAGTGAAAATAAGTCTATAAGTCTACAATCCATATACTGATTACAGATATATCACAGCCATGCTTATGGCACCTGTATAGCAGACTATAGACACTAAAGCACTTAAAGCATTTCCTGACACATATACTAAATAAAGATTAGAATGGCCTATGACTTTGATTTCTAATTAAACCAATATCTTAGGCAGGACAGATGCCATTGTCAGGTTCACACTCATAACTAGGTAAAATAGCAGAGCTGACTGAATTATTCTGCCTGCACCTTAACAACACAAACCTAACTGATCAGAGCCAAGAGATGACAACTGACGACATTCGCCATGAGTACAAATCTTATTGAGATGAATGTAGACATTAATAGAAATTTTTGTTATTTGTACATAATTCTGCTCCATCATTTATATAATAGAGAAACACAATTGAACAGAGGCTAATATTGGACATTTATTAATAGTCTCTGCAGCTATTATCTGTAATATGTCCTGTCTAGTAATTGGTCATTTCTTAAAGAGGACCTTTCATTAGATCGGGCACATGCAGTTTTATATACTGCTGGAAAGCTGACAGTGCGCTGAATTCAGCACACTGTCGGCTTTCCCGATCTGTGCCTGGTGTAAAGCGCTATCGGTCCCGGTACCGTAGTGCTCTATGGTCAGAAGGGTGTTTCTGACAGTTAGCCAGGTACGTCCTTCTGCCCAGCAGCGCCTATCGTGCTGTACTGTGGAGCGGGGAGGAACGCCCCCCTCCCGCTCCTGATAATACTCGTCTATGGACGAGCTGTGTGAGCAGAGGGAGGGGGCGTTCCTCTCCGCTCCACAGTACAGCGCAATAGGCACTGCTGGGCAGAAGGGCGTCCCTGGCTAACTGTCAAACGCCCAAGGGAGGTCAGATAGCCAGGAGTCAGTAGCAGTCAAGCGATGCAGTGTCAAAATCAATATCCAAAACAGTAGTCAATAGGGAAAGCCAGAGGTGAAGAATCAGAATACAAGAATAAACAGCAAGAGAAAAGCCAGCATGAACAAGGCAATAGCAAGCACCAATGTGAATGTGAGCCAAGAATAAATAGGGAGGAAGAACCCGCCCTGGACTTGATAGGAAGGCAGGCTGTCAATCACAGGGCAAGACTAAAATTAACTATTAGAGGAGCATAGGGAAATGAAGGTGAAGGAGACAGGTGTGGTGGAAAATCAATTACCAAGGTGAAGGAATAGGACAGTGTTCAGACAATGCAAGACGAACCCAAAAGAAGAACTCACAGCCGGACACGTCTCCTGCGCAAGTATCATGTGACCGGATGATGATGGGCAAAGATTTTACAACTGCTTTGTCCTTTCCATGCCCAATTTTTATAGGAGCTTAATCCAGTCTACTTTAGGAAGTTCCCATCAGTGGCCAGGGCTGACTAATAACATTCACCATGTCAATACTGATGTGACTTATTTTTGAAATATGCTATAACTCTGTGTGGCTACCTCCTAAGAGAATAATATGCCCAGCAAGTGATTCAGAATGTTTTTAGACATCCAAGCATATTAAACATTAAGATTACATGATATTGATTTCAGTGGATACATAAGGTTATCAGTCCTGGTGCTTGAACCCAAAGAAGTGTCTGTATTCTCAGACCATTTTCCTCTACACAGAGGTTATAGACATGAATTATGACATAGGTGGCTTTGAAGATATATATATTTTTTGCTCCATACAGAGGTAATCGGACTGCAAATGTAGTCATGACGTCTAGTATGACCCCACACAAAGGCAATTGGATTCTTTGCATTACCCACTTTATCTACAATTAAATTAACATCCTGGTCCTAAATAGTTACCTGCATCCTGGAATTTGTCTTGTGATGCGGAATTATTAACACATACAGAAGACCCTTATTACAACCAGACATAACTGCTAACAATGAACACAATTTATAACTACAACACAATATGGTATATGCATAACTCATAACACACTATAACAGAAAATGGCTTGTGAGTTACTGTGTGGGAAGTCCCACCTCTACACTGTCCTAATTGTAAGGTCCTTATAATGGGTACAATATACAAGGAATCTTTGGATACTCTGGCAAACTCATCCTCATACCATGCCACACCCTGATAAACTATGCCCTCGGTAAACCAAAGTGTTTCCAAACCAAAACCAAAAAAATTTCAAATTATTTCAACTAAAGAACTTTATATAGTATTATGACATTTTGTTACCGTTGTTTGGAGGATGGGGGAGGGGTGTATAATAAGTATGTCTAAAAAAAAATTTGATTCAAAGTTATGAGTCACAAATCTTCCCTTGCCCACATTCATTTCAGATCTTTTTACAACTTATTTGTTTTGTAGCACTACAGGGAAGATTATACAATGAGAATCTATCCAACTTTGCAAGAAGATACAATAACCAGCAATTAGTTCTGAAAAATAAAAGGTGTGAAAAACCCCAATGAAATAATATGTTCTACATACAAAGACACTTGATATGGAATTAAATGAATATTCTTTTTCTAAAGCATTCATTCTTGTTACTCATGCTCTTTTAGAATTATGAGGGCATCAATATTTTACTGTTGTGGGATATATCTGTTTTATGCACTCTGACTACATGGCAATATAAAAGAAAGAGTAATTCTAAAGTAGGCCCCAAGCATTAATATTTGAACAAGTGAAGGCAGATGTTTGTGCCAAGGAGAGTACCATAATGGATGCTGCAATTAACTGCAAGGTCCTTATGGCAGAGCTCTTGGGCACACTTTTACTTGATGTCTCTTGAAGTGGCAGCTAATGTCCTGCTCTGCAGGAAATGTTTTGTTGCACCTGGGGAGTAAATATTGTTACTTTCATATCTAGTGATAGAAGACCCACAAGACCCACAATTGTTGCTATGTGTTCTGTGCAATGGCATAATCAATTTTATTGTCTGTCTTTTTATTGCTGTAAAAAAATAACGCTTTTATTTCCTGTGTCCCTGCTGTTTGGGAAGATGAGCAAATTGTTTTTGAGCATACAGAATTTATTTTCCTGTAATAAAGCCAAGTGATCCTGCTGGTAGCCCATTCTGATGAGCTTTAGGACTGATGCAAAAGTGACAATATATTCTAAACACATGAGGACTGAAATATGTATAAATTCCGGAATAAAACACTTGAAAATCACCAGATATACTGTGCATTTCTTTGTAATTTCAATTATTTATGATTTGTAGCTGAACAGGCAGAATGGCTTTATATGTCAGATGTTACTTCATGTTCTCTTTGTGCTAGACTATGGCTCATAATGTTTTTGACAGCTCCTATCTCTCTTGCATGCCTATTCCTTTTTCTTCTTATTATTTTTCTCAAACTGTTCTAAAAGTATTTTGCCACATCCCTGCCACATGACTGCCACATGATTTATTAGTATGTAGCCTTGGTAGTATCTTCAGATTTATTACATTACTTGGCTATATATATTATTCATCACATTATTATTATTATTATTATTATTATTGTTTATTTATATAGCACTATTAATCCCATGGTGCTTTACATTTGGGGGTTTACATACAATACACAAAATATACAGGTAGATATAATACTAACAATGACCGACTGGCACGGTGGGGTAGAGGGCCCTGCCCGTGAGGGATTACAATCTATGAGGGAAGGGGGGTAGAGACAGAAGGAAAGGGGGGAGACTGTACAGATGGCAGTGCAGTGATAGTGTTATTGGAGGTTGTAGGCCTTCCTGAATAGGTGAGTCTTCAATTCGCTGGGCTATGGGAAGCCAGTGGAGGGACTGGCAGAGGGGAGCAGCCGATGAAGATCGGGGGGTGGGGTGAATTAAACCAGCAGCGTAGTTTAAGGTGGACTAGAGGGGGGTGAGGGTGTTTGCTGGGAGTCCATGGAGAAGGGTGTTGCAGTAGTCTAAGCGGGAGATTATGAGGGCCTGGACGAGCATCTTAGTGGTTTCAGGGGTGAGCAAGGAGCGGATTCGATCGATTTTCTTCAGTTGGAGGCAGCAGGAAGTGTTGAGGGTTTGAACGTGTGACTTGAAGGATAGGTCGGAGTCCAGGGTTACCCCAAGGCATCGGGCCTGTGGGACAGGGGTAATTGTAGTTCCATTAACTTTGATAGATGGGTCAGGTGGAGGGGCCATACGGGGTGGGGTGTAGATGATGAACTCCGTTTTCTCCATGTTGAGTTTGAGAAAGCAGGAGAAGAGGAAGGAGGCTACAGCTGCTAAACAATCTGGAATTCTGGCCAGCAGGGAGGTAATGTCTGGTCCAGAGATGTATATTTGGGTGTCATCGGCATAGCAATGGTATTGAAAACCATGAGATTCTATGACTTGGCCCAGGCCAAGGGTGTAGATGGAGAACAGGAGAGGTCCTTGGGGGACACCTACAGAGAGAGGGCGTGGTGAGGAGGTGGTGTGCGAGTGGGAGACGCTGAATGTGCGGTCAGTGAGATATGAGGAGATCCAGGAAAGGGCCAGGTCTGAGATACCAAGGTATGAGAGAATTTCTAACAGGAGGGAGTGGTCAACTGTGTCAAAGGCAGAGGAGAGGTCGAGGAGGAGGAGGACAGAGTAATGGTGCTTGGCTTTGGCAGTTAGAAGGTCATTAGTGATTTTTGTTAGGGCAGTTTCAGCGGAGTGACGGGGTCTGTCAAAGAGCAGGTTGGACGAGAGATAGGAGGAGAGTTCTGAGTGGACGTGTTGCTCAAGCAGTTTTGAGGCGTACGGGAGCAGTGAGATGGGACGATAGTTGGCTGGAGAGGACGGGTTGAGGGACGGTTTCTTAGGTATAGGTGTGACTGTGGTGTGTTTGAAGGCAGAGGGGGAGGATCCATTGGCTAGAGATAGGTTGAAGAGATGTATTAGGGCCAGAATAATGACATTGACAGGAAAGAACCGTTGTTACAGTTTGCAGCTCTTTGATAGCAGAGTCATTGGCCTGTCAATGCCCACATAAGTAAAATGTGTGTAAAGATGCTATTGTTTACAGTTTGATACTAAGATATTATATTATATTATCCTTACATAACACTATCAAGCAGAACCCAGATAATACAGTCATATTGTGAATGATAGTATTATTTGACCACTGTGTGGAACTACCATAAACAGTCTAGACCTCCCCTCTGTAACCTCAGAGTGAGATAGGATATTGGAGATTGGTAGGGACAAATGTCAGGGACACTAAAAGAAGATGCAAGGTGTCAGAGGCTATTCTGCGGACACAGATGAAGCACAAGGTAATGAAGACTCTGAGAAGAAAAGGATATGGAAAATAGGTAGCAGGGGTAGACACATGCTCTGTGTTGGAATACTCAGTATGTATTCTCCTCAGTGCAGCACTGTTCACCATTGTTGCTTTAAGGTTGCCATTCAATTGAAGCTTTCTCTGACTCTATAGCCAGTCAGAACTCTGAGACCCTGAACTAATCAGAGAGCTACATCATTTCCAATCATCAGCTGAGGAGGGATATTTTAAGTATGTTCAGAACTTCCCATGTGCCTGCTATTTATTTATTGTTACTAGCTAGATCTCTGTTCTCGGTACATATCTGTTTGTTTGCTGTTTTCTTGGTGACTGACTTTGGCTCATTTACTAGATATCTGCTTGGTTACTGATTTAGCTTTGACTGTAAACTCTCAGATTGACCTTGACTTGAACACGTTTATGATTTGGATATTTTGTGCTGTTCTGGTTTGACCTTATTTGTTTTTACTTGTTTTCATTCTATTTTCAGTTTGTAATGCACCTATTTTTAACTGTAGCTACTGGTCTGATAACCTGGGTAAAATTCAACCAAAACCATCTAGTGAAGTTTGGGTAGCCTTAGATTCTATTAGCCAGGGAAGTGTGAGATGTAGGTAGCTCCTTCTATTGCTCTATTTTCTGCCAGATTTTGCATTTTTGAGAGCTGCTTTAGAGGCAATTTCACTTTGTATGGTAAGAGACAGATAGAATCTGCAAAAAGCTCTGTGCAGGGAAAGAGTAGGTGCCAAATGCTCTGGAGAGGGCGAAGTAGGTGAGAGAACCACTGAAAGAAATGACTTAAAGGTCAATAAATCGTCTTCAACTAAAAATGCTGGCTGTACAGAAAACAGACAGCAGTTTCAGGATCCCCTGACCTCCCTTCTTCCCACAGAGAACAGACAGTCCAGACTTACGTCAAGCTGTACCTGCTGCTCACTGACCACTGTGACTTGGCCCTCAGGCAGACTCCTAGAAGTTTTCTCACCATGATCTGTTATAAATCTTTACGTTCTCTTTGTGTCCAGCATTCATGTCACAAAGCTGGATTAAAACACTGACCAAAAACGAGATATAGGTCATGCTGCCAGTCACGAAGCATAAATATAATAAAGAAGATAAATGGATGCTACTGTGTTTATCCTGTGTTTATTGTATGAATTCATTTGTTTATCTAGAATTGGAACAATTTAATATGGAGGGATATTATATATAGAGATACACATACACCCTCAAGTACTGCTCTATGATAATTATAATAAACCTCTTCATATGTACACGTATGTACACTTATGGCCCTAGAAGAAAGGCAAAAAATGTGTGTTTTGCTCCATTTTTTTGAAACTGACTACTTACAGGTGCTGGTTAAAATAATTAGAATTCCCCTATTTTTGCATAGTCAAGTTTAACTCTTCCTGCCATAACTGATAATCCCACAACATTTGTTGCTGTTGATAAGCTTTTTTACTTGTGCTCTTCTAATATGTCAGACCTGACAGTTCCTCGGGACTTATTGCTGATGTACACTAGGCAGGGGCATCTGTGACCCAAGTTGCTGAGTTAATGGGTGTGTCGAGGTCACAATCCCAATCGCTTCTGGGTGGCGTCACATCAATTACAGCTATGCGTCTCAATGTCACGTAATTCTGATGCCCATCAGCGTCCCCTAACAGCAGCCAGAAGCACTGAAGACAGTTTTTTATGTTTCCTCACATCCCCTCGCTCTGTGCTTATTATACTCTGGGGTCTGAAGAGACCCCAGAGTATAATAGCAGTTTCAGTTTGGCCGATGTAAACCTCACAAGACAAATCTCGTGGGGTTCGCCCAACACTAAAAGGGTTGTGACCAAAGTAGTTGCCATTTATCGTAATGAAGGTAAAATGCCCGATTAATCGCAATTTTGATTTAGGTCATAATCTCCCAGCCCTAGATCAAGTTATTTTGAAAATGGCAACATGGATATGACCATCATGGCACCAGGCTCCAGGTATTAGTACCAGCTTTACTGCACTGACGACAGCCATGGCTGAGAATGATAGTATTATTTGAAGACTATTGAAATCATTTTGGCACTGCATGTCATACTACCTTAGGCACTGTATGTTTTTTGGCAATTTATGGTGAAATTCACACTATAAGGCAATATTGCATGAGCAACTGGCATGTTTTTACAATAAATAGGAAAAGCTTCACTATGTAAGCAAGTAGCTAACTTTTTTTTTGTAAACACACTTTTCTAAAAAGCATGGGCCACATTTCAATAAATGAAATGTCTGATGGAAATTCTGAATGATGTCTATAATTGGAAAAAATATTTATTAACATTTACTAATTTGCTTCAAAAATGATTGCTAAATAAATGCTAGGATGCTTTTAGTATAATTGCTGTATGATGATTGACGGCTCCATTTCATGAACAATTAAATACAAGACTCATGTACGGCCCTGAAAATATTTCTTATTCAGCCTCAAGCATATAGGATCTAACTTACTATGTAATATATAGACTAAATTGACTAGTAATAAGCCTCTTCCCCCTCCCTCCTGAAATCCTATCCCTATGTGTCCTGTTGTACATAAATATGCAGCCTTCAGAAAGTGTTTTTAGATATATCTGAAGAAGAAGCCAGGAAGCTTCGAAACGTCATATTCTGTCATCATTATGAGTTAGCCATTAAAAAAGGTATCACCTACTGAAGACTTGCAAGTTTTTTGTTTTTTTTATATTTCATACCCACTGGCTAACACGGTACAAAAACAAACATTTTCCTAGTAACCCTAGAGGAATATTTGTTGATGTAACTTGCTTAAGATTAAAGAAAAAAAAAGAAAAGAAGGAAAAATGCAAGGCTCTGAAATGTTGGGAAGAGCCTTGCATTTTTTTCTTTTTCTTCATTGTGTCTTTTCTTCTTGAGTACAAACATCATCAGGTTTTATTTCCAGTGACCAGCGCCAAAATAGCCAGGATTAAATCTCTCTCTTACTCAGTATAAGTGGCTAAGTAAAATAACTTTAATGTAATGGAACTGGTTTGGGCTCTGTATGATGGAAAAACTTCTGAAACAAATGGCGAGCCAACCAGACAGTATCTGACAAGTAAATAATGTGGAATAATCTATCCTATTATGCCTTATATTGATCTAAAACTTCTTACACTGCTCATATACACTAGATTAAAAGTCTGGGACATTTGTCCATTTGGCATTCCAACTTTCTCTACACTTGAAAAAGGGATAGCATCACCTCGAAATGCGTTTTGTGCCTGTCACTTTGGTTTGGAAATAAAGAGTATGTTACTAGATATGCTGTACAAAGGTAGAGAGAAAAACATAACTATATAAAGATGTTTGCAATAAACATATTGAAACAATTATGCAACTAGCAGCACTATGATCAGTATAATCTTGGATTGTGGACAGGGTTGGGGTCCTTCCAAGCATGTATGAGTGTTACAATTGAAGGCAGTATGACAGTGGTCAAGTGTCATTTATGACAGCAGTGATCTTTTCAAACAGTAGTTGCAGTGACACTCAACTGATATGGATGGGTTTGGTGACCTTCATTTGGATACAGTGTGGTTCTTGAAAGACATCAAGATGAACTGGAGTAGCTTGTAGGGTGCAAACTGGAAGCCTGTCAGTTTATGGCCTAGCAGGAAGACAGATGCCATAAAGGGCACCGCAGATGGATGGATAACCAGAAGGGTTGCACTAAAGGGCAGGTACACCAAATGTGTATCACCATTGCTGTTGTAGTCTCTAAAGCATGTCGTCAAGATCTCTGAGTATATGTGGTGTAACTTGGAAGGGACTAAATAAGTTCTGTGTAGTATTCTTAGGGACAGTTCCATAAGGGTGCCAGCATCTCTTACTGATAAATGTACAGCAATCCTGCCAGGGTCATCGAACTTGCTAAATCCTTCTCTCAGGTCGTGATAAAGTCTTATAAAGTTCATAATAGACAAAGGAAAGTGAACCACTATCAGTTACCCTAAGGGCTCGTTCACACGGTGTAACGTGCCGCGTGATGTGGCACGTGTACGCCGCGTGACCCTTTGCGTGCCGTACACGCTCCCATTCATTTCAATGGGAGCGGGGATCGTATGCGCCGCGCTAGTTTGCGGCCGTGCATTTATTACACCATGTGAACGAGCCCTAAGTCTCGGGCACCACGTGGCGTTTTACAGTCACGGAGCATTTTACAGTCACTGTATTGTGGATGGGATTCTAGCAAATCCCATCCCCACACTGCAGGCAAATACACTCTGTGGGCATGCTGTGAGTTCCAATATGCTTGCAGTTTTGTAACACTCAACATGTCAATAAAAATCTACGGAAACCTGACAGATTCCCTATAGGTATAATGGAAACAGAAAGTCTGCAGAGAAAATTATTTTTCCTATATGATGAATTCCATAGTGGGAAGAAAAATCAAAAGAGCCAAAATTCTATTTTTTTGCCATTTTTGCCTCCCTTAAAAATTTGAAATAAAAAGCAATCAAAATATCAGACATTCCCTAAAATGGTATAGCAAAAAAAAAAGGCACCTCATGCAAAATTCTATTTTTTTGCCATTTTTGCCTCCCTTAAAAATTTGAAATAAAAAGCAATCAAAATATCAGACATTCCCTAAAATGGTATAGCAAAAAAAAAAGGCACCTCATGGAAATATGTACAGGGTCTTTTCGGACCCCCGAGTATAATGAACAGCGGACCGGGAGAAGTAAGAAACATAAAAAACACTGTTACTTACCTCTCCACGATCCGGGCAGGCTTCGGCCTAGTAGTCTGACGTCTCATGAACCCGGCCTGCGTCCCGGGTCATGTGACGTCTGACGTAATTGAAGATGGACTACTTTGGAGGCCGACAGCGTAGGAGACGGGAGTTAGGTGAGTAACAGAGTATTTTTTATGTTTTTCTCCCCTGGGTCTCCAATTATTATACTCTGGGTTCTGAAAAGAACCCAGAGTATAATAATTGTTTATGGGTGTCCACAGTGGGACATAATAATATGTGCAGGGGCCACTATGGGGTACAATACTGTGTGCAGGGGCCACTATGGGGGATAATACTGTGTGGAGGGGCAACTATGGGGGATAACACTATGTGCAGGAGCCACTATGGAGTATAATATTGTGTGCAGGGGCCACTATGGGGCATAATAGAGTGCGCAGGAATGCGTAGGAGGGGGTCGGTCGAGGGCGTTGGTGTCGGTCGGGGGGGGGAGGCATGTCAAAAGTCCCTCACGGGGCCCCGCCATTCCTAGTTACGCCACTGGTCATAACCCTAATGATTAAGGTTATCTTATATGGGATCACAATAAGTATTTAATACAAGAATGAAATGCACCTCAAATTGCATCGTATATCAGGCTATAAACCAGTGTTTCATGATGCCTGCTGTATATTTCAATGATATCACTCTAAAAATCATAAAAAACTCAAAGCTTTTCTGCCATGGTCTTTTCCGCAGCCTTTTTTGGAAGCAATTTGCTGTGTGGGGTCTTAGCCTCAACAACATTGTAAACGTAGACTGGACAGTCTAAAGATATGCCACATTTAATGACCTGCATTAGAAAACTGTGATGAATCTTTGCATATTTACCCAGAACTATTGGTAAATCTGACTCACTGTGTGTCAACCACTTACTTATTAGTGACAGCACTTGTGAACCAAGAATTCAGTGCAGGTATAACTACATCCAGGTACATAGTGTGTCACCAATTAAGTAATGAGAAATATCCTGGAATCCATCAGTGTCATTTACTTATTACTGACCGCAGAACTGACTGTACGTATAACTACATCCAGGTACATAGTGTGTCACCCCTTATAACTACATCCAGGCACATACTGTGTCATCCCTTATAACTACAGCTGGGTACATAGTGTGTCACCCCTTATAACTACACCCAGGTACATAGTGTGTCACCCCTTATAACTACATCCAGGCACATAGTATGTCATCCCTTATAACTACAGCTGGGTACATAGTGTTTCACCCCTTATAACTACACCCAGGTACATAGTGTGTCACCCCTTATAACTACATCCGGGTACATAGTGTATCACCCCTTATACAGTCCTATGAAAAAGTTTGGGCACCCCTATTAATCTTAATCATTTTTAGTTCTAAATATTTTGGTGTTTGCAGCAGCCATTTCAGTTTGATATATCTAATAACTGATGGACACAGTAATATTTCAGGATTGAAATGAGGTTTATTGTACTAACAGAAAATGTGCAATGTGCATTAAACCAAAATTTGACCGGTGCAAAAGTATGGGCACCTCAACAGAAAAGTGACATTAATATTTAGTAGATCCTCCTTTTGCAAAGATAACAGCCTCTAGTCGCTTCCTGTAGCTTTTAATCAGTTCCTGGATCCTGGATAAAGGGATTTTGGACAAACAATTCAAGTTCAGTTAAGTTAGATGGTCGCCGAGCATGGACAGCCCGCTTCAAATCATCCCACAAATGTTCAATGATATTCAGGTCTGGGGACTTGGGTGGCCATTCCAGAACATTGTAATTGTTCCTCTGCATGAATGCCTGAGTTGATTTGGAGCAGTGTTTTGGATCATTGTCTTGCTGAAATATCCATCCCCGGCGTAACTTCAACTTCGTCACTGATTCTTGAACATTATTCTCAAGAATCTGCTGATACTGAGTGGAATCCATGCGACCCTCAACTTTAACAAGATTCCCGATGCCGGCATTGGCCACACAGCCCCAAAGCATGATGGAACCTCCACCAAATTTTACAGTGGGTAGCAAGTGTTTTTCTTGGAATGCTGTTTCTTTTTGGACGCCATGCATAACGCCTTTTTTTATAACCAAACAACTCAATCTTTGTTTCCAAAATGAAGTTGGCTTCTCCAAATGTGCTTTTGCATACCTCAGGCAACTCTATTTGTGGCGTACGTGCAGAAACGGCTTCTTTCTCATCACTCTCCCATACAGCTTCTCCTTGTGCAAAGTGCGCTGTATTGCTGACTGATGCACAGTGACACCATCTGCAGCAAGATGATGCTGCAGCTCTTTGGAGGTGGTCTGTGGATTGTCCTTGACTGTTCTCACCATTCTTCTTCTCTGCCTTTCTGATATTTTTCTTGGCCTGCCACTTCTGGGCTTAACAAGAACTGTCCCTGTGGTCTTCCATTTCCTTACTATGTTCCTCACAGTGGAAACTGACAGGTTAAATCTCTGAGACAACGTTTTGTATCCTTCCCCTGAACAACTATGTTGAACAATCTTTGTTTTCAGATCATTTGAGAGCGGGCTGTCCATGTTCAGCGACCATCTAACTTAACTGAACTTGAATTGTTTTGTAGAAAGAAATGGTCCAAAATACCTTCATCCAGGATCCAGGAACTGATTAAAAGCTACAGGAAGCAACTAGAGGCTGTTATCTTTGCAAAAGGAGGATCTACTAAATATTAATGTCACTTTTCTGTTGAGGTGCCCATATTTTTGCACCGGTCAAATTTTGGTTTAATGCATATTGCGCATTTTCTGTTAGTACAATAAACCTCATTTCAATCCTGAAATATTACTGTGTCCATCAGTTATTATGTATATCAAACTGAAATGGCTGTTGCAAACACCAAAATATTTAGAACTAAAAATGATTATGATTAATAGGGGTGCCCAAACTTTTTCATAGGACTGTAACTTCATCCGGGTACATAGTGTGTCACCCCTTATAACTACACCCAGGTACATAGTGTGTCACCCCTTATAACCACATCCAGGTATATAGTGTGTCACCCCATATAACTACATCCAGGTACATAGTGTGTTACCCCATATAACTACATCCAGGTACATAGTGTGTCATCCCTTATAACTACATCTGGGTACATAGTGTGTAATCCCTTATAACTACATCCGGGTACATAGTGTGTCACCCCTTATAACTCATCCGGGTACATAGTGTGTCACCCCTTATAATTTCATCCGGGTACATAGTGTATCACCCCTTATAACTTCATCCGGGTACATAGTGTGTCACCCCTTATAACTACACCCAGGTACATAGTGAGTAATCCCTTATAACTACACCCAGGTACATAGTGTGTAATCCCTTATAACTACACCCAGGTACATAGTGTGTCACCCCTTATAACTACATCCAGGTACATAGTGTGTCACCCCTTATAACTACACCCAGGTACATAGTGTGTCACCCCTTATAACTACATCCAGGTACATAGTGTGTAATCCCTTATAACTACATCCGGGTACATAGTGTGTCACCCCTTATAACTCATCCGGGTACATAGTGTATCACCCCTTATAACTTCATCCGGGTACATAGTGTGTCACCCCTTATAACCACATCCAGGTACATAGTGTGTCACCCCTTATAACTACACCCAGGTACATAGTGTGTCAGCCCTTATAACCATATCCGGGTACATAGTGTGTCACCTCTTATAACTACATCCAGGTACATAGTGTGCCACCCCTTATAACTACACCAAGGTACAGAGTGTGTCACCCCTTATAACTACACCCAGGTACATAGTGTGTCACCCCTTATAACCATATCTGGGTACATAGTGTGTCACCCCTTATAACCATATCCGGGTACATAGTGTGTCACCCCTTATAACTACATCCAGGTACATAGTGTGTCACCCCTTATAACTACATCTGGGTACATAGTGTGTCACCCCTTATAACCATATCCGGGTACATAGTGTGTCACCCCTTATAACTACATCCAGGTACGTAGTGTGTAACCACCTGCAAAGTGTTGATGGAAATAAGCATGGCAATTTATAGAAGACTTGATTAATACACAAGTGATTAATGAAAGAATATGTTAATTCAGGTAAATGAGGAGTGTAAATTGCAGAGGATCAGGTTGAAATTTTTTTTTTTCTATAGTCAAAGATAAATGCATGTGAGGCAATACAAAGGCACATTATTCCAATAACAAAAAATGGAACACGTCCTTTACAGATGGAAAATGTTTGTATCTCTAGTGAACTTACGTTAGGTAAGAGGACATGAAAAAGCTTTAGTTAAAATCATAAATAAAGCAAAACACTGGAGATTCAGATTGTGAAGAGGTCTGGTAGTTTTATTCACAGGAATGAAAAATTCATTTAAAAAATCTTTTTTCTAAGCTTGAGCCTTAATCCACTCATGGGTCATTGTGTGATCTATAGTTATTTACAAAATTCTTTCATTTCAGTAATGAATGCATCATGTAGCCTGCGGGAATGGAAGGTTGTCAAAAATAATAGCGTTATACTGGTAAATAGAAAAGTTTAACAGAATTTTTAGGCAGAGTGGAAAATTGTCAAAATATATACTGTAGTTAGCTTGGGTATTTTTAGTGCAATTGGTGGTCCTATATACAGTATATTTGGTTGAAGCAGAAATCTATTTTAGAGTTTTATATTATTTCAGAGAACCTGTGAAAGTGTTGCATATGTAATATTACAGAATTACGTATATTTTAAGCATGGGTCTATTCATTGCTTACTATATCTTTTTATTTTCACTTACTGTATACATAGAGTTCCAAATTATTATTCAAATTAGATTTTTCTTTCATTTTCCTAAATGGTCGATGCAAATGACAGTCAATACAATATTCAAATCTTCAATCGTTATTGGACCAACCTCCCAATGATAATTTTTTTTCACAATTTTAAAATTTTCACAACTTTAAAAAAAAATCCACTGTTCCAAATTATCATACACAAAAGAGTTTATAAATATTTTTTAGTATCTAAAGACCTGAAACAAGACTTTTTCAATATTAGTCTTTATGTATGTCTGGGCCCTCTGCAACTGTCCCTGCATGTCAGCACTGTTTAGGTATGGTAGGTTTATGCACAACTGCAAACCTCTGGGGGATCCTTCACCTTGAGGTTCATGGTTTTCCAGAGGCACTAGCAGCTTGAACTACCTATTTGCTACTTTATAATGGTGTTTTAGCAGCTGTTCTCCTAATATGCCTGGCAGAAACCTTCCTCATTATGCCTTTACCTGCACGAACCCATCTTTGCTCTGAATCAGCCAACAGTCTCTTCACAGTATGATGATCACGCTTATGTTTCTGTGAAATATCTAATGTTTTCATACCTAGCCCAAGACATTGAACTATTTAACACAGCAGGGAGATTCTTTTTCTCTCCCATATTGCTGAAAACCTGTGGATTGCTTAATAATGTGGAACATCCTTCTTAGGCTAAGGCCCCCACGTAGTGGGTCACAGCCAAAAAGGCGCTGCGGAAAAAATCACGGAGGCAACGTATTGCAGTTTTCCCCAAACACTTTTCACAGAAAGTTCACAGAGGTTTCCTGTGTAGACTTTCTACTTCCATTATACCTTTTGGAAAACCACCGTCGTTTCTGTAGGTATAATTATCACGCTGCAATTCCCAAAGCCGTGCATATTTTTCCACAATGTGTGGATTGGATTAGTTGGAAACACTGGCAGTTTCCATATAGGTATATTTGAAGCAGAAAGTCTGCAGAGGAAACTCTGTGGACTATCTGTGAAAAGCGCTGGGGGAAAAACTGCAAGTGTTTCTGCCACGTTTATTCCCACTGTGCTCTTTGGCTGCAACTTGCTATGTGGAGCCCTAGCCTGAAAATGAAAGTTTTTTTTTTTTGTTTTTTTTTTAGATTGTGAGCCCCACATAGAGCTCACAATGTACATTTTTCCCTATCAGTATGTCTTTTTTGGAATATGGGATGGAAATCCATGCAAACATGGGGAGAACATACAAACTCCTTGCAGATGGTTTTTTGCCCTTGGCGGGATTTGAACACCAGGACTCCAGCGCTGCAAGGCTGCAGTGCTAACCACTGAGCCACCGTGCGGCCCCCTGAAAATGAAAGTATAACGTTTTCCAAGTCAATGTGGATTTCAGCCACATCCACGCTACATGGAAATGCAGCATGATGATAGACACAGTAACTACTACAGGTACAGAGCTGATTGGCAGGTGTGCCAAGAAGGGGTCTCTCCCTCGGCAACTCTTCCTCTTGCTTTTAATTTATTTAGGTTTTTATTTTTTTATATTAAAAATAAAACAATCCCTTTAACTAGTCCCATCATATTAGTAGTACATAGCAAGTGATGAACTCCAGGTATATGAAGTCAGTTGCAGTCAAGGGCAATGACAATAGCAATGTATGTAAGCTTCTGTGTGTTGTTTTTTTTAGATACACGCTATGTTATTATTTAATACTATTGTTGGCATTTCATTGTATACTAAAATAACATTTCCTTGCTGCAAACTGTGCACCAGTAAAATAAAATAAAGAATCAATGTTATCATGACGCCAGTCTATAACTAGTCCCATTGTCGATAAGTCATATCCGTATAATGGAGTTCATTGCATACTTTATGAATGGATGAAAGATAAATGATATAATAGTATACATTTCAGGGAAGGAAATAATAAGACCCCTTTTTTTAACAATGAAAGGGTGAATTTCTGCCTAATATAAAAATATTACAAGAATTAATGTTATAAGCAGGTAAACTATCTCAGTGCTTCAGGCTTTAAAAGTAGCACAGGGCCACCGATTTGCAGATCTTAGGGAATTGGAACAGTTCAGAATGTCTTTATAGTCGACAGAGAAAAATATGTGATACAAGCATTTTATAAATATAGTAGCATAGAGAACATTCTGGAGAGTCAAAGCTTTCAGAGCAGGTTTTCAGGGTAAGAAGTCGACAAGCACATAATAGGAAAGCATTTGAATTACAGTACAACTGCAGAGACTGAGGAGCAAGCATCGAAATATAACTGCAAATATGCCAAATATGTACAGATTTATACAGAATGTCATTACAAATGTGGACAATGAAGTTCAATTTTTATTCCTACAGCTCAGTTGTCCAATTCCAGGTGACATGCACCTCAAATATGACGTTCATACATTCACATATTTGGATGCAAGTTAGGATATACTAGCCAAGTGGGCAAGAACACTGTGGTTTCTCTGAGGGTGGAGTCTCTCTGGATAAACAAAAAAAAATAAAAATTCTTGGGGTGACAGGGCATGTCAGATGATGATGATGATGATTTTCAGACCTGGTGACGGGTCGTCTTTAACCTTGCTCAGACTTACGTGGACATTTCTGAGAATCCAAAAAATTATCCATCTGATTAGATCAGAACTGCGTTCACAGAACTGCCTCAAGCATGTTAGGTAAGTTAGCCATTCACATTGCATGTTTAACAGCTGCATATTTATGTAGGGGTTTCCTGACTCTTCCCTGACAGCATATGTCACATATGGATTTCAACATGGCCCATCCTTGTGTAGATACCGTAAACTGCCATCAGAAGTGACTTGGCATAGTCTTTCTTCCTATTCATATGTAAATAGATTATGGGGTAATTGGGCAAGATAACTATCAGTCAACAGTTATCTAATGTATATTTCCAATGCCCAAGTGTAATAAGGAATGCAGGCGTTGGGTTGCACGCATCCTCCACCATATGTGGGGAAGTTAGCTCAGTAGCAGCAGTGTTGCAGACCCAAGCAGTCAAGACAGGGACACAAAAGTGTGCAATAAAATGGTTTATTTATCAAAAAAAAAAAAAAATAAAAATTTTGGCTTCAGGCAGAAAAAATACAAAAACAAAACACAGCTTTAACTTAAGGCAAAAATAAATAAAATCTCTGCTTGTCCGAGCTCTAACTAAACAGTAACCAAAAATACTTCACTATATTTGAGGCTTACTGTCAGCCACATGAACAAAAAACAAACAGTATAGTTTGTTCTCACCAGACTCAATGTGTCAGGGTAGTCCCCATCTCCTCTCACTCCCAGGCTCTGCTCAGGACTAGAGGATCTGCAGCCCTTCTCTAATCCAGTAATCAGCCTCCGGACCCACACCTGGGCTGCAGCCTATTCAAGATCCGCCCTGGACCATGCACAAGTCAGAAACCTGGGGCCAAGATAGTGTGAGTCCAGTACTGTGCCTGTCACCTTCTCACAGTAGCTACAGTAATGGAAACAAATTAAAGGGTTTGGCAAATGTTTAGGGTAAATCAATGTCACTCTTTGTATCATGAAAACCTATACAATTTCACTTTTTGTATCAATTTCATGGTTTTCTACACCTCTGCTTGTTGTCATTCATTCTTCGTTTACTTCCAAGTGATGAAACTCAGTAAATGGTCATGTGAAGTACAGTCCATGATTATTGGATGAGTACATAGCACAGCTAGTTACAGTCACAGCACAATAATCAGACATCTGCCTGGTAATGCGCTGTGCACCTGTGTACTCATCACATGACCATTGGACTGTATATCACATGGCCATTGGACTGTATATCACATGACCTTGGACTGTATATCACATGGCCATTGGACTGTATATCACATGACCATGGACTGTATATCACATGGCCATTGGACTGTATATCACATGGCCATTGGACTGTATATCACATGACCATGGACTGTATATCACATGAGCATGGACTGTATATCACATGACCATGGACTGATCTTTATCCACTGAAGTAAACAAAAAATTATCTAAAAAACAGAGGAATCTGCAGAAAGTATATTAGAAAATTGTACACCTTTCCATTATATAAACAATAACATTTATTTGCTAGAACTGGACAACCTATATAATAGATTTAGCTTCTAAAATTGTTCTCAAAGTAGAATTTGATCACTAGCTTAAAAATATTACATCTCTAGAGCACAGCTCAGGAAATATTATCATGGGGACATCACCAGGACTGCAACTTTTGTTACGTGTTAAAGTTTCCGTTACTAAGCATTCAGAAGTACACTAAACTTTGTAGAAATAATTCATGGTCGACCATGATGTCTCCAAAAAAGAATGAGCTTATAATGTGAGGGGAGAAAAAAGCACAATTTTAATCTTATAGACAAAAGCTAAATGAACGGTGTAAGAAAAGACATTAGCAGTGATGATTATGCATTATTGTATACTTACTCATGATGATGCTTGGCAAATTTACATAGCTTGGATAAAATAGTTGAGTTTTTTTATGTTGTAACACATTTAGGCAACTTCTCATTCTAATGGCTAATGTATTTTTGATGAATCAATATGAAAATCAAATATTAATTTTCCCAAAGTCAATATGTTGTTGTCTATGTGCACTGTGCCATAATATTTCAAAGAATGCTTTGGCACACAGCCTCCGAAATGAATTTTGTGTCTTTTTTAATATGAGTAGGTCTGTCTCTGGACATCTTTCTTTTTAACTGCATTTCATAGGCTTAGCTTTATCCTGCGGGATACATCAATGTCTGTGTTTGTTATATATGATATAAATTGCTCAGCTCTAGTCATAGAGGTAGTGTGCTACTTGTTTTAAGGCTGTGTATGGTATTATTATAGGGTCCTTTATGCTGGAACATGTCAGCTTTCTAAAAAATATCACATGAATGTGAATGTCAGAAAGATCAACATTACATCTTTCCTTTTCTGCAATAGATCTAAAGATGACAGAAGTTAAATTGAGTTTGAGTAATTTTAGGCAGGTAAATAGGACATATAGAAAATTTTCCATTGTGTTATACAACACTATAGATTCTGGTCTACTTGGTTTAATTACTTTTACCCAATATATTCTTCGGTAAGGACATACATATTTATGTGGAGAATGTATTGCATATCATTTTTTTCTTGGTGGATTAGACCCTGTTCCCTAAATTTGGCAGCGCCAACCACTGCTATTCATATTCCTAGACAGTATAATTAAAAAAACAACATTGTTTAGATGATGGGAATCTTGAATTAAATTGCCCGTTTTATACCTACAGTACATGCATAATACAAAAAGACTGTATACAGCCCACTCACGCTTGGACTCTATCAGTCTTGAAGGAATCTTTGCCTCTTTTGTCAAGGAAGAGTGATGAATGCATCGGGCCAACCCCTCCGATTGGGGAATGAGTCCACAAACAAAAATCCAGCATCCCAGGTCTTTGTAAATAAAACTTAGCTTTTATTCCATCTTGTGTCCAAACAACAAGGATGTAGATCAGCTGACACATTTCAAGGAACTTGTCCTCGTAGTCATAGCTAGGAGGAAACTGTTTTACATTCCCTGGTGAAACCCATTCACACATTGCGGGAAAAATACATGCAGCGGAGACACTATGATTTTCAAAATCGCTGCATCTAAACAGATCAAGTCTAAAATAGATGAGACTAAAATTTTGTAGGCAAACATGACATAGTCTGGAATTATACGGGCCTAGACTATAGGGAGGGAAAAGGGGTAATTCCAAAGGAAAATCTGTCACCTGTGGGCGTCCACCTCCCGGTTCCATGATGCACACCACTCAGACTCCCAGCATCAGGTTAAGGCCCCACATGCTGAAATGCATCTAAAAAACACTGTCGAAAAAAATCCAGCTGCTGTTTCCTCTTTCTTTATTCTTCCCCTATTCAATCTTCGGAGAAAACACTTACAGCTAAAATTGACTTGCTTTTCTGCAGCTTCTTTTCTTGCAATATGTGAATACATAAATACTGTGTTTCTGCAATGTGGAGTCTTAGCCACATGTAAATGTATACAAACATGTTAAAGTACAACATGACAGATTCCATTTTTCTCCTAATGGCAATCAATAGGGAATAGTTTGGCTCTCCTCAAATACGTTAGATTGTTGGCGGATCATGTTACATTGGTAACGTGCACAGTTGGCTTTACTTGTAAGTTGTAAAGTTTTTCTAAGATTAAAGTACTGTATGATAAGACATCATTCTCCATTTATTATACATACTCTGCTTTCTTTTCCCCTAAGATGCACAAGTAAACAGATTTGATTCTCTAAAATTGGAAGCACATAAAAGTATTGCACCGAACTAAGAATTGGAAGTAAGTGATTGTTCATTCAGTGACTTAAGAAAGTGCATTTTCTAAATCCAGAGAAATGCACTAAATGTACTTTTAGATTTTCTTTTTTTGTTAAAGTACTACAAGCACTATAATGAGATGCGGACCATTAAACCACTTCAGTTAGGCAGATGGTTACTTTACAAAGCATCCACTGATGGGGAATTTATGCAAAAATGACTGTGCTGGGGAATCAATGAACAGATCCGTTTACAACAGCTATCTTCTACATCTAGTATATGCCTGCTTCCCTGATTAGACTTTATCTCCCTGATACAATCGCAGTGCCACTTTAATTAAATCCGAGTTGCATAATGCAATATGTGTTCACTTGCAATAACTAATGTAGTATACCATAACAAATAATGGGAGCCTATAAAATTCCACATGCCATTGAGAGTGCAGCTTAGAAAAGAAACTCGGTGATCCGGTCAACGCTATGAAAAACGTCAATGTATTTATTTTTTATTTCTTTAATTATTTGCATACAACTTTTTATGTTTTCAGTATTTTTATTGCAATGAGCAAGACAATTTTACAGCAGCACAGAGAAAAAACCGGTACAACGGCAATATACACATTTAGAATGGGGTGTGGTTTGTCCGTGGTAGAAATGACAACAAAGTTTTAGGCTGAAGCCCCACGTTGCAGAAACGCAGCTCTTTTAGTTGCAGATTTTGTCGCGTTTTTTTGACCCAAAGCCAAGAATGGCTACAAAAGAAATGGGAAATGTATAGGAAGTTCTTATACGTCCTTCCTTCTACTCAATCCACTCCTGGCTTTGGCTCAAAAAAACGCAGCAAAATTTGCAACAAAAAAAGCTGTGTTTCCGCAATGTGGGGCCTCAGCCTTACAGTGTCTAGCAACTCCCATCCACATATTGGGGAAAAATACTTGAAGCATTTCAATTATACCTATGGAAACACCAGCGGTTTCCTTATAGGCATACTTAAAGTAGAAAGTCCGCAGAGGTTTCCTCAGTTTTTCCTGCAGTGCTTTTTGCTGTAGCCCGCTATGTGGGACCTTAGTCTTAGTCTTCTACCTTAACCCCTTCCCGACATGCGCCGTAATAGTACGGCGCGTGTCGGGTCTGTAACTATGGCGACCGCCCGGGAGCCGGGCGGCCGTCATAGCCGCCGGGTGTCTACTGCTTCAAGCAGTAGACAACCGGCTCTAATGCCTCCGATCGGTCCCCGGAACCCCTCCGGCGCTGCTGTCAAAGGCGCCGGAGGCGCCATCTTCCCGGCGGTGCATGGGCGCCGCCATTTTGGCAGGGATCGCCGGCTCCTGGAGCATGCTCCAGGGCCGACCCCCCGTTGCCATGCAAGCCGGGAGCCTTGTTAAGGGCTCCCAGCCAGTCTGCAAATTCTCTCTTTTGCAGGCTGGTGTATACAGCCTGCAAAAGAGATGATGCTTTTTTGCAATGCATTGCAATGCATTAGCATTGTAATGCATTGCATTAGTGATCAGACCCCCTGGGGTTCAACACCCCTAGGGGGTCTAATAAATGCAAAAAAAAAAAAAAAAAAAAAAAGTAAAAAAAAAATATAAAAAATATAAAAAGTATTAAAAGTTCAAATCACCCCCTTTCCCTAGAACAGATATAAAAGTAGTTAAAAACTGTGAAACATATACATGTTACGTATCCCCGCGTCCGAAATCGCCCGCTCTACAAATCTATACAAATATTTTTCCTGTTCGGTAAACGCCGTAGCAGGAAAAATAGTCAAAAGTGCCAAACCGCCGTTTTTTCACTGTTTTAATTCTGCTAAAAATTTGAATAAAAAGTGATCAAAGCAAGAACATTTCCCAAAAATGGTAGAACTAAAAAGTACACCCGGCCCCGCAAAAAAAGACGCCCTATGCATCCCCGTACACCTATGTATAAAAAAGTTACGGCCGTCGGAATATGGCGACTTTTAGAAAAAAAAATTTTTAACACCGTTTTGGAATTTTTTTTAGGGGTCAAAATGTAAATAAAACCATATAAATTTGGTATCCCTGGAACCGTACCGAAACACAGAATACAGGGAACATGTCATTTTGGCTGCACAGTGAACGCCGTAAAACCAAAGCCCGTAAGAAAGTCGCAGAAATGCATTTTTTCTTCAAATCCACCCCATTCTGAATTTTTTTCCTGCTTCCCAGTACATTATATAGAATAATTAATGGTGGCATCATGAAGAAAAAATTGTCCCGCAAAAATTAAGACCTCATATGACTCTGGGAGCGGAGAAATAAAAAAGTTATGGGGTTTAGAAGGAGGGGAGTCAAAAACGAAAAACGAAAATCAAAAAATGCCATCGGCGGGAAGGGGTTAAAAAAAGAGAAAATAAGGCTTCATGCACATGAGCATTGTCAGCATGCTAGCTGTGTTTTACTTTTTTGTTTCTATGACCCATACACAGGGCCGTGTATTTTCACAGGCCTGTGTATGCAGTATTGAGCCCAAAGAAAAACTCAGGAGAGGTCCAATACTTGTCTCTTTTGAGGCCAATTCCCATCCACTTTGCAGTGACTGTAAAATGCAGCACTTTTAGCCGCAGTATTTCCATCACGCCAAACTGGATTATGCAACATGGGGAAGCATTTTAGCATTAAGCATTTTTCATTGCAGTTTTACAAGAGCTTTTGCTGATATTTTCTCATTTTGACATGCATTAGTTCTAGTGTTTTTTTAAGTTCAGTAGACACAAATTTTACAAAAATAGCAGGAAACACACTATACCTATATCATAGTGAGGTAGATATATGAAACTATTTAAAACAAAAGCTGTCTTGGGTATCCAAAGCAAACAATCACAGCACAGCTCTCATTTCTTATCGTACACTTGAAAAAACGAAAGCTGTGCTGTGATTAGTTGCTATGGGCCACAACAAAAATCATGGAAAAAAAATCTCTTTTTGGTCGGGGCCCCACATAGCATAAGCGGCACTATTTTGCTAAGGTGTTTTACATTAACTGCAAAGTGGATGGGATTCTGGCTAAACCCATCCACACGTTGCAGAAAATAATCTGCACTGGAAATGGTGTGATAACTAGAGATGAGCGAGTACTGTTCGGATCAGCCGATCCGAACAGCACGCTCCATAGAAATGAATGGATGCACCTGGTACTTCCGCTTTGACGGCGGCCAGCCGCTTAACCCCCCGCGTGCCAGCTATGTCCATTCATTTCTATGTGAGCGTGCTGTTCGGATTGGCTGATCCGAACAGTACTCGCTCATCTCTAGTGATAACCTATAGGTATAATGGAAGCACAAAGTGCACAGAGGAAAACTCTGTCAACTTTCAGTGAAAAGCGCTGCAGGAAATACCATGATGCATTTTGGCTAGCTGTGGCTTGCTAATGGGGGGCCTTAAATGAAGAATATCACAAAAAATATATATATATTTTTAAAAAAACACTATATAGGAAACCACCCAAAAGAATACCAAGGTATAAGTAACAGAAATGAAGCTATGTACTAAGTCCGTCATTAAGTCAGCCACTAGTCAGTAATGATACAATTATGATTGAAGATCTGGTAAAGAGTGAAAAAAAAAAAGTCTAACAAAGGAGGAAGGGGGAAAATAAAAACCCCATTTCTTGGATTCGAGTTAGGTATTGTCTTTCAGGATTGGTAAGTGTATGTTCACTCTGAGTTTTTTGGCAGCGGATTTTCACGCAGAATCCACCTCCAAAAACGGCTCTCATTGACTTCAATGGGAGCCGCTCGATTTTTATTTTTTTTTTCTGCTAGCTTGTAGCAGGAAAAAGAAGTGATATGCCCTATTTTGATGCGCATTCTGCAGCTGACTCATTCATTCGGGCCTAAACAGGAGTGGAATGCATCGGCATTTCGTCGTGGCTAGCCGTGCGAAATGTTCACACGGCGGAAAAGGTTTGCGCGACCTTTTCCTCCATTTGAACATATCCTAAAAGTATATTCACAAGCAGAATCAGTTCTATTCCTTTGCATTTTGGCTACAAGCACATGGGGAAGATTTATTATCTAACTACACCAGTTGACTGGCGTAAAAATGTCACAGATCAGGGGGTTGTAAATTTTTAAATCTTTTTTTATGCTTCCCTTACCACTTTTCGTAAAGGGGCGTGGCGAGGATGTGTTAAGGATGGGCCACCAGCCAGACTCATGAACATTTACGCCAATTTTCTAGAATAAATGATGCCTGATATTCACACCAGCTTCGAGCTGGCGTAGATTTCAGTGCAGGTGCACGAACACCCACATGATGCACCAAATTTATGAGAAGGCATGTTCTTGGTCACAAATCAGCTGAATACGCTGCCAACACATGAGATATGAAGACGGGTGTTGTATATATAGATAAGTCCCCCATGGAGATTTGTAACCCTTATGCATATTAAAGGGGCAGTTGCATAAAAGGTCTGAAACAAATCAGTATATGGGTATAATAAAGGAAACAAGGAAATTTAGTCCAGAAGTAGAAATAGATTTAATATATGTGGTGTTGTTCTAAAACTGAAGTTGCTAATACAGAAATGTGCATGGATCTCTCTATTTCAGATCTGCTCTCCTAGTCCAGGCACCTTCACTTGTTTGTTCTTACACTGGCTGTATTGGTGACATGAATGAAGTTGGCTATGTCAATAACTAATCCACCCTCCGTCTGTACCACATTTGTTGCAGAGATAGAGAAGAACCATGCTTAACCATTGAACTGAATCACACGGTCACTCTCCATCAAACACAGCACTGACACAGCTTGTGTTGCAAAAGACATATAAAGGATGATGCCAGTACCAGGAGAGGAGTATAAAAAGAAGATTCCAACAGATTTGATAAAATATATTAATAAGTTCAATAATTTGAAACTTCATAAGAAATAAAACATATTTTTCTACCCCTGTAAGGGTCAGTCAGTGACCAGAATAGGTGAGCTGTTTTATGTATTGCATTTGATTGCGTTAGGCAAACCAATTCTGTTGTAAATACAGTTATAGAGACTTGCAAATAGCATTGAGCAAGGAGTGTTTAACAAAAGGATCTAGTGCAGTGATGGCGAACCTATGGCACGCGTGCCAGAGAGGGCACGCAGAGCCCTCCATGCTGGCACGCGTGCGGTCGCCCGGATCGCTCACCAACAGGGAATCCGGTACAGGATTCCCCGTTGATGAGCGATCACTGCCTTCAGTTGTATGTGCAAATGCACATACAGCTGAAAGCTGTCAGGGTAGGCCGCGGATCGCGCGACCGCGGCCTACACTGGCTGCAGAGTTTGACCTCTGCCCCGACGCGGGCGCGATGACGTCATCAGCGCCGCCAGTGACAAGAAGGTGGATGCCGGCGGCTCTTCAGGGGTGAGTATGAGAGTGGCTCACTGTGTATATGATGTTGGGGGGAGCGCTTATAATACTTGGTGGGGTGTATGATACTGGGGGGGAGTGTATAATACTGGGGGGCTTATAATACTGGGTGGGGTGTATAATACTGGGGGGAGTGTATAATACTGAGGGGGCTTATAATACTGGGGGGAGTGTATAATACTGGGGGGGCTTATAATACTGGGTGGGGTGTATAATACTGGGGGAGTGTATAATACTGGGGGGAGTGTATAATACTGAGGGGGCTTATAATACTGGGGGGAGTGTATAATACTGGGGGGGCTTATAATACTGGGGTGGCTTATAATACTGGGGGGTGTACTAAAGAGCATATAATACTGGGGGGGGCCTATTTATAAGCACACAATACTGTGTGTGGATGCCACTGTGGAGCATATAATCCTGTGGGAGGGGGACACCTACTGCGGAGCATATAACACTGGGGGGCTACTGTGGTACTGTGGAGAATATAATATTGTGTGGTGGGCCCACTGCAGAGCATATAATACTGTCTGGGGTCCCCTCACTATGTATATCACACAGTATCTGTTTTATAGCAGACGTGATATTAGTACAGGATGTAAGAATATTACACGGTAACTATAAAACAGATCCTGTGCGATGTAAATAGTGAAAATTAATTGTTCAAAGTACCAAATGCCGAGACCTTTACATTTCAGTACAACGTTGTTTGTATTATTGAAAGCTCTGTAAAGCCCCACATGACTGTAATTTTTGGTCAGTAACTGTCCGCAATTGTGGATCTGCATAGTATTAAGTCTATATTGTCGTGTTGGCACTCCGCGAAAATTTTGTGGGTTTTGGGTTGCAGTTTGGGCACTCGGTCTCTAAAAGGTTCGCCATCACTGATCTAGTGTATGGTCTAGAACAGTGTCATAACTACCTTGTAGGCAGCGCATGCTGCTGCTATGGAGCTCTTGATGGAGGGGTCCCAGCGCTGACTTTCTCCTGATTTCTGATAGTAATTCACTGCTTTGTTATTGCAGCTGTCACTAGAGAGAGCACAGTGTAAGTATATTTCAACAGTTGACATTGAGTTCAATGGTACCTGTACTAATTCCTGTACAGTCAGCTCACCCTATAGGTGGCGGCAGGCAGCAAGTTTTAACAGAGCTATACAGTATAAAGAATATTTATCAATGTATCAAAAATGTCGAAAGTAGACATTTTTGAAATGTTTTCCCCATCTGCACCACACTTGCTAATCATCTTACAAGTAGGTGGTGGTACCTTTATACCTTTACTGGTACAAATAATGGCTTAATGGCTGACATTTCCACCAGTCCCTAGCTGACATATATTTCAACTTCCAGTGCATACAAAAGATACACAAAGATTATTAAGAGGGGTAAACTTCTTAACAATTTGGGGGGTATTTCAGTCTGGTCTTAGTCTTACTAAATCAGCCCATGGTATTCAGAATGTGCACTATATTAATAAAGCACATGGGTGAAGAAAGTGATACATGGTTTTCAAAATTTTAATCTAATAAAAATCTGAACATTGTGTTGTGCAAAGGTATTCAGTTTCCTGTACTCTGATACCACTAAATAAAATCCAGTGCAATCCATTGCCTTCAGAAGTCACTTAAATAGTTAAGAGTCCGTCTGTGTGGTCTCAGTATAAATACACTTGTTCTGTGAAGGCATCAGAGCTTGGTTAGAGAACACAAGTGAACAAACAGAATCATGAAGACCAAGGAACTCACCAGGCAGGTCAGAGATAAAGTTGTGATGAAATTTAAAGCAGGGTTAGGTTATAAAAACATATCCCAAGCTTTGAGCATCCTAAGGAGCACTGTTCAATCCATCATACAAAAATGGAAAAAGTATTCTACAACTGCAAAAATACCGAGACATGGCCGCCCACCAAAACTGACCGAGCAAGGAGAAGACTGGTCAGAGAAGCAGACAAGAGGCCTGTAGTCACTATGGAGGAGCTGTAGAAATCCACAGCTCAGATGGGAAAATCTGTACACAGGACAACTATAAGTCGTGCACTCCACAAATCTGTCCTTTATGGAAGAATGGCAAGAAGAAAACCCTTGTTGAAAGCCTTATAGGGGACACAGCAAACATGTGGAAGAAGGTGCTCTAGTCAGATGAGACCAAAGTTGAACTTTTTGGCTTAAATGCAAAGCACTACATTTGGTGGAAAAGAAACACTGCTCATCACCCTGAACACACCATCCCCACAGGAAAGCTGGTTATACTGTAGTTGATGGGAAGATGGATGGAGTTAAATATAGGGCAATCCTGGAAGAAAACCTTGTTGTAAGCTGCAACTTGAGACTGGGAAGGAAATTCACCTTCAATTTAAATAGGCACTGTTGTTTCCACAAACTTTGGATAAATGAATAATGTGGGTGATTATAAGAAACTAATATATCTGATCAGGAATATTGATGTTATCAGACTCTCTGCTCCCCTTCTTCTGAGGAACTACCTATCACTGTGAAAATACCTGCTGTAAATGACTTGATATGGACTGCAGATCTCACAACTCAGATGACACATGTCTATAAAAGTCTATAGTAAGAGGAGAGGAGTGAGCAAAAATTTCAAGTTTATCTGAACTTGAAATTTTTGTAAAATTTGTAATAAACCTGGTTCATTACAAACTGGGTTCACTCATTACTAATGCTGCAGTTTACTCACATCAGTTCCATATGTCTCTGTATAAGACCTACATGATCCTGGGGCTGTTTCAGACTGAAAAAAAAGTCAGATATGGAGTAGATTGTCCTAAACCTATTGGTTTGTACAACAAAATTATCTAACATCCTGTATGCCTCATTTATCTATCTGTAGCTTCGCAATAGAGGATCAAAAGTATGGTCATGTGAAGGAGGCTTTAAATCTGATCTAGAGATCTAGAGAAGTGATATTAATGTCACTTTTCTGTTGAGGTGCCCATACTTTTGCACCGGTCAAATTTTGGTTTATTGCATATTGCGCATTTTCTGTTAGTACAATAAACCTCATTTCAATCCTGAAATATTACTGTGTCCATCAGTTATTAGATATATCAAACTGAAATGGCTGCTGCAAGCACCAAAATATTTAGAACTAAAAATGATTAAGATTAATAGGGGTGCCCAAACTTTTTCATAGGACTGTATTTTCTGCATGTATTCTGTACAAATTTTTTCTGAGAATGGGATTTCTTAAAATCTCACCCACTTTGCGCTACTGTAAACTCTACAGATATTTCACATATACATTTCTGCTGCTGAAAATCTGCAACATTTGTGCTGTTTGACCCTTGCCTAAATAATAGGAGAAAATAGAGCTAAATAAAAAAAAACCACTTTTAATAATAATATTAATATTACAAATTTATTTTAGGAGTGAATATTATTTCAATATAATGTAGTATAAAGTAATGTAGCTGCCAAACAGTGAATCAAATCTGACTTATTTATAACCGATTCCTTGACTGAACACTGTTCAGAATACTCTTTTATATATGAAAAGCAGGCATTTACAAGTTTGTGCTGTGAAACTGGCCGTACAAATAAGATAGCTGTCAGCCAAATGCTTGTTCTACTGACAACTCTCTTCCTCGACCTTCCTATAAACATTCATGCTTAGCCCAGCGGACCATGCATGTTTAATAAATAGGGAAAAGGAGACAAACCATTGCTAGATACGTATCTCCGTCTGCTTATCACCAGGCAGAACAGACATCTTCCCCTGACATCTTCCTGCAGAACAATTTGGTGGTCTTCAGAAACTTTGGAATCTAGATTATTGACAGCTCCGCCAATGTTCATCTAATACGAAGGGCATTTTAACATATATTTAGATAGAATTCTCTCTTTTTCAGATTAAACATACCCTCTTTTACACTTAAAACAAAAATTTGTCGGGGACTTTTTGGAATTGATTAACAATGAAAATTGGTTAGATTTACACAAACATTGGCAGTTTTTATTATTTATTGAATGTCTTACAGGGATTGTGAGACGTAATCATTGTAAAGTTAGACTAGACAGTCTAATAAATCAACAGATTTATTATCCAGAAACAGACGCTTTATAAATCTGACACACGTTCACTGTGCACTGTAGTCTTAACTTTGCACTGTCTAACTTTTAGAAGGCATTAGTAAATCTGCCCCATTATGTTTAATCCGTAGCAACTTTGGAAATCTTGTCTTGTTGTCAGTGAGTGGGAACATTCTTGTATACAAATAAGAAATTATCTGTGACCTGAACATCTTAGATTCCAGACTAAGATCTCTACCTACAATGATGCATTGTAGCCAAACCTAAAGAAAAGTTTGTGCTGCTGATGTCTCAGTTGAGTAGACTGCCTCTAGTAGCAAACACCTTGTCCATTTTAAAATCACTTCTAAGCCACATACATGCTGTTGTAAGACCAGTTAGTGTTATAGTGCACATATATTTTTGTGTCATAGTGCAGTACTGCTGTGGTGAAAAATGTACTGTAATCCATATGTAAATGTTCAACATGGGTGCACTAGCACACTTGGTCATGTCCTGGGTGGATTGTAGGTTGCACTTTAATACAAAAAGATGTTCACTTTAACCATACCTCTCAACTTTCAGGGGACAGAAAGAGGGACTGCCGCTTGCAAAGTATGCTTTGATAAATTTAAGTATGACAATACTCACCTTGTACTGTGGCCATGACCCCACCCAGCCACTTAGTGCTCTCACACAGTATATACAAGATGCAAATAACCTTCGGCACTTCTGCTGTCAGTTGCTGATACCTTGTATCTTCAGTAAAATGTTTCTGTAACTGGCCCCGCACAGTATAAAGTCCACTTGCAACTCCAACACAATATAATGCCCCTTTGTGATCCCCACACAATATAGTATCCCCTTGTGGCCCCAACATATTATAATGTCTCCCATGAGGCCCTCAACCCAGTGTGTTGTCACCAACACAGTACAAAGTCCCCTTGTGGCCTCCATAAATTATAATTCACCACATGGCCCTCTCACTGTATAGTGTACCATAATCTCACATCACTTATGATATAGTGAAGTCACTACATCAAGGGAGTATATTATACTGTGTGGGGTCACTGGAGCATTATACTATAGGAGGGCTGGGGAACATTATCTATACTGAACTGACCATGGAGCTATTAAGGCATGCAATGTGCTATAGGGGTGACAATAAAGGGAAAATAGTTGGTAATGTGTCGCACTGGTTGCTGAGCAGAAGGCTGTTGGGTGGGCCCCCAGAACAAGTTCCTGGGTAGGCCCTATGCACTTTAGTCTGACACTGTGGAAGTGCACCAGTAACTGCCACAGTAACAGTATGTGAGAGTTTTAGATGCATTATTCATTCTATGGTACATAAACCTTTTGTTGTTGTAAAATAAATTATAGATAAAATCATATATTTTCTCAGCAAAAAAACCCCAAACCACAAATGCCAGATTTGTAACAGGAAATCAGTACAGTACACTAGCTTGTCATATGGCAATCCTCTGATGTGCCCTAGAATCCTCTAGGGTGCCAGCACAACATATTCCAGATCATGAAAGATTTAATAAGATGCTAGGGTTGGTACAAGTCTGCATATTTAATTGTGTGGGTCTGTCCTTCCATGTAGCTTGTGATCTTCTCTAATGCCTAGAGAGATGAACAATATAGGCTGCTCTAGATGTGTTTCTCCTCTCCTAAGGGGTGCGTGACAAATCAGCTGCAGTGTGTTCTTCCACTGGCAGCCAACATGCAGAAAAAGGGCCTTATGAGGTTTTTTGTGGCTGCCCAGGAGAAAACAGAGAGAGCACAGATCAGACCCAGGTGCACTGCAGTAAGCCAAGCAGAAGAGAACAGTTTGTTAATGGGATTCTGAATAATTCACATCACATACACTGATGGTAGGCTTTAAATACAGCCAGGGGATCAGCATATTTATTCCTTAAATAGCAAGGCATGATTTGCTTGGGAAATTCATTAACTTTTCCATTGACTTGGGTTACAATAAAATGTGACACTTAATTCTAGAGAAATCTGTGATGATGCCCTATGTGCAATGGTTAGAGCATCATATCCATTACAAATCTATAACACTAAAGGGAGCTGCCATCTGTCCCTGAATATTGAGTTCAATACCAATAAGCATTCTGGGCAGATGTATTTAATATACATACAACAATACTACAATATTTTAGCATTTTAGCCTGTTAGAGCCCTGCCATACCGTGATTGCCATGGAAATACTTTCTCAGAAGGAGAACATACATATATGTGTGCCTCTGTGTTTACTTGCATGTACGTGTCTGCGTATGTATGAATCACGTATCTGTGTATGTACAGCATCTCGTGCATCATTTGTGCCAGACAGTGAGTAAGCTAATAAATACATTCATAGTGACTTATAATTTTATCATAAAGAGCAATAGTTTGCATTTTATACTAACTTTCAAGTATTTATTGCATGTACTGGCTATTTTAAGCACATATGAACAGATGCACATATGACACACATCTAATTGCAAAAACAATATCCACAAGAGAATCTGCAACATATTGCAGCATCCCTCGGAGAGTTCTATTTGTCAAACAGACGATGGGAGGTAACTGAGCACAAATTACTGCTTTTTCCTACATCCTGCACTTTCCCATAGCAGCAAAGGTACCCAGGCCCCTGCTGAACGTGCTGTATTTACTACACCAGGCCAAAACAAAGCTTCCTTCCAAGATGGCATATGGGAAGTAAACAGGGGAAGGTCTGCTTGCTCGTATCTTCTCAAGCAGATTCTTTATTGAATCCTCCTACTATTTAACATGGTTAAGACATTTGTCAAATAGGTCAATGACTGCCAGATTATTGTGACGAAGAAAGGACATTAGTCATAACTTTACAAACCTGCTTCAATGTGCGTGAATAGATTGTGTATTGCCTGTTTGATAAAAATATATAGATTCTAACAATTAGAAAGATTGACTTCACTTTTTTAAAATTAATAATGTACTAGCTTTTACCCGCGACTTCGTCTGTGGTGTTTGGAGAATTGGGTGGAGACAGACGTGTGAAACTGTCAGAGCATTTGCGAAATCTTGCTATAGAAATCTTTGTATTTTTGGATTTTTTTTTTTTTTTAGGTCAGGTGGTAGATGGTAAACTTGAAATGCGTTTGCGCCACGTTTGATATGGTGTGCCTTTGCGGTTGCATGTAGGCAGTGTAAAGGTGACGGAAAACGCAGACCGGTGAAAACGCGGCGGAACCGCTACCGTAACGTCACGCTCCGCGTAAAAGTAAGCCTAAATGGAGTGCCGCATTACTGCGTGTGAATGGACCGGAATCTTGGTTGTATTACATTCTTCAATAAAAAAGGGACCTATGGATTAAAAAGAATTAGCTTAAAAAACAGGGCTATGGTTTTCGGGAACATGTCCATTGGCGATGTCATGAGGAAGGGACATGTGGTGGAAAGGCGTAGCCGTGCTTTTTCAGTTGATTCTTTGAAGTGGATATGTGACTGGAAGCATTATAGACGCGCACCGTTAAAAAAACGCGGCGGACACGCTCCGTAAGCACGGCAAATTGCGTGGCGCGTAGACTACTTGTGAACTCACCGTGAGAGTGTTTTATACTTGTGTATGTGGTGTAGTGGCGTATTTTATTTATAGGAAGTGTTTTGTGTGACTTTTTGTTTTAGTGCACTTTTGGGGTTTGAACTTACTTGTGTATGTATTGTAGTGGCTTATTTTATTTATAGGAAGGGTTTTGTGTGAATTTTAGTTTTACTGTACTGTTTGGTTTGAACCTGCAATCATGTGATTGCAAGTCCCATAGACGGCAATCCAAGTGTATTGCCGTGTATGGGATATAGAGTGTGTTAGCACTGCGGGAGTCTTCAGTAGGCTCCCGGCTGGGCGCAGAACAGGTCGGCTCCTGCGAGTTCGCAGACAGGAGTCGGTCTGCAACGTAGAAGGTATGGGGGGGAGGGGGTTCGGGAGGGGGGGGTTAACTGTTCATGCTTGCAGTGAAACAGCATTTTGATTGCAGGCATGTTACTATTGAAGGTATGGGGGGGGGGGTAAGTGTGCATGCCTGCAATCAAAGTACATTTTGATTGCAGGCATGAGGTATACCCGGCAAGCAAAGGAGATTGTATGTGTCTTACTATCGCAGCTGGTGTTAGGGCAGCCGCGATGGTAAGATGTGAATGAGCGTGCTCGGAGGCGGGAATATGCTGGCGGCTGGAAGCGAAACAGGTCGGCAGGCAGGAGCCGGCCTGCGAATGAAAGGGTGGGTGGGTTAATGGCGGCCATGAGCAGCGGGGCTCCGCGTGTGGCGGAGACCCGGTTGCTATAGTCACCACAGGTTAGGAATGCAGGAAAGTGGCCACCGTAAGGTGGAGTGTGGCGGGGGATGTGGCGGTGGGCCGTGATGGTTGAGATGGTCGTCCCGTACGCCGTGGGGCACTGTGGAAGAGCTTGTGAGGTGTTTTTTTTTTTATTTTTGAGGGGGGGGGAGTGGTGTTGTTGTAGGCCGGAGGTGATGTGATGTGCCGGATGGCCGGGCGACTGTGGTGAAGGACAGAGGAGGAAGAGCAGGGTAGTTTATGTGTGTGCTGCGAACTTACCGGTGAGTGTGCAGACAGTGAAGGAAAGTTGCCGGGTCGGGGCTTAGTGGCCGTGCGGGCCAGACTGTGTGTGCGCTCTGCGGTCTGATGTGTGCCGTGCGGGCCAGACTGTGTGAAGGCTCTGCGCGGGAACTGTGCATGTGGCGTCATCAGTGAATCAGTGAAGTGCAGTTGGTGTGAGTGGCCAAGCAGTGGCGCACGGCTGATAAGAGAAGATGGCGGTGGCACGCGGCTGATGAGAGAAGATGGCGGTGGCAGAGCGAGACCTTTGTTTTTGGGGTTATGTGAGTGTGTAAGGTGTGGAAATACATGTAAATATGATGGAGTGGGGTTAGGGCTACCGTAGAGGCAACAATATGGAGTGTGAAGGTATTTTGGGGCCGGAAATGCAAGGAAGTGTGTGTGGGGGGCTAGGAGTCCTACTTTTGGGACTGTCCTGCTAAGAAGCCATGTTGTTTAGCGGCACGAAAAGTAGCCTAGGTTTCAATTGCAAGGAATAACTATGTTTCTGGAAAATTTTAGGGAAATCCGTCCAGCCGTTTTAGCGTGATTGAGGAACAAACATCCAAACATCGATATCAGTAATATTAAAACCAGTCAGATTTTGAGGCTGATATGTTAGACGAACAAACAATGGGCAAGCGTAAGCATTCGAGCGACTTTAAGGGGTAGTTCACTCTGGGCAAGTTGGCAGCAGATTTTGATGCGGAATCCACCTCAAAAGCCGCTGCTCCCATTGAATTCAATGGGAGCCGCTCGCTTCTGTTTTTCGCTAGTAGTGGAAAAAAGAAGTGAGCTGCCCTATCTTGCAGCGGGTTCTGCGGCTGAATCAGCCACAGCGTCCACGGCGCAATCAGCTGCAGCGTCAGGGGAGCGAGGCTCCAGCCCATTCATTTGGGCATAATCCATCACGGAATGCCGTGACGGGATGACAGTGCACTGCAATAGCATCCTGTCGTGGCAGCCGCAACGGAATGTGTACACGCAGAACTCCGTGTGAAATAGTCCTAATAATGGTCAGAATACAATAGTCAAATGACTTGGTAAGCAAATCTTGAAAATGGCAGGGTAGGTAGGTTTTGCGTGTTTTTCCCAGTATGCAGTGATTTGTACCTACCAAATGTGGTCCAAGACGGACAGCTGTTGAAGTGGTAACAGATTAATGGGTGCCCAAATGTTGTTGGGAAGGTTAGCTATCCTGGTTTCTGATTCAATCACGCATAAGAGCTGCTGTAGTACACATTTCTGGCCAGAGGTGTAACTTGAAGCTCATGGGTCCCAATGCAAAATCTGAAAATGGGCCCCTACCTATCTTATGCTATTTAAAATATTGGTATATCTTATGTGGTGTAGGGAACTTTGGGGCCCCCTCAGGGTCCAGGGCCTGGTAGAAACTGCTACCTCAGCATCCCCTATAGCTATGCTTCAGTTGCTGGCTGATAAAGTTAATGTCTATGATAGAATGGTAACAACACACAATGCAACACAATTTCTCATATATGGAATAGAGTGCCCATGGTAATCCCTGCCCATCAATAAAAGTAAGAAACATGAGTTTCATAGTATCTTATCCAGACCAGGGAGAAATGGAAGTAGGTGGACTGACCTGATAAATTGAATTTCTAGTCTGAGTTAGAATGTAAATCTACACCAGTTTGTACCTGCCGTAGATTTCCATTTTGGTATTGAGACATCCAACAGCTTTATGAAAGGGCCACAACCTCTTCGTAAATCTCTTGGTGTCTGTGCTAGTTGGGTTGTTTATTAAGAATTGCGAACTGTGTTTAGATTTCTATAAGTGTTAAAAAAGCGATTCCAATGCCCATTTCCTTGTTGTGACCAAATTTTATCATAATTTTGGAAAATCCCTTTAAGTGAAAAGATTTTTTTTAAAATATGTGGTACAAAGCCTACAATTTGGTGAAAAAGAAATTGCCATTGACATTCCCATTGTGCTTCTCAAGAGATCCCTTATACTAATTAGACAATGACCTCCTAACAAGGTCACCCAAGGTATGTTTCTTGCTACCTGCTTGTATTCTCACAAGCTCTGCCTGCACAGTACACCTTTATAGCTTGTATCTGTCTGCGCAGCTTGAATGCCATTAAATGTGTATTATTTACAGGCCCAGTACACATGAAATATACCCACAGTATAGTAATTACATGCAAATTATTATGAGGCTTAACAGTAGCTGAAAATGTAGGTTATCTAGTTATGCAGGGATAATATAGAATCCAGGCATAATATTTGTTGACAGGAATATAAATTGAGAGAGTATCTGCAGGTGTATTAACAATGGCCACAGTGAGAACAGGGACATATCGGGATTACAATCCAGCTCTGAAAATGAGGGTCATTAGTCCTACTTGTCAGTGTCGAGCAGTAAGGGAACTAGTAGGCTCTGATTCATTTCACTCTGGCCTAATATATCTCTACTTTTTCTATAAATTGTCCTTTTCACAGGGAACATCCTATTTCATCCATTGTAGCAAATATATGTTTTATTGGCAAGCTATGGGTGGGAGGGGGATACAGACAGCAGGAAGGTATTGCTTTAACAATTCTCTCTATGGCAGCGATTTTCTCTATAATTTCACAAAGCACTGTATATTTTTATCTGAAAATGCAGAAGTAAACTAGAAACCATTCAAATAACCTACTTTACAAACTGTGATGATAGACTCATCACACATAGGCACTACTTACTGTGCTTTCAGAGATGTTCATCATGGTGCCCTCGAAGGTGCTGCCATGGTACCAGAGCATAGATGTAATTATATAGCCTTAGGATGCTGCCATCAGCATGGGCATAGTGATCATGTTCACAGGTGGCGCAACCGCAACCAGTGCCCAGGGGGTATGGGGTCAATAGTCAGCAGAAAATAACAGGGGCTCTGCAGCTAGCAACATCATATCAGATATCGGGAAAGACTAATAACCATTATCTTCCTTGCAATGACAGTTCAGTTGTGGCTGCTGGGATTGACAGTCGTTGCTGCCTGTACAGTAGTGCATACATATTTTCCAACACTATGCATCCACAAATAGGCACACTTAACAAGCAGTAGAGATGAGTGCCAAATCTGCTGCTGCTGTTGCTGAGTTATCAATGCAAGGGAGACAGCAGTTGAGTTATCAGACTTTTCCCATCCATTGTGCTGATGCTGGATCGGAGAAAAAGTACATCTGGCTGCAGAATCCTTACCCCTAACTCCTTCAACCATCACTGTCAGAGGGAACAGTCTACCCAACCAATGAGCTGTTTGGTGAGAAGAATGGGCATGTCATTGGTACTATTACTAATATCGGTCAAGTTGGTACTAATAGTAATATAGGTGGCAATATGGCAGGCACAGATATAGGATAAAGTCCAAAAAAGAAAGGTTTGGAGCTCACCGTGTGTACTCTGATGTTCCAACCGGGGTGCACGATCAGCTTTCGGGCAACAAAGCAAGTGAAATGGATAATCAACAAGAGATGAAGATCAGCATCACTCCGTGGAAAATGTAGAAAAAGTTCTTTAATCCATATTAAGCGTAAAAAACATACAACAATAAAGAAAAAGTAATGACAAAAAAACACATTAAAAAACGCCGACGCGTTTCAGAACACGCAGTTCCTTAATCATGGCAGATATAGGATAGTATGAGTGGCTCAGTATTAGGTAATAATAATAATTTAATTGATATAGAGCCAATATATTCCGCTGCACTAAAGCATCTATTATGGCACTGTCACAGTTGTGGGGATTGTTGCTAGCACTGTTATGGAGGCACTATCTCTTGCACTGTAATGAGGAGCCAGAAGCTTGTACCTTAGGCAGGCACTGTTATGAGGAGACTATGACTTGTACTCTTTAAAAGGACAGGAAGAGGGACAGTATGTGCCGCAAGTTTAGCTCCACCAACTTCTACATTGACTAAGCCCATTCTCATTAATTTTTCCATGTGCCTACACACAGAATAATGCTCCTACATCACCCTAATATTGTATGCCCCCACATTATAATGTTCCCCTCCAATTGCCCCACAGTATGAAGTCTCTTTCCTGGTGACCCAGTTTAAACTGAGGGAAATGAGAGAAGGAAATTAAACTGGGGCAACTAGAGGGGGACATTAAACCGTGGGGGTAGTTGGAGGGGGACATCAAACCGTGAGGTGTCTTCTCTCGGTCTGTTCAGGGAGCTGTAGGTGCGATGTGAGTGATGTCATCATATCGCGCCTGCAGCTCCCAGGCCTGGAGGACACAAGGATGTGCTGCACACACAAGGAAGTACTTCACACACAATGAAGCAGGAGGTGTCTGCGAATGGCTCCTGCTTCATCACTGTATTTAACTTGTCTGTGTCCAGAGAGAGAGGACACAGATGAGTTGATACCGGGACATACCTACTGATGACCGGGACAGTGGGACAGAACCCAGAATCGGGAACGGTTGAGAGGTATGCTGTAGCTACATTGTTATGGTAGCACTGTGGTATTTTTTTGGAACTATGGCTGACACTTTTGGGAACTTTGCTATGAAGGCTAACTGTGAATGTGTTTATCAATTTGTTTATTCAAAGTCAATGAAACCTCCCTTGTACGCCATAGAACTCCCCATTATACCCTATGAACACATTTAGTGCATACATCAGGGGATTGTGCCAGCATTTACACAAGCCATGAACTAAACAGCTCAGCTAACCTTGGATTATCTGACTGACCAAGCAGGTGGGGGTTAGGCAGTTGGCAGAGAGAAAATGCACCACTGGCATATATAATCAAAGCACAGGAAGTATTTTGCTGAAGTCACAGCGAGTAGGGGTACACAAAAAGTGTATCATTTTTAGCTATAACGTAGTGATCTTCAAACCATCAGGTCTTAAATGTTCCTGTATTACTGTATGACCAACCTGCGCACTCTCAACTGGCAGCCCAGTTACTACTTATGAATATTAAATACTAGAGATGAGCGAACAGTGTTCTATCGAACACATGTTCGATCGGATATCAGGGTGTTCGCCATGTTCGAATCGAATCGAACACCGCGTGGTAAAGTGCGCCAAAATTCGATTCCCCTCCCACCTTCCCTGGCGCCTTTTTTGCACCAATAACAGCGCAGGGGAGGTGGGACAGGAACTACGACACCGGGGGCATTGAAAAAAATTGGAAAAAGTCATTGGCTGCCGAAATCAGGTGACCTCCATTTTAGACGAATAGTGGATTTCAAATCCGGGTCATATGAGAATGTGAACTTTGTGACTATGAGACAGGGATAGCTGTACAGGCAGGGATAGCTAGGGATAACCTTTATTTAGGGGGGAATGTTATTAAAAATAACTTTTTGGGGCTCTATCGGGTGTGTAATTGTGATTTTTGTGAGATAAACTTTTTCCCATAGGGATGCATTGGCCAGCGCTGATTGGCCGAATTCCGTACTCTGGCCAATCAGTGCTGGCCAATGCATTCTATTAGCTTGATGAAGCAGAGTGTGCACAAGGGTTCAAGCGCACCCTCGGCTCTGATGTAGCAGAGCCGAGGCTGCACAAGGGTTCAAGCGCACCCTCGGCTCTGATGTAGCAGAGCCGAGGGTGCACAAGGGTTCAAGTGCACCCTTGGCTCTGCTACATCAGAGCCGAGGGTGCGCTTGAACCCTTGTGCAGCCTCGGCTCTGCTACATCAGAGCCGAGGGTGCGCTTGAACCCTTGTGCACACTCTGCTTCATCAAGCTAATAGAATGCATTGGCCAGCGCTGATTGGCCAATGCATTCTATTAGCCCGATGAAGTAGAGCTGAATGTGTGTGCTAAGCACACACATTCAGCACTGCTTCATCACGCCAATACAATGCATTAGCCAGTGCTGATTGGCCAGAGTACGGAATTCGGCCAATCAGCGCTGGCTCTTCTGGAGGAGGCGGAGTCTAAGATCGCTCCACACCAGTCTCCATTCAGGTCCGACCTTAGACTCCGCCTCCTCCGGCAGAGCCAGCGCTGATTGGCCGAAGGCTGGCCAATGCATTCCTATGTGAATGCAGAGACTTAGCAGTGCTGAGTCAGTTTTGCTCAACTACACATCTGATGCACACTCGGCACTGCTACATCAGATGTAGCAATCTGATGTAGCAGAGCCGAGGGTGCACTAGAACCCCTGTGCAAACTCAGTTCACGCTAATAGAATGCATTGGCCAGCGCTGATTGGCCAATGCATTCTATTAGCCCGATGAAGTAGAGCTGAATGTGTGTGCTAAGCACACACATTCAGCTCTACTTCATCGGGCTAATAGAATGCATTGGCCAGCGCTGATTGGCCAGAGTACGGAACTCGACCAATCAGCGCTGGCTCTGCTGGAGGAGGCGGAGTCTAAGGTCGGACCTGAATGGAGACTGGTGTGGAGCGATCTTAGACTCCGCCTCCTCCAGCAGAGCCAGCGCTGATTGGCCGAATTCCGTACTCTGGCCAATCAGCACTGGCTAATGCATTGTATTGGCGTGATGAAGCAGTGCTGAATGTGTGTGCTTAGCACACACATTCAGCTCTACTTCATCGGGCTAATAGAATGCATTGGCCAATCAGCGCTGGCCAATGCATTCTATTAGCTTGATGAAGCAGAGTGTGCACAAGGGTTCAAGCGCACCCTCGGCTCTGATGTAGCAGAGCCGAGGCTGCACAAGGGTTCAAGCGCACCCTCGGCTCTGATGTAGCAGAGCCGAGGGTGCACTTGAACCCTTGTGCACCCTCGGCTCTGCTACATCAGAGCCGAGGGTGCGCTTGAACCCTTGTGCAGCCTCGGCTCTGCTACATCAGAGCCGAGGGTGCGCTTGAACCCTTGTGCAGCCTCGGCTCTGCTACATCAGAGCCGAGGGTGCGCTTGAACCCTTGTGCAGCCTCGGCTCTGCTACATCAGAGCCGAGGGTGCGCTTGAACCCTTGTGCAGCCTCGGCTCTGCTACATCAGAGCCGAGGGTGCGCTTGAACCCTTGTGCACACTCTGCTTCATCAAGCTAATAGAATGCATTGGCCAGCGCTGATTGGCCAATGCATTCTATTAGCCCGATGAAGTAGAGCTGAATGTGTGTGCTAAGCACACACATTCAGCACTGCTTCATCACGCCAATACAATGCATTAGCCAGTGCTGATTGGCCAGAGTACGGAATTCGGCCAATCAGCGCTGGCTCTTCTGGAGGAGGCGGAGTCTAAGATCGCTCCACACCAGTCTCCATTCAGGTCCGACCTTAGACTCCGCCTCCTCCAGAAGAGCCAGCGCTGATTGGCCGAATTCCGTACTCTGGCCAATCAGCACTGGCTAATGCATTGTATTGGCGTGATGAAGCAGTGCTGAATGTGTGTGCTTAGCACACACATTCAGCTCTACTTCATCGGGCTAATAGAATGCATTGGCCAATCAGCGCTGGCCAATGCATTCTATTAGCTTGATGAAGCAGAGTGTGCACAAGGGTTCAAGCGCACCCTCGGCTCTGATGTAGCAGAGCCGAGGCTGCACAAGGGTTCAAGCGCACTCTCGGCTCTGATGTAGCAGAGCCGAGGCTGCACAAGGGTTCAAGCGCACCCTCGGCTCTGATGTAGCAGAGCCGAGGCTGCACAAGGGTTCAAGCGCACCCTCGGCTCTGATGTAGCAGAGCCGAGGCTGCACAAGGGTTCAAGCGCACCCTCGGCTCTGATGTAGCAGAGCCGAGGGTGCACAAGGGTTCAAGTGCACCCTCGGCTCTGCTACATCAGAGCCGAGGGTACGCTTGAACCCTTGTGCAGCCTCGGCTCTGCTACATCAGAGCCGAGGGTGCGCTTGAACCCTTGTGCACACTCTGCTTCATCAAGCTAATAGAATGCATTGGCCAGCGCTGATTGGCCAATGCATTCTATTAGCCCGATGAAGTAGAGCTGAATGTGTGTGCTAAGCACACACATTCAGCACTGCTTCATCACGCCAATACAATGCATTAGCCAGTGCTGATTGGCCAGAGTACGGAATTCGGCCAATCAGCGCTGGCTCTGCTGGAGGAGGCGGAGTCTAAGATCGCTCCACACCAGTCTCCATTCAGGTCCGACCTTAGACTCCGCCTCCTCCAGCAGAGCCAGCGCTGATTGGTCGAGTTCCGTACTCTGGCCAATCAGCGCTGGCCAATGCATTCTATTAGCCCGATGAAGTAGAGCTGAATGTGTGTGCTTAGCACACACATTCAGCTCTACTTCATCGGGCTAATAGAATGCATTGGCCAATCAGCGCTGGCCAATGCATTCTATTAGCGTGAACTGAGTTTGCACAGGGGTTCTAGTGCACCCTCGGCTCTGCTACATCAGATTGCTACATCTGATGTAGCAGTGCCGAGTGTGCATCAGATGTGTAGTTGAGCAAAACTGACTCAGCACTGCTAAGTCTCTGCATTCACATAGGAATGCATTGGCCAGCCTTCGGCCAATCAGCGCTGGCTCTGCCGGAGGAGGCGGAGTCTAAGGTCGGACCTGAATGGAGACTGGTGTGGAGCGATCTTAGACTCCGCCTCCTCCAGAAGAGCCAGCGCTGATTGGTCGAGTTCCGTACTCTGGCCAATCAGCACTGGCCAATGTATTTCTATGGGGAAAAGTTAGCTTGCGAAAATCGCAAACTGACAGGGATTTCCATGAAATAAAGTGACTTTTATGCCCCCAGACATGCTTCCCCTGCTGTCCCAGTGTCATTCCAGGGTGTTGGTATCATTTCCTGGGGTGTCATAGTGGACTTGGTGACCCTCCAGACACGAATTTGGGTTTCCCCCTTAACGAGTTTATGTTCCCCATAGACTATAATGGGGTTCGAAACCCATTCGAGCACTCGAACAGTGAGCGGCTGTTCGAATCGAATTTCGAACCTCGAACATTTTAGTGTTCGCTCATCTCTATTAAATACCATTAATAAAGAAACTATTTGACATTGACAGAATGAAGTGTAAAGAATCACTGTTGTGACCAAAATGTACAATAATTAGAATAGTATTGGCTAGGATGAACACAGTGTTTGCTGAGGATTTCTTTGTAATAATCTGGATTAGAGACAGTTTACCTGCTATTTGCTTTGTTGATATATGACTATGGAACTGTAAATGTGTTTCGGGTTTTGGAGAACATCAGATTCAAAGACGTGACCGACAAGATTTATATTGGTGGCATCAATTACTGTTAAGATGAAAGGATGAGTAATGAATCATAAAGTATAGCTATAAAGAACATTGACCAGGCCAGTTGTAATTTCATTTCAATACTTCTACCTTCTTACAGAATAAAATGTTTGCAGCAGTTTTCAAGAGTTGAAGCAGTCAAGGATGCTTTAAATATAATACATATCAGGCTCAGTTTTCCCTGTATGACACTAAGAATGGCCTGTTGTTATGGAATTTCCAATGCAGAAATTTTCAATATTTTCAGAAAACTGGAAGATAATAGAGAGAAGTAGAATAAACTTAATTTCGCATAGCGCTGGGACATAGAATCTAAGGCTGAGTTCACAAAGAGTTTTTTGGTCAGGATTTTGAGGCAGAATCTGCCTCAAAATCCTCCTTCAAAAAACACCTCACCATGCAATCCTATGTTTTTTCCTATCACTAGCGGAAAAAAGAAGCCACATGTCTATTCTTCAGGCCTTTTCTGCCTGAAAAAAATCAATGCAAGTCAATGGGAAGCGGAAAATCCGCCTCGCGGTTTTTGGACACCTTTTTTGACACAGAATTGTCAAAACCGCCTCAAAAACTGCGAGGCAGATTTTCCACCTCCCATTGACTTGCAATGATTTTTTTCAGGCGGAATACGCCTCAAAAAACACCACAGGAATTTTACTGAGTAGATTTTTCCTGACCAAAATCCTGATCAAAAAACTCTGTGTGAACTCAGCCTAAGGCTGCCCAAACGACCTCAACAGAGCCTGCCGCAAGGCCAGATGGTCTTTGCAGGATCTGAGGCCCAGAAGCTTAGGGCAAGAAGTAGATGTACTACAAAACTGAAATCAAATCAGAATCCAACAACCCACAAGACAGGTGAGTGGAATCAAAGGGAACCTAAATCAAAAAGCAAGCAGAAATCCAGTAAACAAGTCAGAAGTACAGCAAACAAACAGATACAGAAGCCTAACTAGCAAGTATTAATTAATAGCAGGCACCTTTAGAGTTGAGAAGAGACTGGGCTTCATTGCCAAATCGTGGACACTTATCCCCTATCCACAGAGCAGGGGAAAAGTGCCCGATCACCGGGTCCCAAAGTGATCAGGGGAACTGGGGATGCTTTATTCATCTCTATGGGGCTGTAGTCCCAGCAACCCATACATATGAATGGAGCTCCGATTATGCAAGCACACTGGTGCTCCAATCACAAGTAGGCCTTAGGGGAACTTTTATATAGTGATATTTCTCATATACTTTCTTATGGTAGAGTTGGAAGGGACCTCAAGGGCCATCGGGTCCAACCCCCTGCGAGTGCAGGTTTTCCTAAATCATCCCAGCTATATGTTTATCCAGATTCCGCTTGAAGATTTCCATTGATGGAGCGCCCACCACCTCCCGTGGCAGCCTATTCCACTCTCTCACTACCCTCACTGTCAGAAAGTTTTTCCTAATGTCTAATCTGTATCTCTTTCCCTTTAGTTTCATCCCATTGCTTCTTGTACTTCCTTGTGCTAATGAGAATAGGGTAGATCCCTCTGCACTGTGACTACCTTTCAGATATTTGTAGACTGCTATTAAATCTCCCCTCAGCCTTCTCTTCTGCAAACTAAACAGTCCCAGTTCTTTTAGCCGCTCCTCATAGGACATGGTTTGCAGACCTTCCACCATTTTGGTTGCTCTTCTCTGGACTTGCTCCAATATATCGATGTCTTTCTTGAATTGAGGCGCCCAGAACTGTACACAGTATTCCAGGTGTGGTCTGACCAGGGAAGAGTACAGCGGAATAATGACCTCTCTTGATCTAGATTCAATGCTTGTTTTAATACATCCCAGAATTTTATTAGCCTTTTTTGCAGCAGCACCGCACTGTTGGCTCATGTTGAATTTGTGATCTACTATTATGCCCAAGTCCTTTTCCCCTATGCTATCACTTAGTTCTATTCCTCCCATACTATATACTGTATGTTTTTTACATTTCTGTTACCCAGATGTAGAACTTTGCATTTGTCCCTGTTAAATCCCATTTTGTTCACCTCAGCCCATTGTTCCAGTGTGTCTAAGTCCTTTTGAATACACTCTCTCTCCTCTCTAGTGTTGGCTATTCCTCCTATCTTCGTATCATCTGCAAATTTTATGAGTTCCCCAATAATTCCATCGTCCAGATCATTTATAAAGATATTAAAAAGTACTGGGCCCAGAACAGAGCCCTGCGGCACCCCGCTTTTGACTTTCTTCCAGTTCGATGTGTAGCCATTTAGTATTACTCGTTGTGCCCGATCATTAACCGGTTAAGGACCGCCGTACGTAAATTTACGGCCTGCGGTCCAGGTACCTAAAGACCGGACTATTGTAAAAATACGTCCTGTCTTTAGGTACCTTCTTGGCGGGGGGAGGGGTGCGGGGAGGACGGGGGTTAGGTGTTACTAACACCTAACCCCTTCCTCAATAACGTCCAGTCGGAACTGAGTCCGACTGGACGTTTTAACCCTTTCGATCGCGCCGTGAAACATCACGGCGCGATCGAAAGGCATCCGCCGACAATTGAAGTTGATCGGCACCCCCCGCGGCGAGATCGGGGGGTGCCGATAGCAGTAAAAGGTAGTCTGGGGTCTGGCCAGTGACCCCAGACTGCCCGGAGCCCCCACATACCTGGTGATCCTGCCAGGACCTTCTGATGTCAGGCTGTGCGTCTACACAGCCTGACATCCTGCTACGGAATGCCATGTGGGACACCTGCATGCTGTGTCTCACATGGCATTCTATATCAGCAAAGTATTGCTGATTGAAGTGTCCTAAATGGACACATGAAAAAGTAAAAAAAAATGAAAAAAAAAATAAAATGAAGTGTATGAAAAAAATTAATAAAGTTATAAAGCCCAAAAATCCCTTTTTCTCAATAGAAAATGAATTATATAAAAAAAGAACTAAAAAGTAATAAAAACAATGCATATTTGGTATTGTCGCGTCCGTAACAATCTGTACAATAAAACTGAAATAATATTTAATGTACACGGCGAACGCCGGAAAAAAAAAACGGAAAAAACTCGCCGGAAGTAATGATTTTTCGCCATCTCACCATACAAAATATGCTATAAAAAGTGATCAAAAAGTCATATGCATCCGACAACAGTACCAATAAAAAGCGCAGGTTGTCCTGCAAAAAATAAGCCCTCAACCAACTCTGTCAACCGAAAAATAAAAATGTTACGCCTCTTAGGGTGAATTCACACTGAGTAAACGCTAGCTTATTCTGAACGTAAAACACGTTCAGAATAAGCGGCGTCTAAAGCAGCTCCATTCATTTCTATGGGAGCGGGGATACGAGCGCTCCCCATAGAAATGAATGGGCTGCTTCTTTCACTCCGTGCAGTCCCATTGAAGTGAATGGGGAGTGCCGGTGTGTACGCTCCGGCATGAGCAGAGCTTGCCGTATACGCCGGCACTCCCCATTCACTTCAATGGGACTGCACGGAGTGAAAGAAGCAGCCCATTCATTTCTATGGGGAGCGCTCGTATCCCCGCTCCCATAGAAATGAATGGAGCTGCTTTAGACGCCGCTTATTCTGAACGTGTTTTACGTTCAGAATAAGCTAGCGTTTACTCAGTGTGAATGCACCCTTAGAAGATGCGATGCAAAAAACATTGATTTATGTCCCCAAATGTGTTTTTCCTCTGCAGAACTAGTAACACATAAAAAAATAATATAAATGAGGTATCGCCGTAACCGTACCGACCCGCAGAATAAAGGGAACATGTTACTTATACTGTACGCTGCATGGTGTAAAATTAAAAAAGTAAAACTCAATGCCAGGATTGATTTTTTTTTTTTTAAATCCAGCAAAAAAGGGTTAATAAAATGTATTCAATAAGATGTAGACACCCAAAAATGGTGTCATTACAAAATGCATCTCATCCCGCAAAGAATAAGCCCTTATATGGCCACGTCACCAGAAAAATAAAGAAAATATAGCATCTCACAATGTGAAGACAAAAACCCTCAAAAATCGCCAAATTATTAGAACACAACTGGCTGCGTCAGGAAGGGAATATATAAGCTGTGTGAGCGGATATCAGGGGACACCCCAGATTTACAGCTTATGAGGGAACAGACACCAGAAGTGACCCCTAAAGTGACCCCCAGAGTGACTCCCCCAATCATAGGAGCTACGGGGACATAGTAGGGAATTTGGGGTTTGCAATGTTCTCCGCACAGCTTGCATATTCCCTCTTCGCCATCCGCTGTGCAGTCACGTCTGGGATACTAATACTCACTACACCCCCTGATAAATTCTTTGAGGGGTGCAGTTTTCAAAATGGGGTCACTCCTGGTACCCCATGGAATCCACTTTTCTGGTACCTTACAGGCTCTACAAACATGACATGGCATCCAGATACCAAACATCTGAATCTGTACTCCAAAAGCCGCATCGCGCTCCTTCCCTTCTGCGCCCTGCTGTACGTCCAAACTGCAGTTTATGACACATGTATGACACATGTATGACACTGGTGTACCCCGGATAACAGACATAATGTCATATGTGGGTATAAACTGATATTAGGGCACAGCCGGACACAGAAGGGAAGAAGGGTCATTTGGTTTTTGGAGCACAGACGGTTTGGTTTTTGGATGCCATGACACTTTTGTAGAGCTGAAACGCCAGTAAAGTGGAATCCCCTGATATGTGACCTTATTTTGGAAACTACACCCCTGAAGGATTTCTCCAGGGGTACAGAGAGCATTTTTAACCCCTAAGTGTTGCTATAACTTATTATCCATAAATGAATACGAAGCGGATTGTGAGAGGTGAAAATGACCATTTTTCCAGGAATACGTCCTTTCAGTGCCTAATATATTGTGCCCGCCTTGTATCAGAGATGAACGCTCTAAAAGCTGTTGTGCCTGGGATACCCGTTTAACAGTTTTTGGAGTGTCTCTGCTGACATAAGTTGGGCACAACATGTTGCACACTGAAATGGCAAATCTGTAAAATTTTCATTTTTAACTTCTCTATCAGTTGCGATTTCATTTCTGGAAACTAAATAAATGCAACACTCAAGGGTTAAAAATTCTCGCTACACCACTTGATAAATCCCATCAGTGGGGTAGTGTCCAAAATAGGGTGACATGTCTGCGGATTCCACTTTATTGGCAATTCAGGGGCTTTGCAAAAGTGGCATGACGTCCAAAAACCAAACTGTGCTCCAAAAACCAAAATAGCGCTCCTTCCCTTCTGTCCCCGGCTGTGCCCAAACAGCCATTTCTACCCACATATGGTATTAAGTCCGTTATCCGGGGTACACCAGTGTCATACATGTGGGCATACACTGCTATTTGGGTACCCAGCAGGGTGCAGATGTGAAGGAGCAATATGTGCTTTTGGAGTGCAGATTTAGATTCTTCGTTTTTGGACACCATGTCACTTTTGCAGAGACCCTAAAATTGCCCCTACAAAATGGGGTCACTTCTTGGTGAATTCCAGTTTACTGGAACCTCCAGGGCTCTGCAAAAACATCATGGCGCCCAGAGGGTCCCTCTAAATCTGTACCCCAAAAGCTAAAACGCACAGTGGTCCTTCCCGTCTGAGCCCTGCTGTGTGCCCAAGCAGCAGTTTACACCCACATATATAATTTTTTGACCCCCGGGATGGCCCACTTAATAGTTTTAGGAGTGCAGGTCTCTGACAACACAAAGTGGGTGCAACGTATTGGGCACCGAAATGGCATATTTTTAAAAATTTCAATTTTCATTTTGTACATTAATTTTTGGGAAGCATTTTAGGCTCACAATGATAATACCCCTTGATACATTCCTTGACAGGTGTAGTTTCTAAAATGGGGTCACTTTTGAGGGGTTTCCATTGTATTGATACTTTAGGGGCTTTTCAAATGCGACATGGCCCCTGAAAACTATTCCAGCAACATCTGCCCTCCAAAATCCAAATAGCGCTCTTTCCATTCTGACCCCCACCATGTACCCATACAGCAGATTATGACCACATATGGGGTATTGCCGTGTTCAGAAGAAATTGTGTAACAAACTGTGGGGGGCTTTTAATTCTTAAACTATTTGCAAAATTAAAACTATGGCGCTAAATGGACGATTTATTGGGAAAAAAAGTAATTTTTCATTTTCACGTCCCAATGTTAATAAAATCTGTGAAACACCTGTGAGGCCAAAATACTCACTCTACCCCTAGACAAATTCTATGAGGGGTGTAGTTTCCAAAATGGGGTCACTTATAGGGGGTTTCCACTGTATTGGTGCTTTAGGGGCTCTGCAAATGCGACATGGGACCTGAAAAATATTCCAGCAAAATCTGCCCTCCAAAAGCCAAATAGCCCTCTTTCCATTCTGAGCCCCGCCATGTTCCCATACAGCAGATTATGACCACATATGGGGCATTTCTGTGTTCAGGAGAATTTTTGTAACGAACTTTAGGGAGCTTTTTCTCCTTTATCCTCTTGTGAAAATTAAAAATTTGGGGCTAATTTGACAGTTTGTTGGAAAAAAAGTAATTTTTCATTTTCATGGCCCAATGTTAATAAAATCTGTGAAACAGCTGTAGGGTCAAAATGCTCACTCTACCCTTTAATATGTTCTGTGGGGGGTGTAGTTTCCCAAATGGGGTCACTTTTAGGGGGTTTCCACTGTATTGGTTCTCTAGGGGCTCTGCTAATGCGACATGGCACCTAAAAATTATTCCAGCAAAATCTGCCATCCAAAAGCAAAATAGCGCTCCTTCCATTCTGAGCCCCGCCATGTTCCCATACAGCAGATTATAGCCACATATGGGGTATTGCCGTGTTCAGGAGAAATTGTTTAACAAACTGTGGGGGGCTTTTACTCCTTTAACCCCTTGTGAAAATGAAAACTTTGGAGATAAAGTGACATTTTAGTAATTTTTCATTTACACATCCCAATGTTAGTAAAATCTGTGAAACAACTGTAGGGTCTAAATGCTGACTATACCCCTTGATGAATTCTGTGAGGGGTGTGGATTCTAAAATGGGGTCACTTTTGGGGGGTTTCCATTGTTTTGGTACTCTAGGGTCTCTGCAAATAAGGCATGGCGCTGAAAATTATTCCAGCAAAATCTGCTGTTCAAACACCCAGTGTCGCTCCTTCCCTTCCATGCACTGCCGTGTGCCCAAAAATCAGTTTACGCCCACATATGGGGTATTTCTGTGCACGGGAGAAATTGCACAATAAACTGTCAGATGCATTTTCTCCTTTAACCCTTTGTGAATGTGTTAATTTTGGGTCTAAATGAATGTATTAGTGAAAAAAAATGAAATTTCTAAATTTCACTGCCATATTATTTTTATTCTTATGAAATGCTTAAAGGGTTAACAAACATCCCAAATGCTGTTTTGAATAATTTGAGGGGTGCAGTTTTGAAAATGGGGTAATTTATGGGGGTTTCTATTATACAGGCCTTTATAATTACTTTCAGAACTGAAGTGGTCCCTAAAAAATTGGTTTGGAGAATTTTCTTGTAAATCTGGAAAATTGCTGTTACACTTGTAAGCCTTGTGACGTCCAAAATAAATTAAAAGACAATCAAAAGATGATGCCAATATAAAGCAGAGATATGGGAGATAATATTTATTCATGTATTTGGATGGTATGACTATCTGCCTGAAAAGCAGAGAATTTCACATTTTGAAAATTGCAATTTTTTTCAAATTTCCATCAAATTTCCTAGTTTTTTTATAAATAAATGCAAAAATATTGATTAGTGTTTACCACTAACATGAAGTATAATGTGTTACGAGAAAACAATCTCAAATTCATTTGTGTAAGTTAAAGCGTCTCAAAGTTATTGCCATTTAAAGTGACACATGTCAGTTTTGAAAAAAGAGGCCTGGTCTTTAACATACTTTTGGGCCTGGTCCTTAACCGGTTAAGCCAGTTGTGAATCCACCTAACTGATTTTTTGTCAAAGCCATACTTAATCATTTTTTCAATAAGAAGGTTATGTGATACTTTATCAAATGCCTTACTGAAGTCAAGATATACTATGTCCACGGCATTCCCTTGGTCCAACCATTCAGTGATTTTGTTGTAGAAGGAAATCAGGTTAGTCTGACAAGATTTATTGGTCATAAAGCCGTGCTGGCTCTGGTTAATTAATGCCTTCCCATCCAGGTACCGAAGTAAATGTTCCTTGACAATTTGCTCAAAGATTTTTCCTGCTATCGAGGTCAGACTTACCGGCCTGTAATTTCCTGGATTGTCCCTTTTCCCCTTTTTGTAGATGGGGACAACATTTGCCCTTTTCCAATCTAAAGGGACCACTCCTGTTTCCCATGACTTACCGAAGATTATAGCAAGGGGTTCTGTTATTTCCTCTGCTATCTCTTTCAGGACTCTAGGGTGTAAATCATCTGGTCCTGGGGACTTGGTTTCCTGTAACTTGGCTAAGTGCTCTCTTACCAGACCTTCGCTTATAGTCAGCTTGGAGTCCTCCTTCCCCTCATCTCCATCACCATTAATGTCGATATTTCCATTAGTTTCTTGGGAGAAGACGGATACAAAATATGAATTTAGTAGCTCCACCTGCTGTTCCACCATGTTAACTGTTTCTCCTTTGTCATTCTTCAGGACTCCAATTGTCTCCTTCACTTTTCTTTTGCTTTTAACATATCCCCAAAATCCTTTTACCTTACTCTTTGCCTCTTTTGCAAGCTTCAATTCGTGTTCAGCCTTAGCTCCTTTGATGCATGTCTTGCAGAGTCTGCAGACTGCTGTGTACTCTTCCTTAGGTATAGTTCCCATCTTCCACTTTTTGTATGTTTCCTTTTTCCTTTTTAGCAGGTTATGTAATTTTTTGGTCATCCATCCTGATATTTTTAGGTGCTTCCCATTTTTCTTCCTTCTAGGTATTGTTAGTTCCTGTGCTTTAATGATTTCCCTACGGAAGATTTCCCACCCTTCATGTGCATTTTTGTGCTTAAGAATTTTGCACCATGGAATTCTGCTAACCCTTGCCTTCAGGCTCTTGAAGTTTGCCCTGCTAAAGTCGAGCCTTGAAGTCTGTGTCTTCTCAGGTCTTCTTCTTCTTGCAACCCCAAACTCAAGTATAGCATGATTGCTGAATCCCAGTGTCCCTGCTACCCGTAGTCCCTTAACCATGTGCTCTTTGTTGGTTAGGACTAGGTCCAAAATGGATGTTCCTCTTGTGTTTTCTTCTACTAGCTGGGCAATGAAGTTGTCTGCTAGAGAGGATAAAAATTTGATTGAGCCTTTACTCTTGGCTGTGTGGGTTTCCCAATGAATGTCAGGGTAATTGAAGTTTCCCATGATCACTATTTCATGTTTCTTTGAGAGCGTGGTCATTTGCTGTGAAAAAATCTCATCCATGTCTTCTGTCTGTCCTGGTGGTCTGTAATAAACGCCTAGTATGATGTCCTTATCATTGTTTTTCCCTTGAATTACTACCCAAATAATTTCCAGTAGATTATCATTCTGTAAAACTGTAATTTCTGTGGAGATGTGTTCTTTTTTAACATACAATGCAACTCCACCCCCTCTTTTATTAGTTCTATTCTTTTTGAATACGTTGTATCCTTCCATCTGTATGTTCCAATCATGCATTTCGTTCCACCAGGTTTCTGTGATGCCGATGACGTCATAGTTTTCCTTGTGTATCATCAGCTCTAGTTCTCCTTGTTTGTTTCCCTTGCTTTGTGCGTTTGTGTAAAAACATTTCAGATTGTGCTCTGTTGTATACTTTTTCGTAATTTCCTTCTGAGTATCCTGTCTTGGGTCCACTTTACCACATCTAGTAATCTTGTTTAGTATGTCTTTTAGCTGCATGTTCTTGTCTTTCTTTTTTCTTCCCATCCCCTCTTCTTCTAGTTTAAATCCCTTCTGATGAGTGTGGCAAGTCTTCTGGCAAATATGTTTTTCCCAGGTTTTGTGAGATGTATCCCGTCTCTAGCAAGGAGTCCATCGTAGAGGTAATTCACGCCATGGTCCAAAAATCCAAATCCTTGCTCTCTGCACCACCGTCGAAGCCAGGTGTTTACCTCTAGTATTCTATTCCATCTCCTGATGCCATGACCATCAACTGGGAGGATTGATGAGAATACTACCTGCGCATCCAGTTCCTTCACTGTCTTCCCCAAATTTTCAAAGTCTTTATAGATAGTTGGTAAATCATTTTTAAATCATCAGTAGGAATGGGTAGTCGTCCTTGGAGCTGAGGAGGCTTGGTATACTATCGGCCACATCCTTGATTTTTGCTCCTGGGAGGCAGCATACTTCTCGTGCGGTTAAGTCTGGCCTGCAGACAGCTGCCTCTGTGCCTCTTAGCAGTGAGTCACCCATAACCACTACTCTTCTTCTCTTCTTTGCAACACCATTTCTTGTTGCTCCTGATTGTTTCTGGGTGACTTTTGTTTCTTCTTTTGCTGATAGGTTATTTTTGTCATTTTCATCCGCCTGCATGAGAGTTTCATATCGGTTACTTAGCTGTGTGAGTGGTGATGGCCTTGTGATCCATTTGCATCTCTTGGTCACATGTGTCCAGTTTTCTGCCTCTGTAGGTTCTCTCAAGTATTCTTCCCTTACTGTATTCGGGGGACTTGCATCAGTCTCTGCAACTGTAGGCTCTCTAGCACTTTCATCCCCTACTGTGTTCTGGAGGCTTGCTTCAGCTTCATCAATGAAGACCTCACTTTCTTTGATGCTTCTCAATGTCACTATTCTTTCTTCCAACCTCTGCACTTTTTCTTCTAAAAGGGCCACTAGTTTACATTTCATACAGGTGAAGTTGGCTTTATGGTCCGGCAGATCTGTAAACATATAGCAAGTGTTGCAGCTCACCATGTGGGTTTTCTCCTCTTCCATGTTGCTCATTAAATTTGGATGAATGATCTTGTATATGTTTTTTTTTTTCTTTTTTTCTTTTTCTCGTCTGACGCCGTCTAACCAGCGAGACCCAGCAATTCCCAGCAATCGATAAGATTAAGGCGACTCTTCTCCTCTTCCCAGAATGCACCAGAAATATTCAGATGAGCTTCCAATCCCAGGTTTCTCTATAGCGATCTGACACTTATCCCTTGTCCTATGGATAGTGGATAAATGTCCATAAGAGAACAACCCCTTTAAATTCCCATCCTCAGCATTGCTTAGTTCAGCATAACAGAGCTCTGATAGCTGCAGAAGGCTTCATATGTTTTAATAGCAACCTTCAGGCAACAGCAGCAAACATTGCTACACAATGAGATTCCTAACACCAGCATCCAGTATAAAGGGTTAAGAATATGTCTCTTATATGATCTGATAAGGGGCATAGCTATAGGGGAGCATCATTAGCAGTTGCTATGGAACATCCTGCACCAAAGGTCCCTCTGCCACATAAAATATACAATTATTATCTACGGCACAGGGTAGGTAGGGGCCCCTTTACAAATTTCGCAATAAGGCCCAGGAGCTTCAAGTTACACATCTGATCCTGACTAATGACTCTCACTTTGGAGAATCTAACCTGTCTATGTGTTAAAAAGCCAGTCATTGAAGCAGCTGATGAAAACCCAAAAAATCAGAGGTTTGTTAAGGTATTTGGAGACTTGTGGTGATCTTCATGGAACACTTACTAGATGCAGATATACATCAGAACTGGAGCCCTGCCCATATATTTATCCTCCCCATAAATTGTCCACAAAGCTCTCTGTAGCCACATGACAACTCCTCCACTAGACCTGCTGGTCCATTCATAAATCACACTAGATTTAGTGGAAGAAATGGCCACGGAAATAGATCACAAGCAAATAGTTTAACAGCAAAGAACATGAAGCAGGCTGTTTTACCATGTAGAGACTGAGTATCCTGCCAAAATGGGCTTATTACACTGAAAGTAGGAATTATTCATAATTATCTATGTGTTGCTATATTTTATGTATTATCCAGCATGTCACTTTCATTTCAGTGTGGAATTAAAATAATGTTAGAAGTCTATATGACACCAAAAATTCCTGAAAAGCAGATTAAATCCAGATTGCTAAAAATAAAAATCACTTTATTTCATATTAATCAGAAAGGATACAATATGATTGAGATGGAAAATCACCCCACATACTGGACTATCGCCCTAAATATGCACAGCTGAAAAGTATGTAAATATATATGAGACCAATGTATAATAGTACAGTACAACACAATGTACGAAGCCAAATCCAAGTACATATCACTATAATGTTATCACATAAAATGCCATCAATAAATAAATTAATAGATTAGCCGGAGATAAGTCCAAAAGTGCATTTCTATGACTTTCTTACGGGCTTCGTTTTTTTGGAATTCACTCTGCAGCCAAAATGACATGTCATCTGTATGCTATGTTTCAATATGATTCTTGGAATACCAGAATATGATTTAACAAAAATCTAAAACTTTACAAAAAATTTTTTTCGAAAAGCCACCATATTCTGACACATATAACCTTTTTATATTTCCATTTACAGAGATGTATAGGGTGTCTTTTTTTTGGAGGGTCATGTGTAATTTTTAGTTATACCATATTGAGGAATGTCTTTTGCTTTGATAACTTTTTATTCTGATTTTTCTGCAAAAAAAACAGCTGTTTGGCACTTTTGCTTTTTTTTTTTTTTTCTCCACTACGACATTCACCATACAGGAAAAATATTTTATGTGTATGTGTTTTACAGCTGTTTTGTACTTTTCTTTGCATTCTAGAGAAAGGGGGGGGGGGGTGATTTAAACTTTTAATTCTTTTTGGTTTGTTTTTTTAAATTTTTTATTGCACTTATTAGACCTCCAAAGGAGTGTTATCACTAATGCAATGTATTTCAATGTTAATGCATTGCAATGTGTTGCAAAATACTGGCATTTGTATGACAGGCTGCATAATGCAGTCTGCCATACAAATGAATGGGAGACAAGTCTTCAGTCCACGGCAAAATGGTGATGCCCAGGTGCTGCTTAAAAATTGGGCCTTGGTCAGCTTTGACCAAGGTGCTGGGGGCCGAGGGTTAATGCTGTGTAATGCTGATTTGTATAAAGGCTCCTACAGGGAATTTTTATTACTTTGAAAGGCATCCATCTCACATATACACAGTACCTTATCTTTTCGTAAATATTTTCAGCCTCACCACATATTCTACACTGCATCAAATAATAAAACTGAAGGATTTGTTTTCCCATTCCTGTGTTAGGCATTAATATTTTCTGCATTTATGTTTAGTTCTGGAACTAGTCTTTTCCCTTTCTACATGTTCAGATGGGTATTTCTTTAGTATGTCTTGCATTTGCATAAACATATGCCTGCACCATAGGAAAGTCTGGATTTCTATACTGCTGGGATACAAATTGAAATCATTGCAATATTTTTTTAATATAAAAAGAAAAGCAGACTTCCCTGAATAAAATGAATAATAAATTGTAAATTTCCCAAGTCTAGGGATCTTTGCAATAAACATACGAGAAATACCCATCTGTGTAGTTCTTAAAGCAGAAGAGCTTCCTGACTCAACACTATTCTTTTCCCTGCTCCCGTATAAAGCCGAGAATCTTTCATGTCTATGACTTATTTCCAGCAGTAAAGCTTTCAGGAAGGTGATGCCAACTCCACTGTTGAGAGCTGTTTTGAACACATATCAAACCCTAAACCGCTGCTGCTAAGCAAGGTATTCACAACTCCAGCCAAACAGATGCTTGTGCCTTTTAGGCAATTGTAATGCTGGGATTGTTTTGAAGTCAGATTATAGCACATGAAAAGCCGTATTCTCTAATGTAATCCTGCCGCCAACATTTCAAGTATATTTGGGATTTAGTTTAAAACGGCTTTAAAAATTACATTCAAATTACATTTTATTTCCCTGAATTTACAGAAAACTCTCTTACAAGCTGAGAGATCAGACTTTGTTTAGTTCTTTTCATTCTGACGCAGCACTTTTTATGAAAGTAAAAGCTTATTTTCTATGAGAAGTATAAATGTTGAAGCTTTTCCGCAGGTTCTCACATGGCATCCAACACTTTGATAGATCTCGCCAAATACATAAACTGAAATCCCAGGAATGAATACAGGGATCAATTGTAGGTTCTGGGATTTGCAATAATATATAATTTTCCTATAAGAAAATGAGACTGAGTTACAGTATATAGTGATGATTGTAACTTGTTCGCACATTCTTAAACATATTTTTCCATCAGTAGCTTGCTTTCTTGTCTTTGGCTCAGGCTGTTTTTGACAGAGGAGCCTGTTGACTGGATCCTGCCTTGAACCAGGGTCCTCTGTGATTTTGTCTGTGTACTACATATTAGCAGACTTCACATGTAGGGATCCAGGGTAGGTGAAAACTGCTTGACCTGCTTCTATTTGTGGATGTCATCTCAGGCACCCAATTTATATATAACAATAAACTGGCTATTTGGTTTAAAGGGAGTCTATCACTGTCCCTAGCTACTTTAAACCGCTCCCATTCAGTTCGTCCCCTGGGAAGTGTGAATTGATTCTGTGTTAGTTGATTCTCAAACTGTCTAGGGGGAGGAGCTGAATTCAGGATGGGCATATTTAGTGATGATGCAGCAGATCTCAGAATTCCCCTACCCCTGTGCTCCAAGATATTCATTTGAATAAATAATAAGTTATTTTTCATGGCATCCCTGGGGCTCTGAAACACATAACAAGGGTATAAATTTTATTCTGCTAACATCATCTGCAGCATGGCTTCTTTTAACCTACCAAGCTTATTATTTGAATACATAGGGTGGCCGTGATATACGCTGTCTATCTGTATGTAGTACAGTGAGTGTACTGTGCCATATTCTACTTGTCTGGGGGGTGGTAGATGGGGCCGCACCCTGATTCAAGAGCCTGCATTGGTTCAGAGGCCCTTTGGGGAATCACCTGTTCTGCTGTAGGCTAGTCCAAGCCTGGGAAAATATCAAAGTCTTGATTTTACAAGTAGTTCTTGACCTTGTTCCTCATCCTCTAGCATGTGTTGCTATCAGCAGTAGCATGTGCTATTCAGTTACTTTTTTTTTTCCTTATAAACATACTGCATCTGACTTTACCAGTCGGTATATTTATATGATACAGATCTTATTGTTTCTTAACCTGCTTTCTTATTGTGATTGCAAATTGATCATGAAACTACTCCATTTCTACATGCTTATCTCTGTACCCAGTAGACGCCAAAGAAGGCTATGTATATCATCTAGATGTATCATCTGGTATGTAATGGTGTGATATATGCCCTTGTATTCAGTGCCCTTTTAGTAGCAAAGCCAAGTTCTGGTGAAAGGGGGTTTGATCAAACTTATAATAGTCCATCTAGTTCAAGTAATTTATGTTAAACTCCTGGACCACAGCAAGGCACAATTGCTAGTTGCCAATTGCCCTCATATTAGGTGTAGAAGGTTGATAGCTTTGGCTTTTAGGCTTCTGTGACTGGGCACCAACCTATTCTGCAACATTGTATAGTCCTACCAAGACCACAATTTAATTTTTCTAACACAAATTGACGGCCAGCGAAAATCCATTGTGTATGGCCAGCTTAACTCCCTCCTAGTCCTGCAAGGCAACAATAACAACCTCTGAGCCACTATTCTTTTATATAAACTTGATCAGAAGTTATGAATCTAATAGTATATTTTAAACAGCAGTACAAAACGCGTTGTTGCGATACTGTATAGGGAACTGAAAACAGATAAATACAGCATAAATATTATGCAGTAGAAAACCTTCTACATGTCTGGCATACGTTCAAAAAAGAAGGAAAACTTGAGACCATTCTACCTGGAAATAGCAATAAGAAACCTGCGGAGAATTATGAAAATGTTTAAGTCTTTTGTGTTTGAGCTGAAAGGCCAGAAATTGACTTACACTGCGAGCTAAAGCGTTTTGCATTTGCTATGTCAGTGCTGCATTGAAGTTCAGTATTGTTCAGCAAGACGCAGAATGTCACACAGTCATGCCTTAATAGAAATACACCAGGCTTTCTCATAGGTGATACATATGTACCGTAGCACTATTAAATAAAACATCTTAACGGACATTTCCACGAGACGCTTTTTTTATACAATATCTTTCATTTTAATTGTTCAGTGTTATAAAAAGTTTTGTAGACTTGAGCACAAAGAGATGCTTTCAGTGCAAACTGGCAAGGTGAATTCTAGATATTGCAAAGTAAGGGATTTCAAAGACTTTTACGCTGAGAAGATGGTATACCATGTGTCTGGAATTGCAAAAATGACTGGAAGATGTTTTGTTCGCTCTCTCCAGTCCAGTTTAGCGATAGATTCTTAGCGCAGGTTCATCCAATTTATTTTACCGCCAATATATTAATGCTGTTCTAGACTGAAGAGTAAAGGAAGTAAGTGGAGGAAACTGTTTATCCAATTGTTTGGCCCTAAGTCATAAGATGGCGTTCCCTAATATAATGTAAATATAACAAACACTTTCAGGGTCCTCAAGTTGTGACAGACTGGTATATTGCTGTGGTACGTTTCGAAACTGAACATTATTGAGATTATATATGGCTTGCAAACAATAGGATACCAAATAGTTAAGAGTCAATGACCCGACAAGCTGACAGCTGTTTGGAAAATCGACATGGAAACACATTTTGCCAAGAATCTGGTGGAGGAAATATTAGGAGTAATGTGATCTGTAAATTCCCAGTTGTTAAAGACTGTACTTGTATAATTCAATTTCCATAGATTTCTTCAGATTGCAGGAATAGGATCCCGAAGATATTTCGCAATTAAAAACTTGTTGATCAAACCAATGTCACCAAATGATAAAGGAAATTGTATTCATTGTATAGTCAAGAGTCTACAACATGTGGAAGAGTTTACAACTACACCCATTTGAAGCTGGCTTCCTTCACTTCTGGGTGCAATGTGTCATCATCAGACATGCTTGGTACAGTTAGTGCTGAGGCTGATGAGAAGGATATCAGTCAACTAGTCGGGTTAGACCTGAGCATTAGTTAGTAGCAGCAGATAGTGAAGCCCATTGATAGAACGTAATGCCCCTAAAGCCCTTTTCTGCTCATTTGCACAGGGATAAAAGAACGAGTTCGACAAGAATGAAGCAGCAGTCCTGAATAAGAAATACTGTAAACTGTGCTGACAGCCCGACAAGGTACTGTGATTCATTTATATTTCAATTTTGTACTTATAGACTCTCTTTAAGCTAACCAGTATATGTTAATATGTTGAGTATAAAATAAAAAATCACTGGATCTAACATGTTACATTTCAGCACTGATGACCTTGTGTTCCCTGTTGGTCTTTATTTATTTTCATACATTTCTTGATGTGACATACAAATACACGTAAATAATTAAAAAAAACGCTGCACTCCAAATGTAATGCATACAACTAGAGATGAGCGAACACTAAAATGTTCGAGGTTCGAAATTCGATTCGAACAGCCGCTCAATGTTCGTGTGTTCGAATGGGTTTCGAACCCCATTATAGTCTATGGGGAACAGATACTCGTTAAGGGGGAAACCCAAATCCGTGTCTGGAGGGTCACCAAGTCCACTATGACACCCCAGGAAATGATGCCAACACCTCTGGAATGACACTGGGACAGCAGGGGAAGCATGTCTGGGGGCATCTAACACACCAAAGACCCTCTATTACCCCAACATCACAGCCTAACAACTACACACTTTACACACTCAATACCACCTCTCTGACAGTAGGAAAACACCTTGAAACATGTGTATTTGGCACTTGCAGTGAGGAGAGCTTGTCACCAGCAGTGAATTTGGCCCTTGTAGTAAGTTGAGGTTGGCACCAACATTTGTTTTGAAAATCAGGGTGGATTGAGCCTCTAACCAGCAGAGTTTGGGCAAATTCATGGTGGAGGGAGCCTCTAAACACCCCAGTTTGGGCAAATTCATGGTGGAGGGAGCCTCTAAAAAACCCAGTTTGGACCAATTCATGGTGGAGGGAGCCTCTAACCAGCCCAGTTTGGACCAATTAATGGTGGAGGGAGCCTCTAAACAGCCAAGTTTGGACCAATTCATGGTGGAGGGAGCCTCTAAAAACCCCAGTTTGGACCAATTCATGGTGGAGGGAGCCTCTAACCAGCCCAGTTTGGGCAAATTCATGGTGGAGGGAGCCTCTAACCAGCCCAGTTTGGACCAATTAATGGTGGAGGGAGCCTCTAAACAGCCAAGTTTGGACCAATTCATGGTGGAGGGAGCCTCTAAAAACCCCAGTTTGGACCAATTCATGGTGGAGGGAGCCTCTAACCAGCCCAGTTTGGGCAAATTCATGGTGGAGGGAGCCTCTAAACAGCCCAGTTTGGGCAAATTCATGGTGGAGGGAGCCTCTAACCAGCCCAGTTTGGACCAATTAATGGTGGAGGGAGCCGCTAAACAGCCCAGTTTGGACCAATTCATGGTGGAGGGAGCCTCTAAAAACCCCAGTTTGGACAAATTCATGGTGGAGGGAGCCTCTAAACAGCCCAGTTTGGGCAAATTCATGGTGGAGGGAGCCTCTAACCAGCAGAGTTGGTGGAAATCAGGGTGGAGGGAGCCTCTAACCTGCAGAGTTGGGGGAAATCAGGGTGGAGGGAGCCTAGTATTAGCAGAATTGTGCAACGCTTATGGTGGATGAGTATGAGGATGCGGAGGAATTGGAGAGGTTGAGTACAGACATGGAGTTTCATGTTGGGGTGCTTTACACAGGTGGGCACAAAAATGACGGCTCTACCCAGTGGTGGTTCATTTTTATCAAAGTGAGCCGGTCGGCACTCTCAGCTGACAGACGGGTGCGCTTGTCAGTGATGATGCCACCGGCTGCACTGAACACCCTCTCAGATAGGACGCTGGCGGCAGGACAGGACAGCACCTCCAAGGCATATAGGGCAAGTTCAAGCCACAGGTCCAACTTCGACACCCAATACGTGTAGGGCGCAGAGGGGTCGGAGAGGACAGGGCTGTGGTCGGAAAGGTATTCCCGCAACATGCGCCTATACTTCTCACGCCTGGTGACACTAGGACCCTCCGTGGCGGCACTTTGGCGAGGGGGTGCCATCAAGGTGTCCCAGACCTTAGACAGTGTGCCCCTCGTTTGTGTGGACCGGTGAGAACTTGGTTGCCTACTGGAGGAACTGCCCTCCCTGCCGCCAACGTCACATGCTGGAAACATCTCCATCATATTCTGCACCAATTGCCTGTGGCAAGCATTGATGCGATTGGCCCTCCCCTCTACCGGAATAAAAGAGGAGATGTTGTTTTTATACCGGGGGTCAAGGATAGCAAAGATCCAGTACTGGTTGTCCTCCATGATTTTGACAATACGCTTGTCGGTTGTAAAGCACCCCAACATGAACTCAGCCATGTCTGCCACAGTGTTAGTTGGCATGACTCCTCTGGCCCCACCGGAAAGTTCAATCTCCATTTCCTCCTCATCCTCCATGTCTACCCATCCGCGCTGCAACAATGGGACGATTCGAAGTTGCCCGGAAGCCTCCTGTATCACCATCACATCATCGGACAACTCTTCTTCCTCCTCCTCCTCCTCCTCCTCCTCCTCCATTAAACGCAGTGAAGCGGACAGATGTGTGGACCTACTCTCCAGCTGTGACGGATCGGATGCTATCCCTAACTCCTCTGTGTGATCTGAGTTATCCCTGATGTCAATCAGGGATTCTCTCAGAACACACAAGAGCGGGATTGTAAGGCTCACCATCGCATCCTCAGAGCTCACCCTCCTTGTGGACTCCACAAAGACCCGTAGGATGTCACAAAGGTCTTTCATCCATGGCCACTCATGGATGTGAAACTGAGGCAGCTGACTTTGTGGCACCCTAGGGTTTTGTAGCTGGTATTCCATCAAAGGTCTCTGCTGCTCAACCACTCTATTCAACATCTGAAACGTTGAGTTCCAGCGTGTGGGGACGTCGCACAAAAGCCGGTGTTGTGGCACATGCAGGCGTTGCTGGAGAGATTTTAAGCTAGCAGCGGCTACTGTCGACTTGCGAAAGTGGGCGCACATGCGCCGCACTTTCACCAGTAGCTCTGGAACATTGGGGTAGCTCTTTAGGAAACGTTGCACCACTAGGTTGAAGACGTGGGCCAGGCATGGAACATGTTGGAGTCCGGCAAGCTCCAGAGCTGCTACCAGGTTCCGGCCGTTATCACAAACGACCATGCCTGGGCCCAGGTGCAGCGGCTCAAACCATATTGCCGTCTCATCGAGGAGGGCATCCCTCACCTCGGAGGCAGTGTGCTGTCTGTCCCCCAAGCTGATCAGCTTCAGCACAGCCTGCTGACGTCTACCAACACCAGTGCTGCAACGTTTCCAACTCGTAGCTGGGGTCAATCTAACAGCGGAGGAGGAGGCGGTGGCGGAGGAGGAGGCGGTGGCGGAGGAGGAGGCGGTAGAGGAGGAGGAGGAGGGGGGTGTTCTTCTCGTGTCCCTGCCAGGAATGTTAGGCGGGGAGACGAGGTACACCGGGCCAGTTTGGGAAGCAGTCCCAGCCTCAACTACATTCACCCAGTGTGCCGTCAGTGAAATGTAGCGTCCCTGTCCGCATGCACTTGTCCACGCGTCGGTGGTCAAGTGGACCTTTGTGCAAAGCGCGGAACTAAGGGCCCGCCTGATGTTGAGTGACACGTGCTGGTGCAAGGCGGGGACGGCACACCGGGAGAAGTAGTGACGGCTAGGGACGGCATAGCGAGGTGCCGCAGTTGCCATCAGGTCCAGGAAGGCGGGAGTTTCAACAAGCCGGAACGCCAACATCTCCTGGGCCAGCAGTTTAGCGATGTTGGCGTTCAAGGCTTGCGCGTGTGGGTGGTTAGCAGTGTATTTCTGCCGCCGCTCCAATGTCTGAGAGATGGTGGGTTGTTGTAAAGAAACGCCTGATGGTGCCTTTGATGGTGCAGGAAAAGGAGATAAGACAGGACCAGGGGAGGATGAGGTAGAAGTCAACAAAGTGGCGGAGGCAGATGAAGTGGTGTCCTGGCTCGTCCTCTGGAGTGCATCGCCAGCACAGTCAGCAGTGGCAGTGGCAGAGGCAGAGGCAGTGGCAGAGGCAGTGGCAGTGGCGTGAACGGCAGGCGGCCTTTGTCCTGCCGTTGCTGCCTGCCACTGATTCCAGTGCTTGGATTCCAAATGACGGCGCATTGAAGTGGTGGACAGGTTGCTCTTCTCAGAGCCCCTAATCAATTTCGAGAGGCAAATTGTGCAGACAACACTATATCTGTCCTCGGCGCATTCCTTGAAAAAACTCCACACCTTCGAGAAACGTGCCCTCGAGGTGGGAGTTTTTCGGGGCTGGGTACGAACTGGAACATCTTGGGAGATTCCGGGTGTGGCCTGGCTTCGCCTAAGCTGCTGACCTCTGCCTCTGCCTCTAGCTACCCTTTTTGGTGCTGCACCTGCCTCAACATCCACACTACTTTCCCCGCTTGACATCCCCCCTGTCCAGGTCGGGTCAGTGTCCTCATCATCCACCACTTCCTCTTCCAACTCCTGTCTCATCTCCTCCTCCCGCACAATGCGCCGGTCAACTGGATGCCCTGACGGCAACTGCGTCACATCATCGTCGATGAGGGTGGGTTGCTGGTCATCCACCACCAAATCGAACGGAGATGGAGGAGACTCTAGTGTTTGAGCATCTGGACACAGATGCTCCTCTGTTAGGTTCGTGGAATCGTGACGTGGAGAGGCAGGTTGAGGGACAATGAAAGGAGCGGAGAACAGCTCTGGGGAGCAGGGACAGTTTGGGTTATTGTTCTGTAAAGCTTCTGAATTTTGGGAGGAAGGAAGACAAGACTGTTGGGTAATAGGAGGAGAGGAGGCAGAGTCTGACTGGCTGCTGGACAATGTGCTGTAAGCGTTCTCTGACAGCCATTGCAAGACCTGTTCCTGGTTCTCGGGCCTACTAAGGTTTGTACCCTGCAGTTTAGTTAATGTGGCAAGCAACCCTGGCACTGTGGAGTGGCGCAATGCTTGCTGCCCCACAGGAGTAGGCACGGGACGCCCTGTGGCTTCACTGCTACCTTGCTCCCCAGAACCATTCCCCCGACCTCGCCCACGGCCTCGTCCACGTCCCTTTCCGGGAGCCTTGCGCATTTTGAATTCCTAGTTAGAAATTGGCACTGTATACCAGTAGTAAAAATTGTGGGTGCACGTAACCCCAATATATTCTTTGAATTACCAGTCAGAAACTGGCACTATATGGCAGTAGCAAGAAATGAGGGTATTTGTATTCCCAATATATTCTTTGAATTCCCAGTCAGACAATGGCACTGTATACCAGTAGTAAAAATTGTGGGTGCACGTAACCCCAATATATTCTTTGAATTCCCAGTCAGAAACTGGCACTATATGGCAGTAGCAAGAAATGAGGGTATTTGTATTCCCAATATATTCTTTGAATTCCCAGTCAGACACTGGCACTATATGGCAGTAGCAAGAAATGAGGGTATTTGTATTCCCAATATATTCTTTGAATTCCCAGTCAGACAATGGCACTGTATACCAGTAGTAAAAATTGTGGGTGCACGTAACCCCAATATATTCTTTGAATTCCCAGTCAGACACTGGCACTATATGGCAGTAGCAAGAAATGAGGGTATTTGTATTCCCAATATATTCTTTGAATTCCCAGTCAGACAATGGCACTGTATACCAGTAGTAAAAATTGTGGGTGCACGTAACCACAATATATTCTTTGAATTACCAGTCAGAAACTGGCACTATATGGCAGTAGCAAGAAATGAGGGTATTTGTATTCCCAATATATTCTTTGAATTCCCAGTCAGACAATGGCACTGTATACCAGTAGTAAAAATTGTGGGTGCACGTAACCACAATATATTCTTTGAATTACCAGTCAGAAACTGGCACTATATGGCAGTAGCAAGAAATGAGGGTATTTGTATTCCCAATATATTCTTTGAATTCCCAGTCAGACAATGGCACTGTATACCAGTAGTAAAAATTGTGGGTGCACGTAACCACAATATATTCTTTGAATTACCAGTCAGAAACTGGCACTATATGGCAGTAGCAAGAAATGAGGGTATTTATAACCCCAATATATTCTTTGAATTCCCAGTCAGACAATGGCACTGTATACCAGTAGTAAAAATTGTGGGTGCACGTAACCCCAATATATTCTTTGAATTCCCAGTCAGACACTGGCACTATATGGCAGTAGCAAGAAATGAGGGTATTTGTATTCCCAATATATTCTTTGAATTCCCAGTCAGACAATGGCACTGTATACCAGTAGTAAAAATTGTGGGTGCACGTAACCCCAATATATTCTTTGAATTCCCAGTCAGACACTGGCACTATATGGCAGTAGCAAGAAATGAGGGTATTTGTATTCCCAATATATTCTTTGAATTCCCAGTCAGACAATGGCACTGTGTACCAGTAGTAAAAATTGTGGGTGCACGTAACCACAATATATTCTTTGAATTACCAGTCAGAAACTGGCACTATATGGCAGTAGCAAGAAATGAGGGTATTTATAACCCCAATATATTCTTTGAATTCCCAGTCAGACAATGGCACTGTATACCAGTAGTAAAAATTGTGGGTGCACGTAACCACAATATATTCTTTGAATTCCCAGTCAGACACTGGCACTATATGGCAGTAGCAAGAAATGAGGGTATTTGTATTCCCAATATATTCTTTGAATTCCCAGTCAGACAATGGCACTGTATACCAGTAGTAAAAATTGTGGGTGCACGTAACCCCAATATATTCTTTGAATTCCCAGTCAGACACTGGCACTATATGGCAGTAGCAAGAAATGAGGGTATTTGTATTCCCAATATATTCTTTGAATTCCCAGTCAGACAATGGCACTGTATACCAGTAGTAAAAATTGTGGGTGCACGTAACCCCAATATATTCTTTGAATTACCAGTCAGAAACTGGCACTATATGGCAGTAGCAAGAAATGAGGGTATTTGTATTCCCAATATATTCTTTGAATTCCCAGTCAGACAATGGCACTGTATACCAGTAGTAAAAATTGTGGGTGCACGTAACCCCAATATATTCTTTGAATTACCAGTCAGAAACTGGCACTATATGGCAGTAGCAAGAAATGAGGGTATTTGTATTCCCAATATATTCTTTGAATTCCCAGTCAGACAATGGCACTGTATACCAGTAGTAAAAATTGTGGGTGCACGTAACCCCAATATATTCTTTGAATTCCCAGTCAGAAACTGGCACTATATGGCAGTAGCAAGAAATGAGGGTATTTGTATTCCCAATATATTCTTTGAATTCCCAGTCAGACAATGGCACTGTATACCAGTAGTAAAAATTGTGGGTGCACGTAACCCCAATATATTCTTTGAATTCCCAGTCAGACACTGGCACTATATGGCAGTAGCAAGAAATGAGGGTATTTGTATTCCCAATATATTCTTTGAATTCCCAGTCAGACAATGGCACTGTATACCAGTAGTAAAAATTGTGGGTGCACGTAACCCCAATATATTCTTTGAATTACCAGTCAGAAACTGGCACTATATGGCAGTAGCAAGAAATGAGGGTATTTATAACCCCAATATATTCTTTGAATTCCCAGTCAGACAATGGCACTGTATACCAGTAGTAAAAATTGTGGGTGCACGTAACCCCAATATATTCTTTGAATTACCAGTCAGAAACTGGCACTATATGGCAGTAGCAAGAAATGAGGGTATTTGTATTCCCAATATATTCTTTGAATTCCCAGTCAGACAATGGCACTGTATACCAGTAGTAAAAATTGTGGGTGCACGTAACCCCAATATATTCTTTGAATTACCAGTCAGAAACTGGCACTATATGGCAGTAGCAAGAAATGAGGGTATTTATAACCCCAATATATTCTTTGAATTCCCAGTCAGACAATGGCACTGTATACCAGTAGTAAAAATTGTGGGTGTATATAGCCCCAATTCTATTGCTAGGGGACTTGCAGGGTATTTCTGGGGTGAAGGTGGGGGGGCACACCGTTGGAACGGGTATCGGGGTATATATCGGGTATACGGGAATACACTGACAGTGTATTCCATTCAGGATCCTGGGAAAGCTGGGTTGCGGCGATTGAGCCCGTCAGTGCCACGTTACACTGACAAGCTTCTCCCTGGAATTTAGCTCTTACAAGAGCTGTTGTGGTTGTCTTCTCCTTCCTATCCTAGCCTGTCCCTGCCTACCCAGAATCTAACCCCTAGCTAACTGGACGGAAACCTCCGTCCCCGGTGAATTGCAAGCTCAGAATGACGCGAACCTGGGCGGCGCTGTTCTTTTAAATTAGAGGTCACATGTTTTCGGCAGCCAATGGGTTTTGCCTACTTTTCTCAACGTCACCGGTGTCGTAGTTCCTGTCCCACCTACCCTGCGCTGTTATTGGAGCAAAAAAGGCGCCAGGGAAGGTGGGAGGGGAATCGAGTAATGGCGCACTTTACCACGCGGTGTTCGATTCGATTCGAACATGCCGAACAGCCTAATATCCGATCGAACATGAGTTCGATAGAACACTGTTCGCTCATCTCTACATACAACCACTAGACAGCTGCAACCATTTACTAGTCTTAGCGTTTTCATGCATACCTGCTAAATCATTGACAAAGTCAGTGAATGTCTACAGCAGTCACATGGATATTGGAGATGAGTGAACCCAAATATTCCAAATTTGTCAGGTTTTTTTTTTTGTCTCAAACTATATAAAATGCTTGCCGCAACATATCGGAGCAAGAGATAAAAAGATATGTGTATATGTGTATGAATGACTTACTTGTGACTTTCTATCTCCACCTGATGACAGCTGACAGCCCTTCAGCCAATAGACAATGGTAAGTGGCAATGGTAGACAATGGTATATTACTGATAGAAATCAATAGTTAGGAGTGAGAGCATAGCTGTGCTGCTGTTTGAGCTTGAGTCTGTGGCATTCATGCTCTGATACAGAATTACACATAAACACAAACAGAACAGTGAACTCTGTCATTGCCAATAATCTAATTTTGTCTAAGACTGTTGTGTAGTGCTGAAGGAACACAGTATACACAGTCTTTAAACATACTTTTTACTGCCAAAACAACTAACTGCCTGTTAGCGAAAAATCCTTTGTTGGCTAACGCCCCACAAAGTGAAAAAGTACAGCAGGAAAAACCACGTCAACACCACAGTGGAGCTTTTCCTGCAGTGCAGTATTCCTTTGAAGACTTTCTGGTTCTGTTAGGGTGCCTTCACATGGAGTTACGCTCCATGCTTTTTGTCCATTTTACACGTGTAAAAATACACATGTAAAATGTAGTTAGTTGGGCCACACGGTGGCTCAGTGGTTAGCACTGTAGCCTTGCAGCGCTGGAGTCCTGGTGATCAAATCCCACCAACGGCAAAAAAACATCTGCAAGAAGTTTGTATGTTTTCCCCGTGTATGCATGGATTTCCATCCCATATTCAAAAAAAGACATAGTGTTAGGGAAAAATATACATTGTGAGCTCTACGTGGGGCTCACAATCTACATAAAAAAAAAAAAAAATGTAGTTAGTTGAGTTCAATGGCTTTTTTTTTGCGCGCGTCTTTTTGCGTGCCCACAGAGATGCGCGTTATACGGAAAAAAAATTGAACTCAATGGCTTACTACATTTTACACGTGTATTTTTACACGTGTAAAATGTAGCAAAACGCGTGGAGCGGTACTCCGTGTGAAGGCACCCTTATACCTATATGGAAAATGTCATAGTTTCCCTAGATATAATTGACATGCTGCAATTTACTAAAAAGCAGTGTTTTTGATATTGCAGTATTTTCATTGCATATTTTTTTTCTGCAATGTGTGAATGGGATTAGCCAGAATCCTATCCACTTTGCAGGTACTGTAAGATGCCACGTTTTTTTCTGGGGCATTTTAGCCATGGCCAAATTCCTGAATTAACGTTATGAGGGGCAACGGCCGTTAAGGGCTTTTTTGGGCAACAGCTGCATTTTTTTTCTTTAACCCCTTTCCCGGATAATTTTGAATAATGTTTCAAGTATCTCATAGCCACAAATTTGTACACATAATCTGTTGGTTAGAGAGGTCAGAGGTTACAAAGAGTGTCCCTTGTTTTGGACAAGATAAACCACATTACACAGCATTGAGCACAGTGTAATTCCTAATTTCCCCTGTGGTGGTGCTTCAGGGAAATTGATGTGTTCTGTTTGGTTTCCATATAGGATACAGTTTGATCACTGGTGGTCCCAGCAGTAGGACACTTTGTGATCATCTATATACCTCCAATAAGGTCATCACAAAATTCCAGAGTTCTCCCTTTATCAACAGCACATAACATTACATTGCAAACAATGCAAATTATGGTACTAAGTGTGAGTTCAGTGATCTAATTTTACTCTATAACATATCTGAAAGAGTTGGTTTGCTCTATAAATACCCTTTGAAGCACTGAAACATGGAGAAATCAATCTTAGCCAGATTAATAATTCATTGTTCCTCTTTTTCTGTTACAAGCCTGTAGTGATGGTCAGTGTTCTAGAACTTTGAGCTTTTCTACTGTAACAATAATAAAGTCTGTTTGATTTTGTCTATGTATAACTGAACAAAAAGGGCAAATAATATAAAGGCCAGATATGTGTCAAGAATGGATTTAGATTTATGTATCAAGGGTAGCAATAATGCTAGGATGTTATGATGTGTTTCTTGTTGGATATAACTTATGACTTACTACATAAGAAATGTGCCATAATGTGTCTGCACACTAAGATAAGATTAAGCAAATACATCCTCCATGGTACAAAAAGTGGAATTCACTTTAGAAAATGCATGATTTTCCTGAAACTTAGTAGTGTGATCTAGGAATAATGCCAAGCCAGAATATCTCCTCCAAAAGGACGAGCCACCTGCTGACAGCTGTTTTGAGGCTATGTGTTAGGGTACTGGCTGAGTGGGTGGGTCAGTCCTTAAGTCATTTTATTTACTTTTACATAAGCAAGAGGAGTGCAAGTAAAAAAAAAAAAAAATCTCATTGACTTGTATAGAAAAAAACACAAATACAGCACCGAGCTGTACATAGTGAGGTACCGTTAGGTAGAGTTAAACAATTAAAACTTCGGTAGAATTCTCACCGTTGTCATTTGTAAAGAATTCACAACTACTGAAACAGCAATGGAACCGCTTAACAGGGGGTTCCTCCCTGGGTAATGTTCAGTTGCAGGATCTGTGCCACCGGAGGTGTCGAAGAATGAACCAAGAAGGACCAGAAGAATAATTTCCAAGATCACGGCGTTTCACCCATCAACGTAATCAATTAATTCTTCTTTATTAATGTCAAGGATTTCACAACGCGTTTTGCCGTTAATAACCCCTTTATCAAGTGCTAAGACAAGAGTAGCGCTACTGGCAGTACATCTTCCACTCCTATAAATAGATAAAAGCAGGGGTAGCAATGCCTAGACTTGGTTCCTGGGCATGGCTAATTCCCCTACAGACATTGGTGAAGATGTACTGCCAGTAACGATACTCTTGTCTTAGCACTTGATATAAGGGTTATAAACCCCGAAATGCGTTATGAAATCCTTGACATTAATAAAGAAGAATTAATTGATTACGTTGTTGGGTGAAGCGTAGTGATCTTGGAAATTATCCGTCTGGTCCTTCTTGGTTCATTGACTTGTATAGAACAGTATTCTGTGTGTACTATGTAATGTGCTGTAGTTAGTGTGCAAGGAAAGGAACTGTCCACCATCTATTACCGATCATTATGTGCTGTCATCCTCCGACTTTATATTTGAAGTGTTACTTTTATTATAAGACTGCTCTGTCATGTGATGACTGCTGAAAGTGATTTCTACAAACCTGGGGTGTCAGCCTATCTTAAATCTCAATTACCAAAGTGAAAAATCCAATATATTCCAAGTTTTTATTAAGAAAAAAAAAAAAAAAGCACCTTAAATGTTATCAAACCCAAATAACATAAAAACTTTATTTAAAGGGGTTGTCTGGGGAATATTGTTTTAATTACCTGGACATGGGGATGATAATGATGAGCCAAGTCGTTCCAGAGATGTCATGACACCAGGATCATGTGATCTAAGGCAGTGTTGCCCCCAGGCCACTATGTCCCACTGATTGCTCCACCCCCTTCTCCCTCTTTCTCATACGTAATTACCTGTACTATGGGGGCTGGCTTTACTATAGGGTAAGCTATAGTAGGTAATTTACCTGTGAAATCAGTTAAGAATGGGGCGGAGCAAACTGTGGGACAGAGTGACTGAGGGGACCAAACACTACCTCAGATCACATGTCCCTGGGTGGTGACATCGTTAGAACCACTGGATCCATTTAATCCACTGGATTAAGATAATACACCCCTGCCAGCCCTTTCAATGGTGTATTCACATGGCTGTATTCCATCCAAGACATGCGATCTATGTGTAAACTGTATTCTCCAGACTGACTAGGGCTGTCTGACTGAAACTCATTGCATCATGATGATTTATGATGTACATAGCTCCTAAATGAGCCGGCACTACTATACCAGACATACAGCTTTATGATGCAGTGAGCTCCAGTCACATGTCCAAGTCAGTCTGGGAAACACTGTCAACACATGACCCTATTTCTCAGACAGAACATGATCATGTGAATACTACCTAAGGGGTTTTCTGAGGATACATCCCCTTAAATCTAACTGGAATGATATGTTTGCAAGCATTCTATGTTTGTCCTGCAGATTAGAAGTCTTTCACATGTATTGCTAATTACATCCTTAAATATAAAATAATTCATTGTGAAATAATTACTGATACTTTAAAGAATGTAGAATTCCTCTGGGATTGTGTTGATGTTTTGTCAGTAATGGTAAAAAATTGCTTAACCAGCAGTGTACCACTAAGATTATGCTGATAAACAGAATAATTAGAATTTCCCATGACTATATAATAATAGATTTCAGCAATTTCACCTACAGTATTAGAAACTGGTAGACTTGTAATTAGCTGCTCGGAAAGCAGAACCGTGATGTTTAGGCTGACTCAGAAGTCTGGCATCACAATCACAATTTGGATCATTTGTTCTTTGTGCTTTGTTCATCGAGCTGTATATATAGTACACAACATATAGCAGACTTGCAAAGTATCAACTCTGTAACACACACTGAAAAAAATATATTGATGTCGTAAATTCTCTTAAAGTGAAGGATACAATTTGCATCTGTCAACTGACCTGTTAGAATATTGGGAAAATGGAATTATACACAGAGTATTCCAGTTAATATAACCAAATTGCTGTATGGCAGTGACACTAATAGGACAACACCAAGGGTGCATTCACATAGTGAGGTTGTAGCCTCTTAGTTAACTTTTTTTTTTTCACACAGCGAAAACTGTATCTCTAAAAAAAGCATGTGGTTGTTCTCAATTGTGTCATGTTTTTGCGGAATATGCAGGTGATTCTGCTTTCCAAACTCTACAAGAATTCCAAAAACAGCCAAGTTAACATGCACAACTACGGTACTTGGAACTCTAATAGGAGATCATGGAGAGGGTAGTTACCACTTCATTCATGAGGCCACAGTGGCCACTATGACCACTGTGTATCCATAAATGTCTGGGATGGGAAAGCTTCTTTCGGCTAAAGCCCCACGTTGTGGTAATGCAGTTGATTTTGTTGCAGTTTTTTGACCCAAAGCCAGGAGTGGATTAAGCAACAGGTAGAAATATAGGAGCTTCCCATATATTTCCATCCCTTTTGTACCACTCTTGACTTTGGTTCCAAAAAAGCAATAAAATCTGCAACAAAAAAAAAGCTGAGTTTCCGCAACGTAGGGCCTCAGCAACGTTTTCAGTTCCAGATTTTTTTGCCGTTTTTCAGCCAGGCCGAGCGGTAGCTACAAATAGAATGGAAAATACAAAGGCAGTTCTTATACTTCACCTGTCTGCTCAATCACTCCTGGCTTGGCTCAATAAAATTACAGTAAAATCTGCAACAAAAAAAGCTGCCTTTCCACAACGTGGGGCCTTAACGTGGGCTTCGTCATTACTGTAGCAAAATAATTACTAGCAATATCCAAAAAGCTACAAACAAGTTAATAGTAGAACGAAATTGCTCCTCTTATTGTACCCATAACACTCAAGGGTTTAACCAGCCTGTTGACAATGGTTAAGCTATACATATTTTTCTATCATTAAAAAGGATCTATCACCATATACAAAATGTGAAATGCCACATTTCATTTAATTTTTGCTTTGTCCCTGAAAAATTTGCTGTTTTTTTTTTTAAATTTTTTTAAATCTATCTACCTATTCAAACAATACGGTCACTATAAGATAACATGTGATCTAGTTCTGATTCTCCAAGTGGGTGGTAACATTTTATTTTCTCCAAGAAATACAAAAGGTTTGCATCCACTTGGAGAATCAGAGCTAGTTTACAAATAACCTTTCAAGGATCATATCTTTTGAACAGAAATTTTCAATAGTTACTATGTTACCAGGAACTGAGAATTAAACCTTGCTTGTCTATACAATGAATTCATAGCAAAATGAAAAATATATATACTGCAAATGACTATTATAGCAAATGTCAGAATACCCCAGAAATATACCTCTTGTGTAACCATAAAAATAAGACGCAAATAATACTTGTCAGTTTACATGGAATTAGTAATAGCAGCCATGGCAGCTGTAGAGGGGCCTAAAGGCCAAGGGGCCAAGTAGATACAGTAACTTTTACAGTCTTTTATCCAGAAAAGAAAATTATGGTAGTATTGTTTGGCTCCACATTTTGGATCAGATATAACATTTATGTCCATCCTTTGGTTACTGTTCAAGTGAAAGTAGTTATGTAGCTCTTTTCATCCTTTCAGTTCAGATTACTATTATAGTGGTTGTCCACAACTGTCCACACATCATATGCAATATTGCAGCTCACTTTCATTTACATCAATAGAGTCGACCTACAGTATCAGACTCCCCCAATGGAAAAGCATTGTCCATTGTTGGGCAGTGTTTTTTAAAGCTTTGTTTAAGGCTCCATTTCTGGCTTGTTTAGAAGTCCTGGTCCTGCTTAGTTTATGTATATGTATTGTATGCTTATCTCATGGAATTGATGGCAACTAGAAACAAGCATGGGTTTTATTGTCTTTTATAATAGACCCCTTGGCGTAATAAGTGGCTGCCTATAAACTGCATGCTGAGTTCCGTAATGTCTTAATTCCTTTTGCTACTTTTTCTTGTTATCGCATGGACAGGAGAAGTGAAATTTTTTTCTCATATTGACATATAGGTCTGCATAGGCAGAAAATGCTAAGGTATGTATAAGGAGTATTCACATTATTGCTTCATTTTATATTTTAGATATAGAAAATGATTTAGCATGATCTGATTATAAAAGCGAAAGATTCAATTTATTATTGAGATTAAGAACATGCACATTAAAAATCTAAAGGAAACATTCAAGGAATGTCTTTGAACACTTATCAGGTGATAGAAGGGCCAACCAGAAGGGATCCCCAGATGTGATCTGGACCAGAGTCCGTTTAAAAGTCCAGTTGCAATTAGTATTGATCTGTTTTCACATTATTTACAGGTGCCATATAGTCTGTATACTGTATATGACTAGAATAGATGGTAGGTGCATTACGCCGTAATGTAAACATTGCATTAGAGCCCCCCAGGGAGAAGCTCTATATGAGATGAAGTGATGACAATATTACATGCGATAGATGGAGATGAGTATTGCACTATGTTGCACGTATTGCTCATACTTTCTGCATGCATGGGAGAAGAAAGTAATAGGCAGCTGCTAAAAATGGTTGCTAGAAGGAAATTGGCTTGATAGAATAATAGGAGATGTTTGCTATATCCATTTCCTTCTCAGCTGGTTAACATTTCCATAGTTCACAACAAATTATGAGCAGAGTGATGGCTATTTCTCGACGGGGCATATTCCGTTCCTAAAAAGAGCCTGGACTATAATCTAGTAAATGCCCTCCATTAATCAGCACCTCCTGCTGAGTCTCTTTATCCGTCACTACTCCATATATGTCAGGCTAGGTTCGAGAATATTTCTGACATCTTGGATCATAACTGTTTCATATGAAAAGTCATGTAAACATGTTTGAGTAATAGACTGAGACTCATTAATAATTCCGCTCTGTCTCTGCCGAGACAACGTAATGCTGGGTAGAACAAGAGACATGGAGCCTGAAAGTTTTGACCTTGTGTATTCATCTTCTATGGCACAGTTTCCATTTTGTTGTGGTTTCAAATTCTCAGCTGCTAAAATAAGGATCACCTCCAACTTCCTATCAATTCGCTCAGCATGAACTGACAAAGTTGAGGAGAACAGACACAATATCATGTCAGCTTAAAGTATGTGTAGAAGCCAGTCTGTTCCTGATATTGTAAGGATTTTTACTGGATGAATAATTCAGTGTTCGTGTCCTAACACTTTGCCAGCGTCTCATGTCAATCAGTCATTTCCACTAGACTATTGTAATGCAATGTTCATTTCTGGAGTGGGAACAAAGCTGGGCAAATTCGTTGACTTCTACTTTGTAAAAAGTCTATCCTCATTTATAAAATCACATGTATTATGTCTTTCTCTAACTTAAAATTGTTTGCAGCGTTGCTTAGTATTATCTTATCTGTATGGGATTTATACAGTAGTTATGACGCTTAATAAAAGATGTGTTGGATCTATGAAATAGGATCCCTACTAAAATCTGTTTGGTACTTGCAAGAGATACAGTATATTTCTTGCATGTTGGTAAAGTCATTGATTCTTATTACCAAGCCAGTATGGCTTATTGTCCTCAGTAGTCTCAGAATGTGTGCTGTCTTAGAAGGTATCAGACGTTCTTATATATGCAGCAAATACATGGCATTGAGAAGTATTTGCTCCTTGCAGTAAATTTCCTTTGAAAATGTAAGCATTTGCATGTACTAGTAGACTTAAACCTTGACCAGAAGCCATACTTTAGTAATTCTCTTTCTTTTACTTATAGATGTCTCGTGTAGTTGTTCTGTTCTGTTATGGTTGCTACCTATGCAAAACAATAAAAAACAGCAGGAAGTGCGGCCACATTGGTTAACCCCATTGAATTATCCTACCGAGAATTGTGATGTTTTCTATATGGTGATATCATCACACAGAGCTCAGGAGTTTGACAACTTTGTGAACTACATCTCCTAAATGTAAAGGACACATCCAATGACTGTTTACATTTGGCTAATATTCAGTATTGTGATAAAGTCGAAATTGTGGCCGCAGCCATCATTGTGCAGGGTATTAGATGGTTCTACATGATAACACTCCCTTAATTGTAAGATTGGGATTGCAGTTACACACAGTGATTTGTTAAAAGGGTGATCCACTTCAATAATATTCTTCAGATGGGCCAACAATTAGACTAGTGTGTGCTGCCATACTCATAACTGCTCAGAACCCCACGGTTCCATATAAAAAGCTGATCTGCAAGGGTCCCTACAATGGACGGTGTATAAACCCTTTAATGTTACAGTCAAAATTTGTAGAATTCCAAAACAGTTGTAAAGGTCTATCTAAAATAGTCATGTATAAGTCTGTACAGGCTGAGAAAATGGTGATGAACTATCGATTGAAAAATTGTTAAACCATACAAATGACTGAAGTGGGTAAAATCTCATTTACATACTAGAGTTATGCTTTATTTACTGTAGAGAGTGAAGCTGAAACTCTGTTGTGTGTTTAAAGGGGCTCTGTCATTGGGAAAAGTCATTTTTAACTAAACATATCCTTACATAGCCTTTAGAAAGGCTATTCTACACATACATTTTGTATGTAAATTGCCTCAGTAGTTATTGAATGAGACTGTTGTTATTGATATGCTAATTAGCTTCCAGCCAACACAGGAAGTCTCAGTGAGCACTCTTTCTCTCTCACTGCTGTGTGCTGTGTGTGAGAGCAGGGAGATGAGTTAGCAGCAGCAGCAGCCTATGCTGTACACACAGGAGAGAGAGGAGTGCTCACTGAGACTTCCGGGTGAATAAAACGGGCTCATTCAAAAAACTACTGAGGGGATTTACATACAAAAGGTATGTGTGAAATAACCTTTCTAAAGGCTATGGAAGTTTATGCTTAGTTAAAAATGACGTTTCCCAATGATAGAGCCCTTTTAATGGATTTGTGTGGGTTCCATCATTTTCATGGACCCATTCACCTCAATGGATGAGTAGTCTGATGCAGTTTTTTTCTATGGACCATGGAGAGCAAACGTCCTAGTTAGTCGTGTTCACAGGCTCTCACTCCCATATTTCGAATGTGTTGTTTTGGAATAAAACTGTGGTTTTCTTAGACTATCTAGTTTATTGAAGGACAACCTGCTTTATATTACATTATCTTTCATCATAAAGATGTTCTGTTTGCTGGTATTACAAATAGTACATAATTTTTAGGTATCCTAGAGGAATTTTTTACTATAGAATGGAAAATTAAAATGTAAATCAACAGCCCCTCTTTTTCAGCCTTAGTCATGCCAAGAACAGAAGGAAACAGTAATTGTTAATATTATGGCAGAACATTATCTAATATAAACTCATTAACCTCTTCATAAGATAAGATAATCCTTTAATAGTCCCACCATGGGGAAATTCAGTAGAAGAGAAAGCTCAAGTTGAGCAGGAGCTTCAGTAAAAGGCTGTCACTCCAGCGGCGCCATCTTGAAAAAAAATTAAAAATTACAAAATCGTGTCCTGCTTTACGGATGTTTGCAACATGGCATGGTTCTTAATGCCAGATTGTTAGTAGGCTTTGCAGTGCAGATCTAGATCATCCATTGTGTGAAATGACCTTCTTTGTAATGTATCTTTCTGTCTGTATTTGAACCCTACAAATTGTACAGCGCTGCGGAATATGTTGGCGCTATATGAATAAAATGTATTATTATTTATTATTATTAAAGAGGTAAGACACTTTAAGCCATTCTTTAATACTTACCTTCAGTTGGTTCTAAGCTAGAGATTCCCCTTTTAAATAAAAGGCAGAGCACAGAGGGAAAATAGAAGGAATATGAAGTGAATTCATGAAAAATATTGCCCCATTTATACACAAAATCATGTGGTTTATGATAGGGAAGCCATCATTATGTTTTATCCTGCTTGCACCGGTAAATTTATTGCAGAAAACTACAAGGATAGCAGCATAGACTGGAACACTAAAATGGCACCTTATGACTGTCCATATTTTTCAGCGCTTAGGTTATCTCTTTAACATTTTTCTTGTAATCCTTCTATGTATATTTTATTATCATTTATGCTTCCCTAAACATATATTCTGCAGAGTCTCATTGAAAATCTGTTTAGCTTGAATTACTTAAGTTCAGGCTCGGCTGACATGAGCGAGAGGACTGCTTATCAATTTAGAGACATTGAATTATTATATAACATTCCCAGTTCTGAGGAGCATTACAGCAAATGTCACTTGGGCTGTGGAAATAAAGAGGTGGCCATCTGAATGATTACAGATTTGTGTCATAACTAGTGCAAAGTGCTGCTCTGGAAGAAAAATGCAGCACTTCTCGTCAGCGCGTCTTATCTGCTCTTTACAAATATTGATGTTTGTGTGCGGAATACGTAATTACCCCGGATGCATGGATGTTATTGGGACGCCAGAGACAAAGTGGAAGTGCTTTTCATCAGTGATGGTTTATTGACTCTCAGCTGATTATACAAGTGTAAGGCGTAGGAGGGGAGTGCTCGCTTTTTTTCATTCAATAATTTCAATAGCGTGTACAAGGGATCAGAGGAAATGTATTGGCTGCTATTGAAGGCGGAATGAAGTTTGTGTACATGAATCCGATTACATGCACATTACACTCTCCTACCACTTCTGCTACTATTGGATTCTGCTCCCAGTTGCCAGCAGGAGGCCAGTTGATATGTTTTCCCATTTAGATATTTAAATCAAAGATTATCTGTCAGCTTAATTTACTTGTAGGTGGCATAGCGATAGCTAGCTTTGTATGGCTGGTAACATTATGTGTAATGGGTTGTTTTCCTATAGGAAGAGATGTTAGCCTATGTCTAACTGAGCATTGTCTCTTCATATCATAGGGGATATACGGCCCTCTATCCCTACTATGCCAGTAGGTCATTGTTAGTTCTATATCTGTTTATATATTTTGTGTACGGTACGTAAACCTCCAAATGCGAAGCACCATGGAATTAATGGGGCTATATAAATAAACAATAATAATAATAATAATACTCTATCCTATGTACATGGATAAGGTCAGTCCAAGAAATACAGCCTACACACGGATTGGACTCGGTTGTGTGAAAGGGTCCTGAATGGTTCAGTGAATGATAAATTGTCCTAATATTGATCTGCTTATACACTTGCATTTTGCTACAGTGTATCAGTGTAAGCAATCCTCTTTGAGCTAAACACAACAAAAGCATGTTTATGTCTTTCCTGTGCCATGATCTCATGGCCTGTTTTGCATGCTGATTCTTATGCTTTCCATGTCAGAATCCATGTGGAAAATGTTGTCGCTCTGCCTCATTGTTTTCAGTTCATTGGATCCAGTAGCATAGTTTGTTAGGAGTATTTAGGTTCTTTAATTTCTATTTTTCTTACCTGGGGAGTTTTTGGCTGCGCAGTGTCTGGGGTGGCATCCTGGCGCTGCGGGGTTGTCCTGTCGTGGGTATTGGTGCACACCTTCTGACTTGCACGCGCGCACTGCTGGTAGGCAGCTTTATTTCCTGGTTGATTAGTCTGTCCTCCCATTTGCACCTGGGAGGAGTGGTCTCTACTCTGTATTTAAACTCATGCCTCCCATGGTTCTGTGCTGAGTGTCGCTTTTACAGAGCTAGGCCTTAGCAGGAGGAGTAGGTGGTTATCTTGGATAGAGGAAGTTCCGTGGTTGGTTTTTGGGAGGTTTGGGTGAACGAGTTGGTTTGTGTGTTTTCCCTTCTGTGTTCACCAATCCTCCCTCTGTGTATAATTGACTGTGTGAGTGAATTGCCTTATCCTTTGATTTCTACTCAGTTTCCCTGTGTTTGTTTCCTAGTGTAAGGTTCCTTCCCATATTGGTTTGGGGGAATCCTTTCCCACATTTTTCCTGTGTGCTGCTTGTGTTGTTAGTCAGCGCACACCCTTGTCAGTCCCTGTCAGTAGCAGCTTCACTTGTTCGTTAGGGGTGACCCCCTTTAGTCTCCAGTCCCTAGAGATCTTATAGGGCATTCCTTCTCCCACTTCCCTCTAGGCCTACGGTATCAGTGAGAGAGGAGCCGTCGGGGTCAGGCTTAGCCTGAGTACAGCCGACCCACACCCGTGAGGCAGGGACCGGGATAGCTAGTGGGAGTAGTGCAGGGCGAGATTCCCTACTGCTATTCCTTAGCCCCTTTGCAGCTACCTGGACTGACATAACAGTACACTCAGCCGGTAAAAAAAAAAAAAAAAAAAAAAAAAAGGTTTGTTTGCATTATGACGGACCTGAAACAGTTGTACCAGGCGGTGCAGCAGATTTCCACTGAGATGGAGGGGATCAAGCTACGAGTGGATGCCATCCAAGCTTCTGGCGTATCTCAGTTACAGCAGTTGGCTCAACACACAGCCTCTCAGGTGGAGGGCATACAGAGGCAGGTGAGTAGCGCCCCTGTGGGTCGGCCTCTGGAGCCAAAAGTCAGCTTACCTGAACCCTTCCGAGGTAAGAGGTCAGATTTTTTCCGATTTCAAAAGGACTGTCTTTTGTATTTCCGGCTACGGCCGTTTTCCTCCGGTTCTGAGGTACAGAGAGTTGGGATTATTATTACTTTATTGAGAGATGATCCCCTCATCTGGGCACATTCATTACCAGCCGACTCAGCTTGCTTACTAACTGTAGAGGCGTTTTTCTCCACAATGGGGTTACTGTATGACGACCCAGACAGGGTACGCACGGCTGAGTATAACCTACGACGTGTGGTGCAAGGGGATCACGCTATAGAGAAATATTGCACAGAGTTTCGTAGGTGGGCAGCAGAAGTACACTGGAATGACCCCGCTCTACTTAGTCAGTTTGAGACAGGGCTCTCGGACCAGGTTAAAGACCATCTAGTTTCTCACCCTGTTCCGGGAGATCTAGATGAGGCCATGCAGCTGGCAATTAGAGTTGGACGGCGCCTCCGGGAGCGTGGAGACAAGAGTCCTGGGGGGCTTAGCCCTCCTCAATTCTCTGTTTTTAGAGAGGACCCGGGGGACCAACCCATGCAGATTGGGGCCACTGTGCGAAGTGCTAGACCCAAGAGTGAAGGGTCCCGCACAGTACGCTGTTTTGTGTGTGGAGGGATGGGACATGTAGCAAGGGTATGCCCCTCCAGAGAATGGTTCGCCAAGGAGAGTAATAACCCCAGGTCTATTGAGGGTAAAGGGAGAAAACCTACTAAGGAGGGAGGTGTGCATATTTCCTGTACTCAGACTGCCGGGTTGACCCTTGAAGGATGGGTAAATGGGCAGAAGTGCCGGATTTTGGTTGATTGTGGTTCGGCAGTCAACCTTATTGACTCAGAGTTTTGTGAGCAATTAAGGGTGAGTCCTTTGGTCTTGAAGTCTCAGATACCGGTGTGGGCTATTGATAAGACCCCTCTACAGCAAGCTGTCATCTCCAAACAGGTGGAGGGTCTGGAGTTTATTGTGGGTGGCCACAGGGAAGAGATTGACTTGTTCTTGTTGTCTAAGTTACCAGCACAAGTAGTGTTGGGGTGGCCCTGGCTGAAGCAGCATAACCCTATTATCAACTGGGAGACCGAGTCAGTAGTTTCTTGGGGTCAGGGGTGTAATGGTCGATGTCTGCCCATATCCGTTATGTCTTTGTCTATAGACAATTTGCCTCAAGAAATATGTGAGTTCAGGGAGGTCTTTGAGGAAAGGGCAGCCAAGACATTACCACCACATCGCACCTATGATTGCTCAATTAAATTTATACCAAATGCAGTGCTACCCAAGACACGGTTGTACAATCTCACTATTCCGGAGAGGGAGGCGCTCAAAGAGTATATTGAGGGGAGTCTAGAGGTGGGGCATATTCGCCCATCTAAGTCCCCAGTAGCAGTGGGGTTTTTCTTTGTAAAGAAGAAAGATGGAAGGTTGCGCCCTTGTTTGGATTTTAGGGAGATTAACAAAATCACGGTGCGGAATCCCTATCCCATTCCGTTGATCTCGGATCTATTCAGCCAGATTACGGGAGCCCGCTGGTTTAGTAAAATAGATTTACGTGGGGCGTATAACTTGCTGAGAATCAAGAAGGGGGATGAGTGGAAAACAGCGTTTAACACACCCCTAGGACACTTTGAGAATCTTGTGATGCCTTTTGGTCTAACCAATGCGCCTGCGTTTTTTCAGAATTTTATTAATGATGTACTAAGTGCCGTCATAGGGAGGGGGGTTGTGGTCTATCTGGACGATATACTCATTTACACCCTGGATTTGGAGACTCATTGGGAGAGAGTGAGAGAGGTTTTAGATCTCCTGAGGGTTAACCAATTAAGTGCTAAGCTGGAGAAATGTGTGTTCGCGGTCAATAAATTATGTTTCCTTGGCTATATCCTATCGGAAAAGGGATTCGAGATGGACCCTGAGAAGGTCAGGGCAGTCTTGGAGTGGCCGCGACCCGAGAACCTAAAGGCGGTCCAACGGTTCTTGGGGTTCTCCAACTATTATCGCCAGTTTATCAAGGGATTTTCTGAGGTTGTGAAACCTATCTCGGACTTGACTAAGAAGGGGGCTGACTGTGCTAAGTGGTCGCCAGAGGCGCTAGCTGCGTTTGAAGAACTGAAGAAGCGATTCTCGTCCGCTCCCATTTTGAGACAGCCGGATGAGAGGTTGGTCTTCCGAGTGGAGGTGGATGCCTCCTCGGTGGGGGTGGGAGCAGTACTTTCTCAGGAGTTCGAGGAGGGTACGCATCCCTGTGCCTTCTTTTCTAAGAAATTCTCTGCCTCTGAACGGAATTATGACATCGGAGATAGGGAACTACTGGCAATAAAACTAGCGTTCGAACATTGGCGTCATTTCCTGGAGGGGGCCAGAAGGCCAGTCCAGGTATTTACTGACCACAAGAATTTGGTTTATCTTGGGTCGGCGAAGAGATTAAATGCACGGCAGGCCAGATGGGCTCTATTTTTTGCGCGGTTCCATTTTACCGTGGCTTATGTGCCGGGTTCAAAGAATGTTAAGGCTGATGCTTTATCCCGGTATATGTCGACTGAGGAGGAACGAGAGGCGCCTGCCACTATTCTTGGGGATAGAGTGTTGGTAGCAGTATTGGGCGCGAAATTGGAGAAGGCCTTGATCGAAGCGCAACACGCTGCACCTTCCAAGATACCTAGAAACAAGCTTTTTGTCCCAACTACTCTCCGACAAAGTCTCCTGAGGGAGTGTCACGAGTCGGTTCTTGCTGGTCACCCGGGGGTTTCAGAGACCATGAGATTGGTGTCTAGGAATTTTTGGTGGCCAGGGTGGAGTAAGGATGTCTTGCAGTTTGTTCAAAATTGTTCGGTCTGTGCAAGAGCCAAGGCGTCGCATACCCGTCCCCACGGTCTTCTACATCCATTGGAACCTCCTAAGGCACCTTGGACTCATCTGTCTATGGATTTCATCACGGGCCTTCCGGTGTCTAAGGGTTTCACGGTCATTTGGGTAGTCGTTGACCGCTTCACGAAAATGTGCCATTTGATCCCGTTTTCCAGGCTGCCATGTGCCAAGACACTATCAGAGGCGTTTATTAAAGAAATTTTAAGGTTGCATGGTCTTCCTGAGGAGATCGTTTCGGACAGGGGACCGCAATTTGTGGCTAAATTCTGGCGGGCTTTTCGCAGCAGGTTGGGAGTTACACTGTCGTTTTCCTCCGGGTTTCACCCAGAGTCTAATGGACAAACAGAGAGGAAGAATCAGGATGTGGAACAATTTTTGAGGTGTTTTGTTCGAGAGAACCAGAATAATTGGGCTGCCTTTCTCCCCCTGGCAGAATTTTCCCTAAACAACCATGATTCCAATGCCACAGGTACCACACCTTTTTTTTGCTCCGGTGGTAGACATCCTGTTTTCGGAGTATTTTCTTCCATTTCTTCCCCAGTTCCGGAGGAGGAGCTATTTTCTAAAAAGCTGCAAGGGGTATGGTCCCGTATCCGAGAGAATCTGGTGCGGGCGTCGCACCAGGCTAAGGTCCAGGCGGATCGGAAGAGAGGAGAGTTGCAGTTCTTCCCTGGTGAGATGGTTTGGTTGTCTACCAAGAATATCAGGTTGAAGGTTCCTAGCAAGAAGCTGGGTCCCAGGTTTGTGGGTCCTTTTAAGATCATCAAGATGGTAAATGAAGTGGCGGCGCAGCTGCAACTACCTAAAAGGTGGAAGATAAACCGGGTGTTCCATGTCTCCTTGTTAAAGAAGGCCAAGAAGGGAACGTCTCCAGTTAAGGTTCCACCAGTTTCTGAGTCCGGGGAGTATGAGATATCCCGAGTTCTGGATAGCAAATATGTTCGGGGGAAGCTACGGTATCTGGTGGCATGGAAGGGATACGGTCCTGAGGATAATTCTTGGGTCCTGGAGTCGGATATGTCAGCCCCCAGACTCGTGGAGAAATTCCACAAGGAGTTCCCGAAGAAGGATGTTCCTAGAGAATCCGGAGTCTTCTCCTTGAGGGGAGGATCCTGTTAGGAGTATTTAGGTTCTTTGCTTTCTATTTTTCTTACCTGGGGAGTTTTTGGCTGTGCAGTGTCTGGGGTGGCATCCTGGCACTGCGGGGTTGTCCTGTCGTGGGTATTGGTGCACACCTTCTGACTTGCACGCGCGCACTGCTGGTAGGCAGCTTTATTTCCTGGTTGATTAGTCTGTCCTCCCATTTGCACCTGGGAGGAGTGGTCTCTACTCTGTATTTAAACCCATGCCTCCCATGGTTCTGTGCTGAGTGTCGCTTTTACAGAGCTAGGCCTTAGCAGGAGGAGTAGGTGGTTATCTTGGATAGAGGAAGTTCCGTGGTTGGTTTTTGGGAGGTTTGGGTGAACGAGTTGGTTTGTGTGTTTTCCCTTCTGTGTTCACCAATCCTCCCTCTGTGTATAATTGACTGTGTGAGTGAATTGCCTTATCCTTTGATTTCTACTCAGTTTCCCTGTGTTTGTTTCCTAGTGTAAGGTTCCTTCCCATATTGGTTTGGGGGAATCCTTTCCCACATTTTTCCTGTGTGCTGCTTGTGTTGTTAGTCAGCGCATACCCTTGTCAGTCCCTGTCAGTAGCAGCTTCACTTGTTCGTTAGGGGTGACCCCCTTTAGTCTCCAGTCCCTAGAGATCTTATAGGGCATTCCTTCTCCCACTTCCCTCTAGGCCTGTGGTATCAGTGAGAGAGGAGCCGTCGGGGTCAGGCTTAGCCTGAGTACAGCCGACCCACACCCGTGAGGCAGGGACCGGGATAGCTAGTGGGAGTAGTGCAGGGCGAGATTCCCTACTGCTATCCCTTAGCCCCTTTGCAGCTACCTGGACTGACATAACATAGTTCATATGATTTGACTTGCTGTGGTCTTAGGGATGAAAGATAGCGGACCATACACTTAGACTAAGGCCCCGCATTGTGGAAATGTAATTTTTTTTAGTTACAAATATTGACGCTTTTTTTTAAGCCAAAGTAAGGGTCAGGCTTGAAAAGGAATAGAAAATATAGGGAGCACATAGATATTTCCCTTCTGTTAAACCCACTCCTGACTTTGGCACAAAAAACTGTAGCCAAATCTGCAACAAAAAAAGGCTCTGTTTCTGCAATTTGGGGCTTTGGCTTAAGGCCCCATGTAGTGAATCACAGCTAAAACAAACAGAAAAAACGCATTGTGTTTGCGTTTCTCCACATCGTTTTTCAGAGTTTTTCTCTGCAGATTTTCTTGCCTTATTAAATATATATATATATATATATATATATATATATATATATATGTATATATATATATATGTCCATAATTTGCCTTGGCAATTGTAAACTATGAAACACTGTTCAGCAGTCACTGTGGAAAGGAACTGTACAGTGGTGTTTCTGTGTTTGTGTAGTGAGCACTTTAGAAAATATCTGTAATTGCGTACGGCAGGAAGCCTGCTGATTTCATGGTAGCTTTACAGATGGATTTTCCTATTTCCTTTTCTCTCCCCCCCCCCCCTTTCTTACACTTGACATTCTAGACTATAAAATCACCACCTGTATGGCTGACAAGTTATCATGCAGATTTAAGCGTACAAGTTCTTATTTTCCTCCGTAGGTCTTTAAATTTGGATATGCATGTTCACTCACATAAATATTCAGATAGGTTTTTGGAAGCTCAGCATACAGTTAACTCTTCCATCTGTTGTCCACACCAGAACACATACACAAAAAAAGTTTGACATATGCTTACATGATTGACAAGCTAAATCCGCTATCAATTGATCTAACAATGGCGGAGGAATAAATCCAAGAAATAATGGGTGCTGTTCTTTGCACCTGAATATAGCTGTAGATTTATAGTGCAATTGATTTAGAATTTCTTATGAGAACAATGATTCAT